>NW_015090790.1:0-43324 GCF_001431845.1 Calidris pugnax | reverse complement strand
CCAGGGGAGGGGGTGGCCAGGGTAAGGGGAGTCCAGGGGAGGGGTTTGCCCAGGGCAGGGGTTTGCCCAGGGCAGGGGGTGCCCAGGGGAGAGGGTGTCCAGGGGAGGGGGTTGCCCAGGGGTGATAACGGTGTCGGTGCCCTGGGCAGGGGGTGTCCACGGGTGATAAGTGACACGCAGGGTTGGTGTCCCAGCTGCCTGGCAGCGCTCTCTCGAGCCACCACCACATTCTCCATTTGTCAGCTTGGATTTAAGAAATCAATTTCCCAAGGTTTCCCGTTTCCCGTCAATCTGAGCCGCAATCCGATAGGTGGCTGGATTCCCACGTCGGCTGGAATAACTCCTCGCGGGAGGTGAGGCCGTGGGCTCCATGCAGAAGTAGGTTTTGCTTTGGGGGCAAATCAAAACTCCAGATCAAATTAATAGCGTGTAACATTCTAGCTTAAGTAAACAGCTTTTTTTCTGGATAAGAGGTCAAGCTATTTATATCTCATATTAATTTTTTTCTCAGCAACAACCATATGGGAAGGTCTGAAAGGCTGGAAGGGATTTACAGGGATTGTTTTTCCTATGGAGCCTGAACAAATTGATACGGACACAAAGTAAGAGCTGAAGATGGGGAGGTAAAGAAAGAGCATCCTTAGGGGAGTTATACCAAAGTGTGGAACAAAATGTAACATGAGGACAGGATAGGTTATACACGGCCATGCAGGCTCCTAAGTGGCCTTCTGTACGAGCAAGAGACAGAAATGTATGTATGTGTAGAGTCCACAGAAGTGCTCGGCAGGTTAAGCACCTCCAGGCCTGACACTGCTTTTTCTGCCCGTCTAAGCTCCATCCCAGGATCTGACCTGCAGAATAAAACCAGGGTCAGCCCCACAGTGTTTCAACCCATCCTGTGTGGTTTCAGTCTCCAAAACCCCACCCTTCATACATGTTCCAAACAAGCTGTCTATACCACCCCTGTAGGAAAATGCAATAACATTTCAGGAAATTTGTTAGAGAAATTTGACATCAGCTGGGCTTTCTTAGTTTCAAGGCAAGATAACACTTTATCTCAACAACGCCACCATTCCATAAAGTGGATTTTCTCCTCACCACGCCCAGTCCTTTTCCTAACCTCTTCTGTTCTTCTGTAGCAATGAGCTCCACAGGATCAGTGTGACTTGCCAGGGAAAAAAACTATTTCACTTTATTGGTTGTGAATTTCAAAGTCATCCCAATTCCCTGTTGCTGCGCTGGCTTCACCTCCAAGCTTTTTTAAATCACACTTACAGCCTAGCCTTTGGCAAGCAACCACCAGCTGTTGAGCTGCCATCCTGAGAATGAATGTTTGAAGAGGGAATCCATCCCTCCCCTTCCTGCAAACTAGTCAATACTCTGAAAACTGAAATCATAGAATGGTTAGAATTGGAAGGGATCTTAAAGATCATGGAGTTCCAACCCCCCTGCCATGGGCAGGGACACCTCCCACAAGACCAGGTTGCTCAAAGCCCCTTCCAGCCTGGCCTTGAACATCCCCAGGGATGGGGATCCACAACATCTTCTGAAACCATTGACACCTTTCTACCAAAATGCCTGCTTTGCCGAGGGCTTAGCCATTCCCCAGAAGCACAAGAAGACGCAAACTGCCAGAGATTCCCCAGAGCCTGTCTCTGTGTCCATGCCAGCCCACAGCAAGAGATGCATTACTGTAACTCGTGTTCTCATACATGCACGAGGTGTCCAATCTGGGTCATGGTGGGGCTTGGGAGATTCCCAGTGCTGGGACCCTTCTTTGTGGGGGGACATGTTGGAGGCTTTATCTATCTCAAGCTGAAGTACCAGAAAAAGGGCTCACAGACCATACTGGCAAAAGGAGTAATTACAAATTGCCACAACCAGCTGGTTTTTGCACAGGGGTACTTCAGGGACCCAATATGGAAATGGCAACGTACTCATTGTAGTGTGTAGGTGCTCTCTTAATGTTACTTTGGTGTTGGAGCAATAGGAGGTGGCAATCGCAGAAGCAGTTTTGGGGTAAAAGGTGTCAAGGGCAGGTTATTGGGAGCCGTAAGCCTAATGATGGTGCAGTAAAAATGGTGGGACACAAGGATAAGCATATCTCTAAGTGTACTGGGGAGCACAGCTTTTGGTGAGAGAAATTATAACTCACATCTGTCAGTCCTTGGATGGAGCCAAAGATTTGGAGATCTAACGGATATAATAGACACAGATTTCCCAAAGGCTCTGACAAAATCCTTTGTTGAAGGCTCCTGAGAAGAGGAAGGAGCCATGAAAAATTAAGTGGTTTAAAGACAGAAACCACAAAGGCCGGACAGGGATGGTCAGTCTCCACAGTAAAGGGATGCCCAGGGGAATTTGGTGAAGATCCGTGGAAGGGTCTGTGCTGCTCAGCATCTTCAATAGTGATGTGTAAGTGGGGGCAGGTGGGGAGGTGGCAATGGTTGCTAGTGACGCCGAGCTGCATGGAAAGGCCAATGGCAACGAATTGCAGAAGGACCTCAAGACACTCGATAAAACGACAAATGAAATTCAGTAGAGATAAATGTAAATGATGAGCCTCAGAGGAAGCACTCCTAACATCATGCACCCAGTGATGGGCTCTGAACTGATTGTTACCCCACAGGAATGGGATCCTGGGGTTATAACAGGAAATTTGATGAAAGCATCAACTGATTGCTGAGCAGCAGTCAAGAGAACAAATAGATGGGTAGGAGTTAATGAGGAAAGAGGAAAAAATACTATACAAATTCCTCCTTTTGAATACTGTGAGCAGTTCTGGCCTCTGTTCTCACCAAAGAACTAATGATCAAAGATATGGAGCATTTTTTACCTCGGTAACTGGCTAGGCTAGGACTATTCAATAAAGTATTTCTATACAAGCCTCAGGCTCAGGAAGTCCTGGACCTGCAGCCTGCTGCAGCCTTGGAGAGTTTACAGGAAAACGTCCTTGTTCACTTCTCATACCCTTGGCTTATCACACACCACTGGCTACGAGAGAGAGAGGATGCTGGGCAGGATGGTCCCCATGTCCGACCCAGCACAGCTTTTCTTGCATTCTTGCATTCATCTTTTATCCTCCACAAAATGCCCTCCCAGTATTCCCTTCCCACTGCTCTCTTCAGGGACATTTTTGACCATGTAGGGATGGTTTGACTGGGAGACTCCCAGCCTGGGCAAGCAGCTGCATTACCGGTTGGCATCTGGAAGTGCATCTTATTGATCTCAGCCATTTTCTTGTAATTGCCTCCTCAGAGCTTGTTTGGACGCTGCTCATCAAGTCCCATTGTGTTGCTTTCCTGCTTGTTTTTCCAACAGCCGCCTATTAAATTAAGCTCCTATATTCACACAGGAAAGTCCAATAACCAGCTGCTCAGAGTCTCTCTGTCTTAAGTAGGACACATGCAATAGTCGTTGCATAAGACAGGTGAGCATCCAGTCCTGAGAAGGGGAGAACATGGGTACCAAGCCTGCCTGAAGAATAAGCCTTGCAACAGAGGTTTTTGATAGGGTTTGTCCACGGTATGCAAAACTAAACCGGGATATTATCTGAGCTGAGAGAAAGAGAATGGGGGTTTTGTTCTAAATCTGTAAAAATATACTTGGTATATCATTAGCTGCTCACTAGACCCTGTGAATGTTCTCTGAGCTCAATCCATGTGAGATCAATACTGCCCATCCCTGGGGAGAGTTTTTATGTGTCTGCTCCAGTGAAACTTGAAAGGACACTCTTGATACAGCTGAGAGTAATGGAATATGGAACCCATCCCCTTACAAAAATTAAATAGAATTGATTTTCAAAGAAAAACCCCCTCTTTTCTTGAGGTTATAGGCTTTCACGTTGCACAGATGATCTGCTCAGCAGAAAAATGGGCTGTAGCTTTTATTTAATTGCTGTTTTGGTCTACGCCAAAGACTTGCGCTAAACGAGCACAGCCACGTTCTGAGCTGCTACCACCATCCTACTCCACTGGAGTTTATGGAAAGATTTCTATCGACTGCACTCGGGGCTTTTTTTTTTTTTTTAGCTCAAAGGCAGGAGACAGCATTACGCTTTTTTGCTCCTTCTTTGATAGGAGCCTTTTAGAGTATGTGGAGGGCCTTTTGCGGCTCTGTATCTGAGCTGGAGGTTCTGGCTGAAAACAAACCGCACCCTAATCCAGCATTATCTCTCTCAGTGCCAAGCCCCATCTCGCCCCAGGATTCGCATCAGCCCCCGGCAGCTGGCAGGGGGAGGCGAAGCTTCAGCGTGATGTTTCAGAGCCTCAAAAGGGAAAATAAATGCATTCCCAAGGCAGGACTCAGCTGTGCCTGTGTTGGCTGGGAGGGTTAGCAGAGACTTGGTGGATTTAGGCCCCGATTCTGCAAAGTCCTTAAGCTTGTAAGGAATTTGTAATTTGCTTGTAAGCAAATTCCCCTTCGCTTCGATGGCATTTAATCACACGCACAGAAATGCTTTATGGCATTCAAGGGAGCTGTACCGTGGTGGAGGTGGGGATGGAAAAGAAGCAACTGACTTCTTTTCCAACGTTTTCAGAGAAGGGGAAAATATAAGAAATAATTAGAGAGCAGATTGTGAGACTTCTTGCAAACAGCTATTGCCTCTTGTTGAGCTCTTCCTCCCGACCTGCCCTGTCCAAGCCCACTCTCTGCTGGGAGATGCTGGGGGAGCACAGCCTTTTCAGCTGCTTCCTCTGCACAAACCCCCATGTCCTGCGGGGAACCCTTTACTCGGACAAGTGGCAGTGGGACATAAAGCACTCGCAGGCATGTGCTGGGGGTATAGGAAGCCATTAATAATCTCAGTGCCTTGGCTAGGGTCTTTCGCCCAGCGCCTCTCTGCGGATCTTGCAGTTGCCTTTCTCCTCTCTCGTCTGCTCTTTGCAGCTGCCAGAAGTGTCTCCTGTTTCCCTTGCCATCCATTCTCCTGGCTGTCTCCTGTGAGACACTGCACGTGTGGCTGTGCCCTGGTTTGGATCATCTTGCTTCTGCCTGGCCTGTCTTGGGCAGGCTCCTGTCACACAGCTCCTCACCACTCATGAAGCCAAGGGCAAATGCTCCTCCACAGGTCCTCTTGCCAGCGCCAGGTTTCACTCATAGCCTTGTGCCAGGGTCAGATGCCATGTCTGGGGATAAATGTGCTACTCAGGGCCGGTCAAGGGCACTATCTTTTCCCCCTTAGACTCCTCAGCCATGCTAAAAAACAAGCCATTCCTGATTAGGGATCTGTAACTTTGCCCACGTCTTTTTTCTCCCTCCTGTTCCTGGAGATGACTTTTCTTGCACTGAATTCTATCGAAGGTCCCAGACAAAAAACTCCTCCTGTTTCAAGGTAGACAGAGCAAAGTCTCAACATATGAAAGTTCAGTGCCCTGTTATCTTCCTCACATCCAGGGTTACTTATCTCCCAAGAGCAGGGAAGGAGGTAAGTTGAGGGGTAGCGGCCAGGGAAGCAGGAGAAAGAGGAGATAAGGGGTAGGAGAGGGGTGTAAATCAGTGCCTCTTTCTCAAGCACAGACACCGCTGCATATTTACACCAGCTGTTGCTCGGGCTGTCAGAGAAGGGTTTAACAGGGATGCGTGCACACATAGCCTTCAGGGAGAGCTGCTTTTATTTGTTCACATGTAGCAGGGGTTGAATTTATTGCCTTTGCAGAGGGGCCAGCAAAAAGCCAGGGCGTCACTTAAATCCCCTGTAAAACCTCAGATTAAGGCTTTGCAAGAAGTGCTAATGGGGAAGGGCAAGTGGCCTGGGCAGATGCTGGCTTCATTGCTTGGGAGAGTGGGCTACGAATCCACGTCACTGATGGCCAGGGAGCCGAGCGAGGCTGTTGCCCTATCAGTAGAGTGTCCCTTGCTCCAGAGCTGCAGCAGAGACAGAGAGAGAAAGTGCCAAGTCACCTTAGGCTCATGCTGAGCCTCCATCCTCTTAATGGAGCATAAAACAGTTAAAGACCAGGCCACCAGGTGGGTCCCAGTCCAAGTCCGCTATCCGTTAGGGAGAGGAGCTTATCTGACGGGAATTAGGAGTGCTCATCAAGGGCCTAGCTGCATTTAAAATATCTTAATCCTCTTGATTTTTGATATAATTCAGTCTTCTAAGCACTTACCTTTTCCAAGATACCCAAATCAATTTTTGGCAGCATTTGTCCCTAGTGACTCAGCCAAGGTGACACGTGGAGCCTGTGGTCGACCTGGGAACTGCTCCCAGATACCCTGAGTCCTGGCCGAGTGCATTAAATCACAAGAGTGTCTCTGTCTTGCTCACTATTCTGGTCACCCTGATTTGTCCTGCATCATTAAATTTTTATGGTACCTGACTCCAAGTTTGTGCCTCCTGTCTCCAGTAGGCGTAGAGCTAAGAGGTTTTGTTCCTGCCAGCACAGGGGCTGGAATATGAAGACTCAGCGACCAGCATAGGCAGGAAAACTTCTCCCATCCCTGACAGCTGTCTTACTGGATGTACATACTCCTCTTTCAAAGCATCATTGTGGCTTTGTCCTGTCCTCGATACAAGACCTGAACGACGATGTTACAGTCAGTGGAGCAGCGGCTCCCGCCGCGTCCCTGTTAAGAGATCATAGGGCTTGTGTTCTGGGTGGATGGAGCGAGCACAGGACTGCTCCAGCCTCCCTCCTCCATCCCCGGGCACTCAGGGGGTGACATCAGCACCCTGAGATTTTCTCTCTTGGCTGGGGACATTTGCTCATGGGTTTTCCCTGGAGGGCTTGTGGTTGCTTTCCAGTTGCAGTTTCTCTGCTGGGAGGACTTTCGCAGGCTCGCGTGCGCTTTTCCATGGTACCCACAAGCTGCTCCACTCTCTGCGGGTCTCTGTGCTGCCGTGGCTTCATCAGCTCATCAGAGCACTGTGCTGGGAGCAGTGTTTGCCATGGGGAAGGAGCGGTATTGGAGCTACCTCTGTCTGCTCTGGGCTGCACCAGCAGGAATAGCCCTACTGGAAAGTCTCCTGGCTGGGTATGGGATTAGACACCACAGGAAAGCTTTTCTTTTTCCTCTGCTCAGCCTTTCCCCTGATTGCCCAAGCACACAAATCTCCCCTCCTCCTCCATCCATCTTGCAATAATTGTAGGTCCATGCACAAGGCTCTGACCAATATCCTGACAGGACTGATGTCTTCGGTATCTAAAAGCTGTCCATGGCTGGTGCTGCTCAGGGGTCTCAAATTCAGACTGCAGACTTAGGAGAGCACCATCTCCCTGACACCAAAGGAGTCCTTGCGAGAGGTCTGCTGTGTAGTGGAGGGCTGAGGGCGGTAGGAAATGTGGTCACAGCAGCCTTCCTGCACCACTGCCCCAGTGAGAGGGATGGACCCCGGCCATGCCCTCCCTGCCCCGAATCACTGGTGACACAAGGGTGTTGCCAAGTTGGCAGAGAGGGAGATCATGGTCACACCAAGGGGGACCTCCCCAGGTGTAACCTCCTTAGTCACAGCTGGATTACTAACCCCATTCTTATATTTTCCACGGGGGTGGCATGAGTAAGAGCTGACTGCTAGGGCTGGTTGTTGCCTCCAGAAACCCTGGAGATAAATGCTGACAGGACTATCAGGCTGTTTAAGTTTCAGGCCAAACCTGGGGAGCCAAATGTAGTTGCGCTGGGAGTGGGATGCTGACTCAGGCACAGGACAGAGCCAGCCCAGAGGGGCCGGAATGGAGAGAGCTGCCACAAGCACCCTCCCAGGCAGTGTCACTAGGAGGGGATGGGCATGCATAACTCAGCCTTTTCCACCATCTCTGAAACACCTCAGTCCCTCCAGAGATTACATTCAGGACATTGACTTGTCTGGGAGAAGAGCCCCCAGATCCTGCAGCAAGCCTGCTCTGTTCACGGCTCTCCCCATTCTGACCCATCACAAGTTAGGGGTGAGATCAGGTCTTAGGAGCATTTTTACACCTGCCAGGTGCTTGGCTTATGTATAAGGGACAACAGAAACGATGAGCACAGGTTACAGGTTTCAGGGTTCAAATACATGTCCCTCACAGCTCCCAGCTGTGGGTATCTCAGCACCCTGGGGTCCAGCCTCCCAACGGCTGGCTGGGTGGTGGCAGTGCAGGGGGCAGGAGGTGACAGCCCCCCAGCTCCCTCCAGAGCTGCAGTCAGGGTCTGCCCCCAGACCCTGGGGTGATTCCTTGCCTGTGCAGACCTGGGAAGGAGAGGAAGGGGGAAGAAGAACTTTCCCACTTGGGCTGAGATGATGGGAACAAAACCTCACTCCCCCGGCATCGACTGTTGAAACGGTGGGAACATGAGCTCAGCCCCTAGGAGACTTAATGGGCTTTTAAAATACCCTTTGTATTGGATCCATTCTTCTTCCCAAAGCTTGCTGGCTCTGCTCCAAGGGGAAACCTTTGATTCTACAAAAACACCACAATCATCATCCTGAGGAGTCTCGGCTCTCGGACTCCCCCACTCTGAAGGATCAGCAGGATGCAGGAGAGGTGCTTAAATCATTTAATCCTAAGAAAGCCTTGGGCTGTAATAGCTTCCCTGTTGCTCATAAAATGCCACCACTCTCCCAACAGCTTGTCTCCATTTTTCTTCCAATGATACTATCGCTAGTGGAGGCAGGGCAGGCAGTGCAGCGGAAACGGGGCCACTGGGGTTCCGGGTGATTTCACCAGTCCCGAGACCTGGGCTTGCAGTGATTTATGAGCTTGCGAGAATCTCACCATGGAGTTATTTCCCTCTCCCCGCTTTTTACCGCTGTGCAGATAGAGCTTCAGCAATAGAGCTCTGCTGGGTACCGTAATAAGCTGGGTCTGTTTGACAATTGCAAGTATTTTTCTCCAACACTGCACAGGTCCCTGTGCACAGGCTGCTTTTGCCAACGTTGCCACTACCCAGCACCAAGAAGCTCAGCTTGGCCCTGGGAAGCCCAAAACCAAAAGCTTGCCAAACACAGCACCCACTCCCTGATTCCTCTCCCTTGCTCATGACTCCCCCGAGCTCTCTCCATCTTCTCAAGGTAGGTTTTTATTACTTTTAAATTGCTGGCTTTTTTTCTTCAGATGTATTTTTATTTTCTTCAGATTATGCAAATCCCACCTTTCTGCAGAGCTCTCCAGTCTAAGGCTGGGATTTTTGAAGGGGATTTAGCGGAGCTAGGTGCTCCTCTTCCAGCAGGAGCCCAGCGCTTCTCTCCTTGTCAAAATCCCCCTTTAAAGCAGGTCATCGGTATTTTTTCTGCAGCTGTTTTGCTTAGCAGTCTAAATAAAGCTTTCAAGTTACAACTCACTGATGCGAGGCCAGATTCAAAGGCTGTCAGTTCCTTCATGTATCCTCAACTTGTCCGGCGGTGTCGTGTTTTATTTTGGGGTGGCTACTTGCTTCTGGGGCTTGCTGCAAAGCTGTGCCTTTAGCAGCCCCCTCCTGCCACGTCCCCCTGCCTGCCTGTGATGGTGTGAGCTCGTGGTGCTGCCGAGTCCAGTCCCTGCAGTCCCCTTGCTCTCTGCCTGCCGTTCTGCAAGGGCAAAGGATTTTGCAAGCAGGAATTTGTTCTGGCCACGGGATCACCCTCCGTTTGCCATTGCAGGAGCCCCAGGAAAAGTGTGCTTCCCTCTGGCTAAGCAGAAAAAGCCACTGTTCACCCCAAGATGCAGTCGCAGCCCTCACATCCCCGGGACATGGAGTGTCGAGTGTCTTCCTCATGGAAATTGACTATACTGGGAAGGCTGATCCCCTTTGGTGACACACAGCCATGGCCACGCAGGTCCAGCATAGGCAGAAATGGTGCAGTGTCTCCTCCCTGTCCCTGTCTTGTCTCCACGTGCTCACCCCAGCCAGGTGCTACTTGCTTGGTCACACTGGTGTGGCCAACCCAGCCAGCTCCCCTGGATGAAAGCAATGGGAGTGCAGGGTACTGAGCCAGCTCTGCCACCAGGAGAAACGTGGACCCACAGTTGAGGGACCAACACGACCGCAGAAATCTATAGGCAAGCAACAGGCTGAAACCAGAAATCCACTCCTATCCTTTATCAAAACCACTGCCACTTACTTGGGATGCTCCAGGTATGATTCAACACTCATTATCTCCATTGTACTGGAGATCAGGCTGCAATCTTTCCAGATAATAGCTTTATTAGCTCTGTATTATTCTTTCTACATTATTTATTTGCACCAAGTCCAGAACACTCAAAGCTTTCACTGGGACAGTAAGATCAGGTCAGCAGACAACATTTTATGCTGTGTTTTTTACACTAGCAAAGATCCTGTGTAGAAAGAGCTACCCCAGGCCAACTGTGCTCTTGCTGACGGGGTCTCTTTGGTTCAAGGAAGCTATACATGTTATGGATGCCCCACCAGATGCCAATAGTGAGAGAAGGTCATTTCCTAGGGCTTCAGCATAGGCAGTGGGCTTTTGTGTCCCTCTAACTGCTGCTCTGGACTGATGGCTCTGCCAGGGCTGCTCTTGGCCAAGGGACAACCAACACCTGTGGTGCAGCTCACCAGGGCCTCTTTCTTAGGCTCCCATGACTCATCTGCCTCCATCCATCCATCCTGCTCCGGCACAGGCTGGGACCAACCAACCCTGTTTTGGCTGGGACAAGCTTGTTTTCTCCCTCACCTTTCCTGAAGTAAGGCCTAGAAAACAAATTAGACTCCACTAATTACTGATTTAATGATAATTGCATGGGCTCCTGGCTTCAGCCTTTCTCATCAGAAAAGATAGAATGGGCCACTGCGAACTCGTGGCAGCCCAGTGTACCAATCCTGGGTGCAAGTGCTGGTTTGAGTTGGCCTCGAGAAAGGCTGCCCGGCATGTCCTGTTGTATATGCCGGTGAAATTACTGGATTTTTCCTCTGACTTGGTGTCATTGCAGAGGATGACTGTGAGGGATGACAGCAGACGAGTCTGTATTTACTTTTTTCCTGTCCTTGATGACCTTGGCATGGAACCCAAGAGCTGACATCTGACCCTCCAGACAACCAGCTCCTCTCTGGGATGCAAGGGTCTTTTTCTGGCACAGGGTACTCTGCTCCCTCTGTTCTTTTCTAAGTGACCCTCTTTGCAATCAGAGGTGCCAGCCATGCTGTCAGCACATCTCCAAGTCTGGATTAAAGGGACAAACATGAGACTGGCTGCTTTTCTGGCTCACACTGTCCCTATTGGCTTTTAGTACCCATTGCTTCTGGACACTGAGCACTACCCAGCATGACAACCAACACACTCCCTGGAGAGGATGCTCTGGGAATATCCTACTGCCCACCTGGGTTCAGTAACAGCAAAAGGAGAGCTGGAAACAGCTGCTTTGTGCATGTTCTTGATAGCCTTGAATGGCCCTCTTCTGCTCCATTCACTCCTAGAAGATGGATTTGCACTCAGGAAGTGAAACCTTGCGACATACCCATGGCACAGGTGCTGCAGCTCCCCCAGCAAACCTGGAAGATGCTGTGGGCTAGCTTTGATGTGCATATCTTCATTATCCAAAACAGTCTCTCTTGGAAGAGCTTGGACTGGAGGATGTATATAAAAGCTGCCATTTTTTTTTATTGGGCTACCATCCATCTGTCTAAAACACGGATACCCCGAGTGATTCTGCTGGTGGGAAGAGGAGGTGAAGGGGCTCCTTGGGATGTGCTCAGAAATCATCTCTGCATCCAGAACTCCTGTTAGAGATGTTTCGCATCATCCGTCTTTCCAGCCTCTCAAAGTACTGCCCCGCGCCTGGGGCTTGGTGCAAAGACTTGGCTGAGGAGGGGGTGAGAGCGAGCGGGGCAGGCAGTACAGTGAGGAGACGTCCTGTGTCAGAAGTGGTGCAATTTGCAGCTCCGTGGAAACGCCCTGGCAGAGAAAGAGGGGATCTGGGAGACGCACCTCTCTGTTCCCGGCCCAGCCCAGAGGCAGCCTGCCAGCCCCAGAGCTGCTGCAGCAACCTTGCCTGCTGCTCTGGGAGCACAGGAACAAAGCTCTAATGGGGATAGGCCATGCTCGTTTGTCTTTGCTTGCTGTCTGTACTCCGTATCAGCCAGAGCTGTCTGGAAGCAAGCTCTGGGTAATATTTCCTGAACTGTTTCTCTTCAAAAGCCCAGTTCCAGCTTTCTGGACCTGCCCCGGCGTTCTACCCCGGCACCACCTCTAACTGAAGCTGTGGTCAGACAAGAAAGGATGAGTTGGCTGGTACCTCCTTTTGAACCACAGGAGGGGAGTCTCCATTCCTCTCCCCACATGCTGTCCACCTGCCTGTACCCCACCTTGGACTCTGCTACCCAACAGCTGGCTGCCACCACCCAGCCCAGCTCCATCTGCTGCTCTGTCCCATACCTGTCCCTTTGCCATCAGGACATACTTTCCCTGCCCAGATGTTCAGGGAGGCTGCATGGCAGCATGGAGAGAGTCCTGGCTCCCCTTATGCCTCCTGCAGCCGTGGCTTCTGGGACTCAGACTGGCTGGCCCAAGACCAGAGAGTGGATCAGTGTCACTGGAGAGACATGGACATCCCTCCCTGCATTGTGCCTCCTAGCCAGCCTCTTTCTATGTGAAAAGCACACAAACCAGACATGCAACTTACCATGTCTTTGCACAATGCTCTCCACAGCTGGGGCTGCCAGGGAATTATCAGATGCTCTTGTGGCTCTGCAGAGAAGCCAGGAGTCTAAGGGAAGGGTTACTGATTGCAGTTTGGCCCTGGGGAGTTGTGTTGGACAAACTGCTGTATAATCACTGCACAATCCAGCCTGCAGAACAGAATTGTAATATTTTTCTCTTATCGTGAAGCTTTGGAGGCTCTTATTTGATCTTCTTTATCCATGTGAACGCGTCCAAGAAGGCAACAACCTCTGCCTGCAGAATGGCTCCCATTGTTCCCTTTGTTCATGCATCTGGGCTGTTCCTCAGCCTCCTCTCTCCCTTCCTGCGAGGAGACAAACTGCACGGACAAAAAGTATCTTTACAGCTTGATCTTAAATATTAGCTGAGCCATGGAAAAGGCAAAGGGCATATTTTCCTAAGTATGACAGCTTTCTGTGATGCAGAGAGGAGTGTGGTGAAAGACACTCTGAGCTCACACTGTGGATTAGCTGTATTTATCTTCCTGCTTTTTCTAATATAAAAGCTTTTATGTGCCTTCATGCTGAAAACAGGCTGGAATCAACATCGATTTTAAACATATTTAACTTAGAGGCTTTTTTTGTGAGCATGGAGCTGAATTCAGTGGTTTCAGAAACTAGGCCTCCAGGTTTGCAAAACAGTCTCTCTGATTGCTAGATCAGCCCTTTCCACTTCTTGTGTTGAAGCATGTGCAGCAGCTTATCCTAGCATGATAGGCGCAATCTTTGCACTCTGTTGAGCACGCGGTTTCAAAACAAATCTCCAACAAACATCAGCTCCCTCTGAAAGCCCATCTTCTCTTAATCCTCTTCACGGAGAACCTGTAGGAAGATGTCAAATTATACAAATGAGAACTTTGGCACAGCTGGGCTAGAGTAGGCTGAATTAGTCATCGAAGTTACAGCTGGAGGTTGTTAATCTGTTGCTGACTTCCAAGCAAATTATTTTTATTTTCTGTTTACAAAATAAGAGAACAAGATTATTGGCTAGGCCTTGAGGTGTGATGCCTCACCGGCGGTGGTAAAACAAAGATGATGTGGAGCTGACACACAGAGAAAGGTCTGCGCCTTCACTAAGTCTCTTTGCTGCTTTGGCTTTCCCGTCTGCCTGGCTGGGAATTGCTCTTTAGACTGAGCTTGTGTGGGCTGGAGGCTGGAGATTATTTTTTTTTTTCTTAGGTCTTGTTACTTTCTGTACTGAGATAAGCAGGGGAAATCACTTACTGCTGTTCAAATCTCATGGATATGCAGTGCTGTTAATCTCAGACTTCACAAATTGTAAATTAAGCTTCCCCAAATCACGAGTTGGTTTTTGTTTGTTTATTTTTTTACTATCAGAAGTTGTCTGTCTTCTTTGGGGTTTTGTGCTTCTAGGACATGGCTTAGCTTTTTTGCCTGCACATGTAGCAGCAGAAACAACCCCTTCTGCAAAAGTTAAAACCTATAACACAATTGCCTGAGTCCGGAAACAGGAATTTAGAAAAACATCCACTTTCTAAAGACCCAAATTAAACCTTTGGACAGGGGTGGTGTACGTAGGAGCAGTCATCTCAGTGCCCAAGGGCCAAGCTCTTTCTGATCTGATCTCATTGCTTTTAGCAGAGGACTCTTTGAGACTGCCATTCCTGGGCCCCCACTTATTTCATCCACAGGCTGAGGAGGACAAAAGCCCCAAAGAGCAGCTGATTTTCCACGTGGCTTCTCCTCTGCCTCGTTGCAAAGCCCCTCCCCAAAGTGCAGAAAGCAGCAAAACCCTCCCGAACCAGCACTCCTATTTTCAAGCAATGTCAAGGCAAACTGTCCCCCAAGGCAAGGCAATTTGCACGTTGGCCGCTCAGTTTTTCATGCACTTGCCGGCCAGCGAAGAAAAGCTGGTGCTGCATTCCCCAAATTTGTTGCTGGAATGGGATCACCGAGGTGGGTGAAACACCACAGCAGAGGGGCGAAGGAGCAAATAGCCACCAGCCAGCCAAGCCCCGTGTGTCTCCTTCCTCTGCTCAGCTCACAAAGCAAGAGTGAAGAACAAACCTCCTTTTCCAGTCCCTCCTACCTCCCCGAATCCCTTCTCATTAAGGAAAGATCAATATTGACAGTGTTGAAATGAAGCACAAGTACTGAAACGCCTCCTGCGCCTGGTGCAGGGTGCTGAAAGACCCAAGTGTCAACCAACATTTTCCAGAGCCTCTATCAGCTTGGGGTGATTGCTTTGGCTTTGCCAGTGTGCAAAAAGGACCCTGATTTCAGGAAGCAATTTGCAACCAGGCCCTTAGGAGGCTAGAGGGGTAAAAAAAGCACCTGTGAGTGGGTCATAGCTTGGCCTCCCCAGACAGAGGTTTGAAAAGTGTCTGGCAATTTGTGAAACTCAAGAGGTGGTGCACAACCCTCACCAGGAGGACGTGGAGGAAAACTGACTTCGCAACACCAGAGAGCCGCTGGTGAGGGTTCCCCAACTCGGCCCAAGACACCCTCTTCCCTCCTTACAGCATCTCTTTGCCAATCAATCCATGCAGCAAAGCCCCAGCTCAAACCTGTGCCATCCTCAGCACAAGAATCTATTCTAAATGCTGCATGAACGGATGATGCTTCCCACCCCACCACTTTACCCACCCATCTCATCTCTCTGCACCTGTCTGCTGGCTCAGGTCTCTCCAGCACATCATAGCTTCTTGCTTCATCTCCAGGGCACAGTAGATGCTCTCCTGGCCAAGCATTGATTCAGTCAACGGTAACCAATTTACTCCATGTTCATCCCACCACCTTCATGATTTCTCCTGTGCTGCTGACTACAATTCCTATTAACATCTCATCGCTGTCTTTGAAACCTGCCAGTGCAGTGATGGCTGCAGAGATCACAGTCTGGTTGCAGTGCCCAAGGCTTTGAGGCTGTACCCTCACACAGAGTAGAATCTTCTGTGTATTTGTGCTTTTCAGTCTGTCCATCTCCATCCACCATTCATCTCTGCTCCTAAACCCCTGGGCACCCTGGGTGGAAGGAGATGTCCCTTTCATCTGTATGTATCCATTATCACTTACAATGCTGTCCTGGGTCCCAAACAGAACCTGTTGGGCTCTGTGCAGTGAAGAGCTCAAAGATGACTCAAAACTGTGGAGTGCCAGGTTCGCACATTTGTGCTGGGCTTTAGCTGGAGCTTACTTTCTCCTAGAGTTGGTCAAGGACTTCCTGCTGAAAGGCATCTGTGAGGGAAATGCCTGTTGCTGCAGATATATCCTATGGGATGGTGCCAGTTTTGCTGACATTTTCCCATTCTTTATCTTAACCTGAAAATTAAACATTTTTTTTTCCCCCCTGTTTGGACATTCCAGGCTTCTTTCTTTCAGTTTGGCCAGTTGCTTTTAGCTGTTGTGAGTCTGATGTTAATCTGTGCCTGTCTGAGTTGCTTTTTACTTGGGTCCTTTGTGAGAGATATTGCCCAAACCTGGGCAAAAAAAAGGAGCAAGCCCGACTTGCAACACCATTGCAATGAACAGCCTGTACACTGCAAACTCAGTAGGGCTGGAAGGTTTAAGCGTGCCCAGAACTCTGTGACAAATACTGTTCTGTGAAAAAAAAGGATATTTTCCCTTCTCTTGCCCTGATATGGTATCAAACCACGTGTTTAAAGAACCTGACTTTTCCCTAGGAACGGAAAATTTTATTTTTGACCAATCTCACACTTGCAACCTTCAATCTGTTTCAGAAGGAAACTTTTTTTTTTTCTTTTTTTTTTTTTTTTTAATCAGTGAAAAGAGACATAATTGATATATACCCTAAACAGTTCTTTCTTGTGTACCAACAATGCAAGACATTTGCCTTGACCTACCAGGTACAATGGTGCCCTGAGAGAAGCTGAATTAAGCCCTGGTGATGAGTTACAGGGCATAATGCTTCCAAAATACAATCACTGTGATTTATTACTGTTGACATGACAAAGATTTTGTGTGGTGGTGTGGAGCGATGGCTGATGTCCCCCTAAATGCTTATCATGGCAGCTTAATTGAATCCTGTTAACAGATGCAACGAAACTGAGAAGCGTTTCTCCAGCTAGCAGTCTGCATTGGACCAGCAAAGCCTGGCGTTGGCCTGTTTTCAGGCCTGTTTTCAAAACCTCTGTTTTCAGGCATTTCCCTTTAAAGTCAGAGGGTGCAGAAATTATCTTCCTAAAAGAAACAGGCTACAAAAGGAGCACGTTACTCACATATTTGATGTTAGGACACCCTGGCAGGAGAGCAACCTCCCATGATGAGTGGTAAGAGGTGGCCTTTGGAGAGCTGCTGCAGTTTTCCACCGTGGATTGATGTGTCCCTTATTCAACATGCAGAGAACTTGGGCTTAAGTCTGACTTGGAGCCTTGCCTTCCTCTTGGGGATTTCAGAATCATAGAATCATAGAATCATTCAGGTTGGAAGAGACCCTTGGGATCATCGAGTCCAACCATCTACCCTACTCTGCAAAGCCCTCCCCTACACCATATCCCTCAGTACCCCATCTAAACGTCCCTTAAACACAGCCAGGGATGGTGACTCAACCACCTCCCTGGGCAGCCTATTCCAATGCCCGACCACTCTCTCTGTGAAAAATTCCTTCCTAATGTTCAGTCTAAACCTACCCTGTTGGAGCTTGAAGCCGTTCCCTCTTGTTCTGTCGTTAATTACCTGTGAGAAGAGACCAGCACCAACCTCTCTACAGTGTCCTTTCAAGTAGTTGTAGAGAGTGATGAGGTCTCCCCTCAGCCTCCTCTTCCTCATACTAAACAGTCCCAGCGATTTTGAAGCTCTTCAGACCAACTGATAAAACCCCAGCTATCCGTGACAGCAAGGGCATCCAGCCCTGGCCTGTGAGGTAGTTTGGGAGCAGCTCTGCAACACAAGAGCTCTGGCAGATGGGGTGGAGGAAGCCACATGCTCCTGGCAGACTTGCCACATGCTCCTGGCAGCTGGGAGCTGTGCAGGAGATCCGAGTCCCTTTGGGTGGCTGGAGGGCCTCTGCTCAGCACTCAAGAGAGCAGCAAACCCAAGGCCACCGGAGGCAGGTGGAGGGACAAGACAAAGCTCATTCCATCAAAGCTGCTGTGTGCAGGAAGAGGCTGAAGCGTGGGAGATGGTGCCTAACAGGATTCCTCCACAGCAGCAATGGACGCCTGTGGCCTGGAGTGACTTTTAGGAAAGATGAAGTTATGCACACAGTGGGTCCTCTTGCAGCAGCTGAGCAGGGCTAGTCTCTCATCCAACTTCATGCACCAGGGTGTTATCTTTTTCTCAGGAAAACCACGGAACTGGGTAGAATTTAAATTATACCCCAGAGAAGCTGGCTCGCTTCTCTGACGGAGGTTGTAATGATGGATTCCAGTTATAGCTCGGGACAGCAGATTTAGCTGTTTTTGCAGATGATAAAAATACAGCCTTGTCTCAGGAATGCTGCAGAAGTGAGGCACGTGTGTGGTTGTTGGTTTTTTTCAGAGCAGTTCTTTAACTCTGACTGTACTGTAGAACAGTTGTTCCCACTGAGAGATCAGTATTTACAAAGTAAACAGCGATGAGACACGGGCTGGATGCCATCCAGACACGTAGCAGGACCTGCTCCGCCGAATGCCTGCACCTCAAACTGCGGAAAATGTTACTCTTCTCTCTTTTGGGATAGGAGTAGTTTTTCATTTCCAGTGATGAATGCTATTTTATTTTTACTCTGTATACTTTTCAAAGCCTACTTGCAAGGAAGGAGGCAGCTGCTGAAATATAGGCAGCTACACTGTGTGCTGGTCCACAAGGCGTTGCCGGGGGAAGAAGACACTGCAGGCTGGGCAGCACTGCCATTCTCACTTTACCTGGATGCTGGGATGAGTCCACGTCCTCCCGTTTGGCAGCAACACTCTTGAAGCTGGCCGTGTTGTACTGCCTAGCACTGTATTCCCTCCCGTTTGCAAAAGTGGCTTGCAGCTGTAAGAAAAGTGTTCCGTCTCTAATCTCTGTTTACACAGGATGGTGATAACGAAATTCCTCGACAATCACTTAATCTCTCTTTGGGCTGACACCACCATCTTTGCTCAGCCCAGCTCCAAAGCAGCAACACACGCAAACACACCACAGCGCTTTGTGGACTAGGGAAGAAGGACCCCGGTGTGAAAACGAGCTGCGTACCCAAGGCTCTTGCTGAGCGTGATGAGTGAGCAGCCCTGCGCGCTGCAAACATCCCCCAGAACGGGCAGGGTGGTGCTGAGAGGAAGGGCAGCCCCATCTTCTGGAAGCTGACGTGTTTGAAGCTCTCGCCCATTTTCAGCGTGTGAGCTGAAGCAAGAAGCCTGCTTTCGGGTGGGTTTCTGCTGTAAATTTTGCTGCTTGTCTGCAGCAGCGTGGCACCTCTAGCAGACATGCTGTCCCTACTGCGAGCTGGCCTACTCAGAGAAGTAAGCTCTGAGCAATCTCTGCGTGAAATCACCGCCTGGCCCTAAAGGACTGGAAAAACAGGAAACTCCTTCAAAGGTGTCTAAGGATTTGATGTTGACGTTTGAATTTCCGTCTCATATCACTGCAACTTTTTTGTCCTAGCACTTTATCCCTGCACTGCGAAGCTGTCATTTATTTCTAGTCAGGGATCTTGTGCTTTTGAAAATAAAACCAAAGAGGAGAGAAAATAAAAGTACTCCAAGACACTTTAGGGCATTAGACAAGTGTTTATTAAGGGAAGCTGAGCCTTTCCAACCCTTAGGGAAAGCATCTTATGTACAAATAATTTAGGAAAAAGACAAAGCTGTTCTGCCTACTGAGATTATCAGTGCTATACATTTTGAGGAAAAAAATGAACTGAGTAGAAACAGAGTTATAACACAGTGACAATAAACAGAAGAAGCTGAAGGGGACCAAGGACTATGCAGACTGCATGGCCACACAGTTGGGAAAGGGGCATCCTTGCCCAACCAAGCAGCCCAAAGCAAGCAGATGGGCTGAGAAAACACAGCAGGGTTATTGTGGGGCTTCTCTGGTGACAGTCTCACCTGTGAAATGGGCACCGTTTGCCAGCAGCTTGTGATGACAGAGGCTGCAGGCACAGGAGCAGCCCCAAGAGAATCTTGTCCTCTTCTCAGGAGCTCCTGGGAGCCAGCTCCCAGAGCAGCAACTGGTGGAGACGATTATTCAAGAATGCACCTCTGATGCTGCAGCTGGAGCGGGCAACACTTTCCTGCTGGCAAATTGTGCATTGGGAGGAACTGTGGGAAAAAATCCACCAAGAACCTATGAATGTAATCCCTTAGGTGAAACTCCATCCCACTTGTAACCCAACTCAGCAAATGTTAATGCCCTTTCCCTGCATTTGCATTCCCGTCAGAGCCATTTTCCCCAGACAATGGCCACGTTTTCCCTGGTAAAAAGAGAAAGTAGGCACTTCCTTAGAGGAAATAATTTTGGATTTTTAGACAAAAAAAAAATTGGGAAGAGCAGGAAACAAAATCTCTTCATTAATTTGGGAAAGTATTATCAGACAAGACCTTTTCCTGTCGAGAAGTTAAGGACCATCACTTTACTTTTACATTATCATTGAATGAAGAAAATTAGATTAGGCCTTGAATTTCATTTTACCAATACACATACCATAGTCATTTAAGTCCTGACTTGATTTTAAAATAGTGATTCATGCATTTAGCTTTTGGTTCATTTCTGTATTAGTTTCAGAGCTACAATAAATCTCACTTCGGAGGTGTAGAATGATTAATTTCTCAACCACATTTTTGCTTTGAGGTGTCTATTAGCTGTTAATAAAATAAACCCTTTTACATTCTCTCAAAGTCACAAAACACAGGCCGATGCTTTGGGCCAAAGGAGGGAGCTGAAAACCTGCCTGTGAGAACTTAGCTGAAATGAGGAGGGGAGCTCCTGTCTCTCCACCGTGGGGAAAAGAGCTTTGTTCAGCCAAAGCTGTGGCTGGTGGAGGCAACGGGGAAGTCAGGATTGGGCCCACAGAGCTCCTGATTTAGAAGGTGGAGTCTAGGGGAATGAATGTTAGAACACAAATAGTGTTTTTACAGCATAGATTCAATAAAGCTAATTTATGTCTGACTGAAAGTTAAATACCTGACAACCTTGTGCTCAGTTTGCTTCGTGGCATATATTGTGGGGTCTGTGTCTGACCCACAGCTGGTTTAAGGATATGTCTCTTGTGCCTCTCAGGCATGGAGAAACACGCGGCAATCAGAGGAGAAAATTCCCTGCTGGCATAGCTGGGCAGCTAACCTCTGAAGCCATCAGCTCAGGCTGGCTGGGAACAAGGATCAGGCACTCAGGGTTCTCCCTGGAAAACGTAATTATCAAAAAAAAAAAGAAATAATTTAAAAAAATCTTCCTATTGCTTTAGGGAAAGCCACATTTAGCTGTTCTGCTTCAGTCACTTAGCTCTAAAGAGGAACATGCCACTGAGCATGACATATTCCAGTTTTAAAAGAGCTTAAGATCATCTGACAGTATTTCCCCATGATGAATCTGACCTAGAAAAGCCACCTTCCAAGCCCCTTCTTAGGGGCAGGACACTTTGGGAGGCTAGATGTCCTATAAATACACCACTGCTAAAATTGTGTGATGCAGTATTGGAACTGCCTGGCTCTTAGAGAATGGTAGGAGAGGAGGTATGAGCTGGGAAGCCGCTCATCTCAGAGAAGGGAAAGGTGATGCTGTTGGACTACAGTTCCCATGACCCAGTGTGAAATGGAGTGGAGTAGGGGAAGATATTTCACTGAATTTTCACTGAATTTTTAGAGTTGGAAGGCACCATAGAGATCATCTAGTCCAACTCCCCTGCTGAAGCAGGATTGCCTAGAGCTTGTCAGAGCATGTTACTCAGGACTGCATCCAGGCGGGTCTTGAAAATCTCCAAAGAAGGGGACTCCACAACCTCCCTGGGCAGCCTGTTCCATGGCTCTGTCACCCGCACTGTTAAGCAGTTTTTTCTCATGTTTGAGTGGAACCTCCTATGTTCCAGCTTATGCCCTCTCACTGGCAACCGCTGAAAAGAGTCTGGCTCCCTCCTCCTTCAAACCACCCTTTAGGTACTTACAGGCATTGATAAGGTCTCCCCTCAGCCTTCTCTTCTCCAGACTAAAGAGTCCCAGCTCTCTCAGTCTCTCCTCATAAGGGAGATGCTCCAATCCTTGAATCATCTTCATTGCCCTATGCTGGACTATTTCCAGTAGCTCCTTGTCCCTCTTGAACTGGGGAGCCCAGAACTGGACGCAGCATTCCAGTTGTGGCCTCACCAGTGCAGAGTAGAGAGGGAGAATGACTTCCCTTGACCTGCTGGCCACACTCTTCCCTATGGAGTCCAGGATTCCATTGGCCTTCCTGGCCACAAGAGCACACTGCTTGCTCATTGTCATTTTGCTGTCTACCAGGACCCCCAGATCTTTCTCTTCGGAACTTGCCTCCAGCGGGTCCACCCCTAACCTGTATTAGTGCCTGACATTCTTCTTCCCCAGGTGCAGGACCCTACACTTTTCCCTGTTGAACCTCATGAGGTTCTTCATTGCCCAGCCCTCCAGCCTGTCCAAGTCTCGCTGGATGGCAGCACAGCCCTCCGGGGTGTCAGCCACCCCTCCCAGTTTGGTACCATCAGCAAACTTGCTGAGGATACGCTCTGTCCCCTCATCCAGGTCACTGATGAATATGTTGAACAGGACTGGACCAAGTATTGACCCCTGGGGGACACCACTAGTTACAGGTCTCCAGCTTGAACCTGCTCCATTAATCATTACCCTTTGGGTCGTGTCACACAGCCAGTTCTCAATCCACCTCACTATCCCTATATTCAGGCTGCCATAAAGTGTTTCCTCCGTGTGAGGAGAACTTTTCTACTAAATATGTGAAACAAGGGAATCGATCTCTACAAAAGCAGAAGGAAAAATCTGACTATTCCTTGTAGAAAATTTTAGGTTTTGGACTAAAAGTAGGTGCTGGAATGTCTCAGGATGTCAGTATGAATTTTGCTTATCTGCAAGGTCAGGCTTTGCAGAAGGGGTCTCTGGGAGACCTGAGGGTGGGTCCTAACTTGGGTGAAGAAGCCCCACAACTGAGTTAACCAGACACCTTCACCCAAATCTAACACTCAGGCACCAGTGAATAGCTCTGAAATCACTCAGCAGTGAACACCTCTCCATATTAGCAACTGTGAGTATTTAGACACATCAGAGCAATAGCAAAGTGCACTGTGTGCTGCAGGACCAGCTCAGAGCTGTAGCTGGGGAAGCAGGAGAAATGATAGGGGCATCATTTATTAGGTACTGAGCCAAAAAAATAAACATCCTCCAGGCCCAATTGTTTAATTTGTTCCAGTGATAAAGAGAAGCTGCTGCTAATGACAGGCTGAACAACTCAACAAAATACATACTAAGTACCCAAAAGTCCTCATCGCAGAGGAACCCAACTCCCCTGTCACAGAGTGGGGACAGAATGAGCATTATCTGTGCTGCGGGAGGTCTGGTGTCCTTTACCTGAGCGGTCCCTGGCACCACTTCAGCCTCCTGCCCGCTTGGCAAGGGAGGACACAAGTGAAAGGGTGTTTGGGTTTTTTGGGGTTTTGTTTGTTTGTTTGGGTTGTTTGGGTTGTTTGGGGTTTGGGGTTTTTTTGACAGTAAGACCTGTGACATTTCCAGTGTTGGAGACCTGGATTTGGCTTTTCCACTCTCAGACCTGCCTAGATCAGTCCCAAAAAGGTGACTCCACCCCTCTCTTTATGGTGTGTGATATTAAGGGTTTTAATGGGTAACACCTATTATCTCTCCTGAGCTTGTGGTCAGGAGCTGGGAGAGCAGCTGGTCCCCCAGGCTTTAACCTGAAAGCAGGCAGGGTTGTGCAATAGGGTAACTGAGCAGTGGGGTATTGCCAGAGGATTAGCTGCCAGCACTGTTCCCAAAGCCATGTCCTAGCCTATCTGGAAGACCCATTTGGTATGGCTGGAGTCAACTCACAGCTGCCAGCATCTGGGCTGTATCCTGTCCCACATTCATCCTGCTAATGATTTGGAGGGTTGCAACAGGATTGCAGGGTAGAAATCAAAAGAGACTTCAGTAAACTAAGTCTCCTTCATGCCTGGGCTGTCTCCATCTTCCTCTGCTCCCATGGCTAGCTTGTCAAATTCTTACCCTATGTAAGAAGTATTGAAATAATACTGTAATAATTTTAATAATACAGAATAATATACAATAATAATATTGCAATAACTCTATTGTATGATAAACAGTATTGAAACAATATGGGGTTATAACACTTGCACAGCAGCTTCCATTAATTGTTACATGAAACATGCATGATTCCAGGAAGCGTGTTTGGAAATAGCAACTTTTCCACCATTCCCTACCAGTGTTTTGTGTACACATCATTTTAATATGCCTGGCAAACACAGACTGTGATTGATGTGGCTAAGAGACTTTAGCCATTCAATCACTCACCCTGTTTTTATATCTGTGCTTTCTGTGATCTGCCTTCAGCTTGCCAAACATCTCTTGCAGCTTGTAACTCAACTCAGAGCAGTCAAGCCATATGATTAGGGACTACAAGGATCATAGCCTTTTCTGGAGGAAGGTCTGGCCCTGGCAGAAATAAAGCAACCCACTGCCCCATGGCATCAGACTTTTTCACTACCTCTCACCCACCAAAGCCTATTTTCCTGTCCCAAGGATGAGGGTAGAAATCAAGATGAGGAGAGTGCATGGAAAAGGAGCTGCATAAACTCTAGCATCAGAGTGAAGTTGCTACTAATGACTTTATGAAATGACTCTACAAACCTATTTCAGTCAAAACCTGCTTCTGATCGTGCCACTAGCTCTCACCCACAGGTTGCCAAACCCATTGGGAATGCTTCAGCAGAAGCATCAGCCACCGGTTTCAATAATCTCCTGCAGAAATACAAAGACATGTTCTCCTCTGAGGTGATGCTTTGGCCAGAACTTAACCCTGAGGAGATGCCAGTGCCCACAGACAGCAGGTGCTGTGGACAACTCAGTATAGCACCATGTGTATTGTGCTTGTATGGAGAGAAATTCAAGCCACAGTGGTTGCACTTATGCCAGGATTCAGCTTTGCCACCCTGCCAAAGTCTGAAAACCCCAGCCTGCTTCAAGTTTCTCCTTGGCAGCTTACCAATTGTACCTCCAGTGGGATGGGCTCAGCAGTGACCCAAAGCCCCTGGCAGCACATGTGTATGCTTTACTCCTTCCTTGGGCTGGGCCTGTCAGGTCTTTCATGCCAGTGCTGCCGTGGCCTGTTACAGCACTCCACACTTGACATGGCATGTTTGACTCTACCCTGTCCTTTGCAACGGATTAATCCCTGATCTCTGCAGTGACCAAACTGATTGATGGCCTTCATGTTTTATTGCATTTTGCATCACCACGACAAGAGAAGGGATCACAACACAAAAAAAAAACCAGCTGCTAGAGAGGGGGGAAAATCTCAACAAGTATTTTATAGGCAATTCCCACCCTTTGTTCCACGGTAGGTGTGAATTGGGGTAGCCAAGCATGTGGAAATGCCTGTTTCAACTCTTTCCCAGCTCATGTTGCTTTAACACGACTAAAGACCAACTATAGACTATGGAAGACTGATGTTTTGGAGAGGGCAAGAACATCTTCAGTCATTCACTTATGCTTCTTCAGAACTGTGTGGAATATATAAATCTCTGGCTCCAGCTAGAGGCCATTCATGGGTAGACTTCTAACCTGAAAGGAGCTCTCATTATAAACTACTGCTATGCTATATTAAGGTGCATGGTGCAATATACAAAATCATAGAATCATAGAATCATTCAGGTTGGAAGAGACCCTTGGGATCATCGAGTCCAACCATCTACCCTACTCTGCAAAGCCCTCCCCTACACCATATCCCTCAGTACCCCATCTAAACGTCCCTTAAACACAGCCAGGGATGGTGACTCAACCACCTCCCTGGGCAGCCTATTCCAATGCCTGACCACTCTTTCCGTGAAAAATTCCTTCCTAATGTTCAGTCTAAACCTACCCTGTTGGAGCTTGAAGCTGTTCCCTCTTGTTCTGTCGTTAATTACCTCTGAGAAGAGACCAGCACCAACCTCTCTACAGTGTCCTTTCAAGTAGTTGTAGAGAGTGATGAGGTCTCCCCTCAGCCTTCTCTTCCTCATACTAAACAGTCCCAGCTCCTTCAGCCGCTCTTTATATGATTTGTCTTCCAGGCCCTTCACTAGTTTCGTTGCCCTCCTCTGCACTTGCTCCAGCACCTCCAGATCTCTCTTGTATTGAGGTGCCCAGAACTGGACACAATACTCAAGGTGTGGCCTCACCAGTGCCAAGTACAGGGGCATAATCACCTCCCTACTTCTGCTGGTCACGGTAGTTCTAATACAAGCCAGGATGCCGTTGGCTTTCTTGGCCACCTGGGCACACTGCTAGCTCCTATTTAGCCGCTTGTCAATTCGAACCCCCAGGTCTCTTTCCTCCAGGCAGCTCCAGCCACTCTTCCCCAAGCCTGTAGCGCTGCATGGGGTTATTGTGGCCCAAGTGTGCAGAACCTGGCACTTGCCCTTGTTGAAACTCATGCCATTGATATTGGCCCAGTGATCCAAAGTGAATGAGAAGAGCAGAGGGCACAGAGAATTTCACATGCTGTCCATCCCAGACAAGCAGGACTTTCCTCCTTGTCTATCAAGCAGTGAGACAGAATGTTGTTCTCTTTCCTCCATCTATGTTATCAAGTCAATGAACCTTGTGATGTATTAATCTTACTTGACAATGTGAAACAAGACCTCTGTTTGACTGAACTATTGCCATGGTAGTTAGGCACAAAATCTGGCTGCTCCGTTAAAGGTGAAGCCCTGTGACTGTAGTGCCTGCCTTCCCCAGCTGGGCAGGAATCAGGAGGACTTGATTCCTGGACAAGACTTGAGATATTGCTCAAGTCTTACTGCACATAACGAGCAGGGAACCCTAGCCAAAGACCAGCATCATTAAGGAGGGCTGATCGCCAGCCATTTCAGCCCCATATCTGTTCTCTGGAAAGTGAAGCAAGTGTCTGGCCAAGAGGATTTGCTGAGGGACGCTGGTACACAAGGTCACACTCTGGGAAGTAGTAGCAATACAAGAGGATGTGCCAGTGAGCATGATGGGCAGAAACTCATGCCCATGGGGTGTTACCACAGCTGGAAGCCAGCCCAGCTGGGATATGCACAGTATGCTCACACACCAAAGAAGGGAGGCTGCTTTCCTCAGGAGCTGACATGGAGAGACCAGAGATGGCTGAGTCAAGTCCTCGAATGCAAGGGAGGTGATTCAACATATTTGGAGGACTGGGACCTCAGGGCAGTACCTGCGAACCTCACCCCAGACAACGTGACGCAATCACCAAGTTGACAGGGTGTGGAGTTCTAGTTCCTCCTGTTTGTTCCCCAAGCTGTGTGCATTGCTATACATACACTTGAGGTGGTTGGCCTTCTGGGTCACATCTTGGGAGGCAAATAAGGAACATTTGTTGCTGTTCTGTTGGCCTGGCTTATTCCCCAGTTGGTTGCAGTGGCATGAGCATTGCCACTTTGGACCCCCCCCTGCCCCGAGTCCTTCAGTTGAAAGCTCACCTCACCAAGTTGGCCAGCCTGCTGCCAAATACTACCTCACCTCTTTGAGGCAGGTGGATCCCATCCCTCCCTAGTAGGCTATAGTTATTGAAGAATGTCCCATTGTCACAAAAGCCAGAACTCTTACAATGGCACCAGACATGAAGCCAGAAGTAGATTTGCATTATATGTCTATTTCTGGTTGCACCCTTTCTTCTATTTGGTGACATGGAGGAAAAGATAACTTGGTACCAATACTTTTTCTTGCATCTCCAAGGCTTTGTAGTCTTTCTTGATCTTGCTCAGGTTTCAGCTTGCAGTGTCATTTGTATCCACACGAAAGAGTAGCAATGGATCATAGTCTGTCCTCTTGAAAAGTTGTGGCACGCTCTTGACAACATTTTGGACCTTAGCTCCCAGAAGGCAGCACGCCTCCCGTGGCTCCCTGTCAGGCTGGCAAACTGGCACCTTGGTGCCCCCTAACAGAGAGTCACCCACTACGAGCACTCGTTGTTTCTTTTTGTAGTATCCACTGTGTGCTGCTGGTACAGTTTCTCTTTGCAGACCTTGTTCCTGGATGTCTACAGCTGTTAAAGCTTCATAGTTGGTTTTGGTTGTAATAGAGGGTAGGGACTGAAGCAGAGTGCTGCTTTTGTGGGTCACCAGGGTCCAAGGTGCCTCATTGTCTGTGGTTCCTGCCATAGGAATGTGGTTCTGAAACACTTACCTATCCCTCCTTGGCCCCTCTAATACTACGCAGCCTTTTAACTGTTTCCTGCAGCTCAGCCACCTGACACAACAGATCATCAACCTGTGCGCATCTTGTGCAGGTACTTATCTTTTCTCCAGAAGGGTCTGGGCACTCGTTGCACTGTACCTTCTGTACTGAAATCTCCTTCCTTACCAGTTCCACCTGGGTGGAAGCCTCAGATATCTCAGGGGCTTTCTCTGTAGAAATACTGTTTTTTACTCTGAGGGAAGTTCCCACCATTACGCAAGAGACTTCTTGAGCTGGTAGGGTGAATATCCCCTTGCACTCCCTTCCATGCAAAATGACGTGCAAACTAATGGGCCACACTCTGTTTGCCTGCTCTGTTCACTGTACTCCTGGTTGCTTGCACTCCCCAGGATGCTGTTTATAGGTGTGAGGGTGGTTGTGGTTGCTCTGGCAAGGCCCAGGTCTTGTCAGCATCTCCTGTGAGAGCTTCCAGCTCCTGGTGGGTATCTCCACTGCCCTGACATTTCCCTGCCTCAGGAACCTCCACAATGTGCTGAGATCTGCCATTCGCTGTGGGTCAAGTTCTGGAGCAGCTCCCCTCGTCAACTGACCAAATGCTTAGGAAGATGTCTGAGTTGCCTTTGCCTTTGCCAAATATCAACACATCCTCATGGTGGTGGAGGAAGCACAGCATCTTCTCCACCAGCCACTCCATTGTGCAGGTACACTCCAGGTCCACGCAGATGCAGGAGTCTCTCATCATTATCTCCTTCACGGTGCCCAGATGTGGAAGGCATGCCCAAGGAGAGGGTGCAGGGGCAGAAGCAGGCAGTAGATAGCATCATCCTCATGAGGACTCCAGCCTTCAAAAGTCCTGCCCACCCTGATGGCTGGCTGCAGCACCAGGAAGAAACTATTTGAGAAGATATCTACCTGGACTTTTGCAAAGCATTTGACGCTATTCCGCATGACATCCTTGTCTCTAAATTGGAAAGGCATGGATTTGAAGAGTGGAGCACTTGGTGGATAAGAAATTGGCTGGATGGCCACAAAGAGTTGCGGTCAGTGGCTCAAAGTCCAAATAAACACCAGTGCCGAGTGAAGTTCCTCAGAGATCGTTATTGGTGCTGTTTAATAGCATGGACAGTGGGATTGAGTGCACTCTCAGCAAGTTTGCCAACCACACCAAGATATGTGGTGTGGTTGACACACTGGAGGGAAGGTTTGCCTGTTTCTTTTGACATTATTCCCTGCAACTGGGAGGACAGAGGAGAATACTACCTGTGCTCCTGATCCCTTTACCAATCTCCCCGAGGCCCTGCAGCCTCTTTTCACTGCCCTTGTGCTTCCCATCACAACTTCATTGGTACCCACATGAAAAAGCAAGAGAGCCTAATAATCTGAGGGCTGTACAAGGCTGGGAAGTTTCTTGGCAATGACTTCAGCCTGAACCCCAGGGAGGCAGAACACTTCCCAAAAAGGCAAGGTCTGGTCAGCAGAGCAGGGGTGTAGTGAATGAATTCTTTATCTTGCTTTGCCTGGCCATGTAGCTCTCTCATTATCTACTAAACTGTCCACTCTCAATGCAAGAGTTTTCCCACTTTTACCCATCAGATTCTCACCACTATCCCACCAGGGGCAAGGGACTGAGCAGCTATGTGATGCCAAGCTGTCTACTGGGATTAACCCATAACACCTGGGATGCCAAAGCCCAATGAATCACAAAACCAGAGGCCACTGCACCAGCTCTTCTGCAAAAGGCTCTCTTACAGCTTCCTTCTGCAAAAGGCTCTCTCCCTGTGGCAGCTGAGCAGCCAGACCCTATGAACGCCTTCCCCAAGAAAGTGCTGCATGGCCACTCACAGACACAGCATTTCTTCAAACAAGTGATTTATTCTTTGTACAGGGTAAAGCTACAAAAGGGAGTACTGCTTAAGGCCGGACTACAGTTAATTGTCTTCCCAGAAGCTTGTGTGGTGCTATATTTAGGTTTATTATCAGCTGCCTGCCAATGGCAAACTCATAATCATAGAAAATGATTTGCCAGCAGGAGTAGAGAAGTCATCGTGCCTCTGTACTTGGCACTGGTGAGGCCTCACCTTGAGTACTGTGTTCAGTTTTGGGCCCCTCACTACAGGAAGGACATTGAGGTGCTGGAGCGTGTCCAGAGGAGAGCCACCAAGCTAGTGAGGGGTCTGGAGAAAAGTCATATGAGGAGAGGCTGAGGGAACTGGGCATGTTTCGTTCGGAGGAGGCTGAGGGTAGACCTCATTGCCCTCTACAGCTACTTGAAAGGAGGTTGTAGAGAGGTGGGTGTTGGCCTCTTCTCCCAAGGGAATAATGACAGGAGCAGAGGAAATGATCTTAAGTTGTGGCAAGGGAGGTTTAGATTAGATATTGGGAAGAATTACTTTACTAAGAGAGTGGTCAGCCACTGGAACAGCCTGCCCAGGGAGGTGGTAGAGTCACCATCCTTGGAGGTATCTAAGAAATATGTAGACATGGCTCTTCAGGGAAAGTCCTAGTGCCCAAGATTACTGGTTTATGGGTGAGTGTGATGTGGTGGGGTGTTGCGGTTTTTGTTTTGTTGTTTTGTTTTGTAGTTGTTGTTTTTTTTTTTGTGGCTTTTTTTTGTTTTGTTTTGTTTTCTTTCTGGGTTTTTTTTTCCTGTAAAAATCCCAAGTTGGACAGGATGCATGAAGTCCATTAAGAACAACTTCTGACTCCACACTGGGCAAACATAAAGATAAATCATGGAATCATAGAACCACAAAATTGCTGAGGTTGGAAAAGACCTTTCAGGTCGAATCCAGCTGTTAACCTAACACTGCCAACTCCAAGCCATAACCACCTGTGGTGATCATAAGGGGTGCATCTAGTTGTGATGGCGGCATCTGGGGCTCAAAATGGTTTCCGGAAGACAGATAACACCACAAGAGCCAAGGCCTAACTGGAGCAACGTAACTTCTTGAGATGCAGAGATTTCTTGCCACAACATATCTTTGGCAAGTGGCTAATAGTATGCCGAACTTTGAAAACTTAGCTAAGTAATCTTAGCTGTACTTTGTGGGGTTGGGGCTGTGGCTGCCCAGGGCAGCTGTGAGTGGCTGAGCCGGGGTGGGGCCAAAGGGTGTCCCTGGTTGCCGGCCATGTCTGTGATGCCCTCTGGGCCTGGGACACCACAGGGGATGCATCACAATGGGGGCGGCTATAAGGGGGCCATCAGGCAGCGCGGGCCCCATACGGCACGGGACAGTGGTGAGTGGGCTCGCGGGGGGAGGCTGGGCTGGACCAGGGCCAGGGCCGCCAGGGGGGTGGGTTCTCACGCAGCATCAAGGGCCCAGCTGCTGGAGGGAGGGCCTGGTGGTGCCGCCGCCGGCAGGGCCGGGCACAGGCCTTGGGCCCTCCCGACTGCCTCGCTCCTTCTCCCACCTGCCCCCAGCTCCCTGCGGCTCCCGTCCCTGCTCCCCCTGCCGCTGGCTCCCTCCTTCCCTCCCAGCCCCGCTCAACCCCTTCTCTCCCTACTCCTGCAGGCCATGGCTACCATATTGTTCCTTGCCTTGCTTGTGCAAAGCGTCTTCCAGTTCCCGCAGATGGTGGGGGATGAGCTGGACGAGGACACGCACGAGCTCATGCAGCAGCGTGAGGAGTATCTGACCCAGCAGATGAATCGGCTGCTGCAGGAGCTGGAGCAGCAGAGCCACTTGGGCAGGAGCGCCCCGCGCTTTGCCACCTTGCATCAGTGGCAGTTCTGGGTGATTGCTGTAATGCTGGTACTGATCCTGAGCTTCTGGTGGTGGCTCAGGAAAAGGATCCAGCAGGCAGACAGCAGCTTGATAAGGTCTCCCCTCAGCCTTCTCTTCTCCAGACTAAAGAGTCCCAGCTCTCTCAGTCTCTCCTCATAAGGGAGATGCTCCAATCCTTGAATCATCTTCATTGCCCTATGCTGGACTATTTCCAGTAGCTCCTTGTCCCTCTTGAACTGGGGAGCCCAGAACTGGACGCAGTACTCCAGTTGTGGCCTCACCAGTGCAGAGTAGAGAGGGAGAATGACTTCCCTTGACCTGCTGGCCACACTCTTCCCTATGGAGTCCAGGATTCCATTGGCCTTCCTGGCCACAAGAGCACACTGCTTGCTCATTGTCATTTTGCTGTCTACCAGGACCCCCAGATCTTTCTCTTCGGAACTTGCCTCCAGCGGGTCCACCCCTAACCTGTATTAGTGCCTGACATTCTTCTTCCCCAGGTGCAGGACCCTACACTTTTCCCTGTTGAACCTCATGAGGTTCTTCATTGCCCAGCCCTCCAGCCTGTCCAAGTCTCGCTGGATGGCAGCACAGCCCTCCGGGGTGTCAGCCACCCCTCCCAGTTTGGTACCATCAGCAAACTTGCTGAGGATACGCTCTGTCCCCTCATCCAGGTCACTGATGAATATGTTGAACAGGACTGGACCAAGTATTGACCCCTGGGGGACACCACTAGTTACAGGTCTCCAGCTTGAACCTGCTCCATTAATCATTACCCTTTGGGTCGTGTCACACAGCCAGTTCTCAATCCACCTCACTATCCCTATATTCAGGCTGCCATAAAGTGTTTCCTCCGTGTGAGGAGAACTTTTCTACTAAATATGTGAAACAAGGGAATCGATCTCTACAAAAGCAGAAGGAAAAATCTGACTATTCCTTGTAGAAAATTTTAGGTTTTGGACTAAAAGTAGGTGCTGGAATGTCTCAGGATGTCAGTATGAATTTTGCTTATCTGCAAGGTCAGGCTTTGCAGAAGGGGTCTCTGGGAGACCTGAGGGTGGGTCCTAACTTGGGTGAAGAAGCCCCACAACTGAGTTAACCAGACACCTTCACCCAAATCTAACACTCAGGCACCAGTGAATAGCTCTGAAATCACTCAGCAGTGAACACCTCTCCATATTAGCAACTGTGAGTATTTAGACACATCAGAGCAATAGCAAAGTGCACTGTGTGCTGCAGGACCAGCTCAGAGCTGTAGCTGGGGAAGCAGGAGAAATGATAGGGGCATCATTTATTAGGTACTGAGCCAAAAAAATAAACATCCTCCAGGCCCAATTGTTTAATTTGTTCCAGTGATAAAGAGAAGCTGCTGCTAATGACAGGCTGAACAACTCAACAAAATACATACTAAGTACCCAAAAGTCCTCATCGCAGAGGAACCCAACTCCCCTGTCACAGAGTGGGGACAGAATGAGCATTATCTGTGCTGCGGGAGGTCTGGTGTCCTTTACCTGAGCGGTCCCTGGCACCACTTCAGCCTCCTGCCCGCTTGGCAAGGGAGGACACAAGTGAAAGGGTGTTTGGGTTTTTTGGGGTTTTGTTTGTTTGTTTGGGTTGTTTGGGTTGTTTGGGGTTTGGGGTTTTTTTGACAGTAAGACCTGTGACATTTCCAGTGTTGGAGACCTGGATTTGGCTTTTCCACTCTCAGACCTGCCTAGATCAGTCCCAAAAAGGTGACTCCACCCCTCTCTTTATGGTGTGTGATATTAAGGGTTTTAATGGGTAACACCTATTATCTCTCCTGAGCTTGTGGTCAGGAGCTGGGAGAGCAGCTGGTCCCCCAGGCTTTAACCTGAAAGCAGGCAGGGTTGTGCAATAGGGTAACTGAGCAGTGGGGTATTGCCAGAGGATTAGCTGCCAGCACTGTTCCCAAAGCCATGTCCTAGCCTATCTGGAAGACCCATTTGGTATGGCTGGAGTCAACTCACAGCTGCCAGCATCTGGGCTGTATCCTGTCCCACATTCATCCTGCTAATGATTTGGAGGGTTGCAACAGGATTGCAGGGTAGAAATCAAAAGAGACTTCAGTAAACTAAGTCTCCTTCATGCCTGGGCTGTCTCCATCTTCCTCTGCTCCCATGGCTAGCTTGTCAAATTCTTACCCTATGTAAGAAGTATTGAAATAATACTGTAATAATTTTAATAATACAGAATAATATACAATAATAATATTGCAATAACTCTATTGTATGATAAACAGTATTGAAACAATATGGGGTTATAACACTTGCACAGCAGCTTCCATTAATTGTTACATGAAACATGCATGATTCCAGGAAGCGTGTTTGGAAATAGCAACTTTTCCACCATTCCCTACCAGTGTTTTGTGTACACATCATTTTAATATGCCTGGCAAACACAGACTGTGATTGATGTGGCTAAGAGACTTTAGCCATTCAATCACTCACCCTGTTTTTATATCTGTGCTTTCTGTGATCTGCCTTCAGCTTGCCAAACATCTCTTGCAGCTTGTAACTCAACTCAGAGCAGTCAAGCCATATGATTAGGGACTACAAGGATCATAGCCTTTTCTGGAGGAAGGTCTGGCCCTGGCAGAAATAAAGCAACCCACTGCCCCATGGCATCAGACTTTTTCACTACCTCTCACCCACCAAAGCCTATTTTCCTGTCCCAAGGATGAGGGTAGAAATCAAGATGAGGAGAGTGCATGGAAAAGGAGCTGCATAAACTCTAGCATCAGAGTGAAGTTGCTACTAATGACTTTATGAAATGACTCTACAAACCTATTTCAGTCAAAACCTGCTTCTGATCGTGCCACTAGCTCTCACCCACAGGTTGCCAAACCCATTGGGAATGCTTCAGCAGAAGCATCAGCCACCGGTTTCAATAATCTCCTGCAGAAATACAAAGACATGTTCTCCTCTGAGGTGATGCTTTGGCCAGAACTTAACCCTGAGGAGATGCCAGTGCCCACAGACAGCAGGTGCTGTGGACAACTCAGTATAGCACCATGTGTATTGTGCTTGTATGGAGAGAAATTCAAGCCACAGTGGTTGCACTTATGCCAGGATTCAGCTTTGCCACCCTGCCAAAGTCTGAAAACCCCAGCCTGCTTCAAGTTTCTCCTTGGCAGCTTACCAATTGTACCTCCAGTGGGATGGGCTCAGCAGTGACCCAAAGCCCCTGGCAGCACATGTGTATGCTTTACTCCTTCCTTGGGCTGGGCCTGTCAGGTCTTTCATGCCAGTGCTGCCGTGGCCTGTTACAGCACTCCACACTTGACATGGCATGTTTGACTCTACCCTGTCCTTTGCAACGGATTAATCCCTGATCTCTGCAGTGACCAAACTGATTGATGGCCTTCATGTTTTATTGCATTTTGCATCACCACGACAAGAGAAGGGATCACAACACAAAAAAAAAACCAGCTGCTAGAGAGGGGGGAAAATCTCAACAAGTATTTTATAGGCAATTCCCACCCTTTGTTCCACGGTAGGTGTGAATTGGGGTAGCCAAGCATGTGGAAATGCCTGTTTCAACTCTTTCCCAGCTCATGTTGCTTTAACACGACTAAAGACCAACTATAGACTATGGAAGACTGATGTTTTGGAGAGGGCAAGAACATCTTCAGTCATTCACTTATGCTTCTTCAGAACTGTGTGGAATATATAAATCTCTGGCTCCAGCTAGAGGCCATTCATGGGTAGACTTCTAACCTGAAAGGAGCTCTCATTATAAACTACTGCTATGCTATATTAAGGTGCATGGTGCAATATACAAAATCATAGAATCATAGAATCATTCAGGTTGGAAGAGACCCTTGGGATCATCGAGTCCAACCATCTACCCTACTCTGCAAAGCCCTCCCCTACACCATATCCCTCAGTACCCCATCTAAACGTCCCTTAAACACAGCCAGGGATGGTGACTCAACCACCTCCCTGGGCAGCCTATTCCAATGCCTGACCACTCTTTCCGTGAAAAATTCCTTCCTAATGTTCAGTCTAAACCTACCCTGTTGGAGCTTGAAGCTGTTCCCTCTTGTTCTGTCGTTAATTACCTCTGAGAAGAGACCAGCACCAACCTCTCTACAGTGTCCTTTCAAGTAGTTGTAGAGAGTGATGAGGTCTCCCCTCAGCCTTCTCTTCCTCATACTAAACAGTCCCAGCTCCTTCAGCCGCTCTTTATATGATTTGTCTTCCAGGCCCTTCACTAGTTTCGTTGCCCTCCTCTGCACTTGCTCCAGCACCTCCAGATCTCTCTTGTATTGAGGTGCCCAGAACTGGACACAATACTCAAGGTGTGGCCTCACCAGTGCCAAGTACAGGGGCATAATCACCTCCCTACTTCTGCTGGTCACGGTATTTCTAATACAAGCCAGGATGCCGTTGGCTTTCTTGGCCACCTGGGCACACTGCTGGCTCATATTTAGCCGCTTGTCAATTAGAACCCCCAGGTCTCTTTCCTCCAGGCAGCTCCAGCCACTCTTCCCCAAGCCTGTAGCGCTGCATGGGGTTATTGTGGCCCAAGTGTGCAGAACCTGGCACTTGCCCTTGTTGAAACTCATGCCATTGATATTGGCCCAGTGATCCAAAGTGAATGAGAAGAGCAGAGGGCACAGAGAATTTCACATGCTGTCCATCCCAGACAAGCAGGACTTTCCTCCTTGTCTATCAAGCAGTGAGACAGAATGTTGTTCTCTTTCCTCCATCTATGTTATCAAGTCAATGAACCTTGTGATGTATTAATCTTACTTGACAATGTGAAACAAGACCTCTGTTTGACTGAACTATTGCCATGGTAGTTAGGCACAAAATCTGGCTGCTCCGTTAAAGGTGAAGCCCTGTGACTGTAGTGCCTGCCTTCCCCAGCTGGGCAGGAATCAGGAGGACTTGATTCCTGGACAAGACTTGAGATATTGCTCAAGTCTTACTGCACATAACGAGCAGGGAACCCTAGCCAAAGACCAGCATCATTAAGGAGGGCTGATCGCCAGCCATTTCAGCCCCATATCTGTTCTCTGGAAAGTGAAGCAAGTGTCTGGCCAAGAGGATTTGCTGAGGGACGCTGGTACACAAGGTCACACTCTGGGAAGTAGTAGCAATACAAGAGGATGTGCCAGTGAGCATGATGGGCAGAAACTCATGCCCATGGGGTGTTACCACAGCTGGAAGCCAGCCCAGCTGGGATATGCACAGTATGCTCACACACCAAAGAAGGGAGGCTGCTTTCCTCAGGAGCTGACATGGAGAGACCAGAGATGGCTGAGTCAAGTCCTCGAATGCAAGGGAGGTGATTCAACATATTTGGAGGACTGGGACCTCAGGGCAGTACCTGCGAACCTCACCCCAGACAACGTGACGCAATCACCAAGTTGACAGGGTGTGGAGTTCTAGTTCCTCCTGTTTGTTCCCCAAGCTGTGTGCATTGCTATACATACACTTGAGGTGGTTGGCCTTCTGGGTCACATCTTGGGAGGCAAATAAGGAACATTTGTTGCTGTTCTGTTGGCCTGGCTTATTCCCCAGTTGGTTGCAGTGGCATGAGCATTGCCACTTTGGACCCCCCCCTGCCCCGAGTCCTTCAGTTGAAAGCTCACCTCACCAAGTTGGCCAGCCTGCTGCCAAATACTACCTCACCTCTTTGAGGCAGGTGGATCCCATCCCTCCCTAGTAGGCTATAGTTATTGAAGAATGTCCCATTGTCACAAAAGCCAGAACTCTTACAATGGCACCAGACATGAAGCCAGAAGTAGATTTGCATTATATGTCTATTTCTGGTTGCACCCTTTCTTCTATTTGGTGACATGGAGGAAAAGATAACTTGGTACCAATACTTTTTCTTGCATCTCCAAGGCTTTGTAGTCTTTCTTGATCTTGCTCAGGTTTCAGCTTGCAGTGTCATTTGTATCCACACGAAAGAGTAGCAATGGATCATAGTCTGTCCTCTTGAAAAGTTGTGGCACGCTCTTGACAACATTTTGGACCTTAGCTCCCAGAAGGCAGCACGCCTCCCGTGGCTCCCTGTCAGGCTGGCAAACTGGCACCTTGGTGCCCCCTAACAGAGAGTCACCCACTACGAGCACTCGTTGTTTCTTTTTGTGGTATCCACTGTGTGCTGCTGGTACAGTTTCTCTTTGCAGACCTTGTTCCTGGATGTCTACAGCTGTTAAAGCTTCATAGTTGGTTTTGGTTGTAATAGAGGGTAGGGACTGAAGCAGAGTGCTGCTTTTGTGGGTCACCAGGGTCCAAGGTGCCTCATTGTCTGTGGTTCCTGCCATAGGAATGTGGTTCTGAAACACTTACCTATCCCTCCTTGGCCCCTCTAATACTACGCAGCCTTTTAACTGTTTCCTGCAGCTCAGCCACCTGACACAACAGATCATCAACCTGTGCGCATCTTGTGCAGGTACTTATCTTTTCTCCAGAAGGGTCTGGGCACTCGTTGCACTGTACCTTCTGTACTGAAATCTCCTTCCTTACCAGTTCCACCTGGGTGGAAGCCTCAGATATCTCAGGGGCTTTCTCTGTAGAAATACTGTTTTTTACTCTGAGGGAAGTTCCCACCATTACGCAAGAGACTTCTTGAGCTGGTAGGGTGAATATCCCCTTGCACTCCCTTCCATGCAAAATGACGTGCAAACTAATGGGCCACACTCTGTTTGCCTGCTCTGTTCACTGTACTCCTGGTTGCTTGCACTCCCCAGGATGCTGTTTATAGGTGTGAGGGTGGTTGTGGTTGCTCTGGCAAGGCCCAGGTCTTGTCAGCATCTCCTGTGAGAGCTTCCAGCTCCTGGTGGGTATCTCCACTGCCCTGACATTTCCCTGCCTCAGGAACCTCCACAATGTGCTGAGATCTGCCATTCGCTGTGGGTCAAGTTCTGGAGCAGCTCCCCTCGTCAACTGACCAAATGCTTAGGAAGATGTCTGAGTTGCCTTTGCCTTTGCCAAATATCAACACATCCTCATGGTGGTGGAGGAAGCACAGCATCTTCTCCACCAGCCACTCCATTGTGCAGGTACACTCCAGGTCCACGCAGATGCAGGAGTCTCTCATCATTATCTCCTTCACGGTGCCCAGATGTGGAAGGCATGCCCAAGGAGAGGGTGCAGGGGCAGAAGCAGGCAGTAGATAGCATCATCCTCATGAGGACTCCAGCCTTCAAAAGTCCTGCCCACCCTGATGGCTGGCTGCAGCACCAGGAAGAAACTATTTGAGAAGATATCTACCTGGACTTTTGCAAAGCATTTGACGCTATTCCGCATGACATCCTTGTCTCTAAATTGGAAAGGCATGGATTTGAAGAGTGGAGCACTTGGTGGATAAGAAATTGGCTGGATGGCCACAAAGAGTTGCGGTCAGTGGCTCAAAGTCCAAATAAACACCAGTGCCAAGTGAAGTTCCTCAGAGATCGTTATTGGTGCTGTTTAATAGCATGGACAGTGGGATTGAGTGCACTCTCAGCAAGTTTGCCAACCACACCAAGATATGTGGTGTGGTTGACACACTGGAGGGAAGGTTTGCCTGTTTCTTTTGACATTATTCCCTGCAACTGGGAGGACAGAGGAGAATACTACCTGTGCTCCTGATCCCTTTACCAATCTCCCCGAGGCCCTGCAGCCTCTTTTCACTGCCCTTGTGCTTCCCATCACAACTTCATTGGTACCCACATGAAAAAGCAAGAGAGCCTAATAATCTGAGGGCTGTACAAGGCTGGGAAGTTTCTTGGCAATGACTTCAGCCTGAACCCCAGGGAGGCAGAACACTTCCCAAAAAGGCAAGGTCTGGTCAGCAGAGCAGGGGTGTAGTGAATGAATTCTTTATCTTGCTTTGCCTGGCCATGTAGCTCTCTCATTATCTACTAAACTGTCCACTCTCAATGCAAGAGTTTTCCCACTTTTACCCATCAGATTCTCACCACTATCCCACCAGGGGCAAGGGACTGAGCAGCTATGTGATGCCAAGCTGTCTACTGGGATTAACCCATAACACCTGGGATGCCAAAGCCCAATGAATCACAAAACCAGAGGCCACTGCACCAGCTCTTCTGCAAAAGGCTCTCTTACAGCTTCCTTCTGCAAAAGGCTCTCTCCCTGTGGCAGCTGAGCAGCCAGACCCTATGAACGCCTTCCCCAAGAAAGTGCTGCATGGCCACTCACAGACACAGCATTTCTTCAAACAAGTGATTTATTCTTTGTACAGGGTAAAGCTACAAAAGGGAGTACTGCTTAAGGCCGGACTACAGTTAATTGTCTTCCCAGAAGCTTGTGTGGTGCTATATTTAGGTTTATTATCAGCTGCCTGCCAATGGCAAACTCATAATCATAGAAAATGATTTGCCAGCAGGAGTAGAGAAGTCATCGTGCCTCTGTACTTGGCACTGGTGAGGCCTCACCTTGAGTACTGTGTTCAGTTTTGGGCCCCTCACTACAGGAAGGACATTGAGGTGCTGGAGCGTGTCCAGAGGAGAGCCACCAAGCTAGTGAGGGGTCTGGAGAAAAGTCATATGAGGAGAGGCTGAGGGAACTGGGCATGTTTCGTTCGGAGGAGGCTGAGGGTAGACCTCATTGCCCTCTACAGCTACTTGAAAGGAGGTTGTAGAGAGGTGGGTGTTGGCCTCTTCTCCCAAGGGAATAATGACAGGAGCAGAGGAAATGATCTTAAGTTGTGGCAAGGGAGGTTTAGATTAGATATTGGGAAGAATTACTTTACTAAGAGAGTGGTCAGCCACTGGAACAGCCTGCCCAGGGAGGTGGTAGAGTCACCATCCTTGGAGGTATCTAAGAAATATGTAGACATGGCTCTTCAGGGAAAGTCCTAGTGCCCAAGATTACTGGTTTATGGGTGAGTGTGATGTGGTGGGGTGTTGCGGTTTTTGTTTTGTTGTTTTGTTTTGTAGTTGTTGTTTTTTTTTTTGTGGCTTTTTTTTGTTTTGTTTTGTTTTCTTTCTGGGTTTTTTTTTCCTGTAAAAATCCCAAGTTGGACAGGATGCATGAAGTCCATTAAGAACAACTTCTGACTCCACACTGGGCAAACATAAAGATAAATCATGGAATCATAGAACCACAAAATTGCTGAGGTTGGAAAAGACCTTTCAGGTCGAATCCAGCTGTTAACCTAACACTGCCAACTCCAAGCCATAACCACCTGTGGTGATCATAAGGGGGGCATCTAGTTGTGATGGCGGCATCTGGGGCTCAAAATGGTTTCCGGAAGACAGATAACACCACAAGAGCCAAGGCCTAACTGGAGCAACGTAACTTCTTGAGATGCAGAGATTTCTTGCCACAACATATCTTTGGCAAGTGGCTAATAGTATGCCGAACTTTGAAAACTTAGCTAAGTAATCTTAGCTGTACTTTGTGGGGTTGGGGCTGTGGCTGCCCAGGGCAGCTGTGAGTGGCTGAGCCGGGGTGGGGCCAAAGGGTGTCCCTGGTTGCCGGCCATGTCTGTGATGCCCTCTGGGCCTGGGACACCACAGGGGATGCATCACAATGGGGGCGGCTATAAGGGGGCCATCAGGCAGCGCGGGCCCCATACGGCACGGGACAGTGGTGAGTGGGCTCGCGGGGGGAGGCTGGGCTGGACCAGGGCCAGGGCCGCCAGGGGGGTGGGTTCTCACGCAGCATCAAGGGCCCAGCTGCTGGAGGGAGGGCCTGGTGGTGCCGCCGCCGGCAGGGCCGGGCACAGGCCTTGGGCCCTCCCGACTGCCTCGCTCCTTCTCCCACCTGCCCCCAGCTCCCTGCGGCTCCCGTCCCTGCTCCCCCTGCCGCTGGCTCCCTCCTTCCCTCCCAGCCCCGCTCAACCCCTTCTCTCCCTACTCCTGCAGGCCATGGCTACCATATTGTTCCTTGCCTTGCTTGTGCAAAGCGTCTTCCAGTTCCCGCAGATGGTGGGGGATGAGCTGGACGAGGATACGCGCGAGCTCATGCAGCAGCGTGAGGAGTATCTGACCCAGCAGATGAATCGGCTGCTGCAGGAGCTGGAGCAGCAGAGGCACTTGGGCAGGAGGGCCCCGCGCTTTGCCGCCTTGCATCAGTGGCAGTTCTGGGTGATTGCTTTAATGCTGCTACTGGTCTCGAGCTTCCGGTGGTGGCTCATGAAAAGGGCCAATGAGCCAGACAGCAGCGACGAGGAAGTCTCCAGCAGCGACAGTGAGCAGGCGCAAGACATTGAGGAGGAAGACAATGATGATGGCGCAAATGACTGGAGAGGGATTTTTGAGCAGCACATACCGCATCTAGCTGTGAACCCGGCCACAGATTGCCAGACTGTGGAGGGTCTGGTGGGCAACTTGATCCTTATCTTCAAAACGATCTTGGCAGATAGTTTATTCCCGGAGCTGCAATCAGCCATCGGGGTGGGCAGCGCCTTTGAAGGTTGGAGTCCCCATGAAGAAGTCATCACCTACCATGTGCTCGTGCCCATGAAGGCTCCCCTTTGGCACTCCTTCCACCTGGAGCTGTGCGATACTGGGGAGATGCAGACAAGGAACTTCTGCATTCGCGTGGAGCAAGAGTGCATCTGCACGAGGGAGCGGCTAGTGGGGGACATGCTGTGCTTCCTCCACCACTCTGAGGAGGAGCTGAGGAAGAATCAGAAACCCTGCCTCCTAAGCACTCTCTGCAGTGGCTCCTATCTAGATGTCCAGAAAACTGCCCGCTGGTTCCACCAATTGGTGAAAGCAGCCTGGGTGGCTTTGCCCCAGGCGGGCAGTTGCCGTCTAAAGATGATGCCCTTCAACCGCTCCTGCAAATTCCAGGTGACAAAAACCGATCAGAAAAGATTCATCATTGAGCTCATGTTTGGAGTGCAGCAAGGCGACTCAGACATCTTCGTGACCAGCGAGAGTACAGAGGCCATCTTCACCCCCAGCACAATGTGGACAGAGAGCTGTGCTGTGGCAGAGGTGAAGTTCTTCAGGCATATGGCCACGCAGGCCCCACGTGACAGCTTCCATGCTAAATGCCTGCAGGTCTACACCCACATCCTGGTGGGCACAAGCTTTTCCAACTATACCTTGAAGACAGTTGTGATGCACCTCCTGAACACCACACCCCTGTCAAGCTGGAGCAGGAGAGAATTCCTACCGCGGCTGCAGGATATCATGTGCCACCTGCGCAGCTGCCTGGAGGAGAAACGCCTTGACCACTTCTTCTCCGGCAGTGAGAACGTGCCCAAGGAGATCATCTTGCCCCCAGCCTTCCAAAGGGCTGAGCCACTCAACCTCTTCAAGCACCTGGCACAGGATCCGGATGCCCACGCCCAGGCACTGTATGAATTCAGTCACCTGCAAGATCGGCTCACAAGACTGCTGTTTTACGGACAGTAAAAGAGGTCTTCGTGCACAAAGCTGTGTTTGCGGGGCTCACAGCCGATGGCAGACAGATCACCTGGTACAGGAGTGAAAAGGTGGGGAGAGTGCAGGACACAGGAATGAAAGGGAAAACCCTGTGCAGCCGCGTTCTCCTCTCAACAGGCTCCCCAGCACAGCAGCCGGTGGTGACTATGGTGGCTACAAAGGTGCGCTTTGCCCTGCTTTCCATCTCATGCTGTCATGGCCCTGGTGACCACTACACATGGGCCCAGAAAGTCTTGCTGGCAGCTCTGGCTGAGCAGAGACCAAGCAATAGGCACCACTGACGTGCCTCTGTGTGAATCTGATGATCTGAGACATTTCCAAGGGAGCTGGTGCCGCAGAAACGAGCACGT
>NW_015090789.1:13606-49036 GCF_001431845.1 Calidris pugnax | reverse complement strand
GTTTTACAGCAGATGTGGAGGAGGATTTCTGAAGAAGAACAGTGGGATACAAGGAGATGGGATGACCATCTTGATAGAGCATGACTTTCTCAATGACTCTGGCACGTATTTCTGTGCTGAGGGTGAAACACAGTGGCTGGGCTGCTGAGGGAGCTGAGCACAAACCTGCTCCTGCTTGGCAGAAGGGACCTGCTTTCCTCCTTGTCAGTGCTGCACAGGGCAGCGTGATCCCCTTCCTCTCATCACCTCCTCTGCTTCCTAGTGTTTTCATCCTCTTCTCAGACTCTCTGAGTTTGTCAGTGCTGCACAGGGCCGGTGTGCTTGGCTGGCCATTGCCCCCAGAACGAATGCCATGGGTACCTGCAGAATCAGTCTGGGAGAGTAGGGGTTCAACCAGCATTTTCCTCACAGCATCATAAGATGCAGCCTTCTCTCTTTTGCTGTCGAGATCAGGGCAGGCAGGGATGGGGCAGGGTAACTTCCACAGGCTAATGAGAGCCTGACTGTCAGGGATCTGCACCAGGTCTTGTCTCCGTGGAGAAGGTAGGCTGTGCAGAGTGCCCAAGGCCAGATGGGATTCCTGCAAACACGCAGAAGCACTGGAAAAGCTGAGGGCGTTTTGTGGAGGCCAAGAACCTAGAGATGTGTGTGGGACGGTGAAACAGAGCTGATGCCGTCTGAAACACATGGTGGCGCCGTGGAGAGGACATCTCTTGAGCTTGGGATCAGAGCAGTAGGGAGGTGTCGCTGGTAGAGCACAAGTCCATGAAATTGCACTGGACACTGCTTTCAAGAGCTCCGTGGTCCCACCGGCTGCATCGCAGGCACAGCACCTTCAGCACCCCCCACCTCTGGAGGACAAGCTCAATGCTGCCTGGCAAGGAACCCGCATTGGAGAGCTTGATTCACAGGGGCAATGACACAGGTGGTGTCAGCTGCTGAGCTCTCCTTGAGTTTGCCAGAAAAAGTGTGCTCCTGAAGCAGAGCTGCCAGGAGCCCTTGCTCCAGAGGCAGCACCAGGCTGAGATACCCAAGGGTTCTGAGCTAAGTCCCAGGTCCAGGGAGAAATCATCTCTGGAGGAACTTGGGCTACTGCCTGTCAGTAGGGAAAGTGGAGAGAGAGGCCACCCTAGCTCCAGTCCTCAGCACCTCTTCTCCCTCTGGCCTCCCTCTTCAGGCAACACTCAAGACTTTCTTCCTTCTTCCCTGTGCCAGCGCATTGACTGTCCCTGGGCTCTTCACAGGCATTTACTTTCCTCTCCCAGCCCTCTCACCAGCTCTGCTGGGCCAGGGCTAGAGGGGGCCCTCAACACACACACACACACACACACCCCTGCATGCACACATACACACATGCACACACAGAGTGACTCCTGCGATACATCCCATCCCCATCACAGTGGTCACTGCATCAGCCTGGAGCACCTCCAGTAATGCAACCTGTGTGTGACCAGCCTGGATGGAGTGGACAAAGGCAGTTCCAGGAAGCTGAGCATCTCCTGTACCTGCAGTGGCTCTGTAGAGGAAAGAGGGTGGGGAAAAGCTGCCAGAAAAGGGGGTCCTGCCCAGGCCTGCTTTTTTCCTGCCCCTCCTGGTCCCAGGATGAAGTGTGCTATGGGTAGGGATAGTGTGGTGCAGCTGACACCTCCATGCCACTCTTCCTTTGGGATGTTCTGGAACATTCTGAACTCTGCTGCAAGAGAGTAGGAGAAACTAACTGCAGTGAGATTCTCAGTTCCCTGCAGGAGACCAGCTGGAAGCTGCAGCTACTGTGTTGCTCTTCCGAGCAAAGGGATGAGGGAAATGCCATGAGAGCCTTCAGCAGGCAGAATGCTTGGGCTGTTGTGTTTTCCTGGTCCTGCCCACCCATCTCTGCAGGGCTGAACGTTGCCTGTGGTTGTGTGTGTCCTTCCCTGGTGTCCCCAGCCAGCCAATCCTTTCTCACTCTTCACGTCCTGCCCAACCCCAGCATGTCTAGTAGGTCTCATCCTCACTCAGGGCTTCCTCTTCACACATCTCTGGGCAGCTGCAAAAGGCAGGTGCCAAGAAGGAGAGGGTCTGTTCCCCCATGGTTCCCTCCTGCTTCTTGGTGGCCATGCTGGCCCCTATGGGTAAGTGAACTCAACTGCCCCCTCAGCACCTACATGGATTCCACTGCTGCTGTCCCAGGGGCATACCCAGTTGCTGGCAGTGCTCCATTCCCCAAAGCTTCCTGTGCTGAGGATGGGCAATGAGTGAAATGGGCAGGAATCCCTTGACCTGCTGCAAGGGCTGTCTATTTTTTCTTGTTTGCATAGACCCCATTATGGGTGTTTTTTTGGACACAAACTGCACTGGATTATTTCCTTCCTATTGGAGATAGACTGGAAACTCACTTGCTGATTTTATGAGCTCTCCCATCCCTTCCACTGCTCTCTAGGCTGTCCTATTCTTTCTCACCCTCTTCTCTACCAACCCATGGAAACTAAGTAACTTTTTTTCCATTTTTTCATCCTCCTCAACGCTCCTCCTTTATCCTTCCAGCGTTGGCTGTGGAACAGTCCCCAGACACAGTCATACACCAAGGCCAGTCCATCAATCTCAGCTGTTCAAAGAAGAAATCCAACAACATAGCTATCTACTGGTACAAGCTGCCTTTGGGGAAGGACTCCAGGCTGATCCTTGTGGCTTCTGCAGTTCAAGGCAGTAAAGCAGATGTAGAGGAGGATTTCCGAAGCCATTTGAAGAGCAGTGGGATAGAAGGAGATGGGATGACCCTCTCCATAGAGCATGCCTTTCTCAATGACTCTGGCACATATTACTGTGCTGAGAGTGAAACACAGTGGCTGGGCTGCTGAGGGAGCTGAGCACAAACCTGCTCCTGCTTGACAGAAGGGACCTGCTTTCCTCCTTGTCAGTGCTGCACAGGGCAGCATGATCCCCTTCCTCTCATTGCCTCCTCTGCTGCCCAGCCTTCTCTTCATCCTCTTGTCACACTCTCTGAGTTTGTTTGTGCTGCTTTCTCTCCTTGCCACCCCACTCCTCCTTGCCTCCCTCTTCCTTTAACTCTCACTTACATGATATTCACTTCCCTCTAACGCTTCTTCCCCTCTCTGCCTCCCTTTCTCTCCCCACCTTCTTCATCCTGTCTCTCTTCAAGCTGCACTCTGCAGACCCCCTCTCACTTATCTTCTGGTAACCCTGCTCATCATTCTCACTGACAAGCAGAAAGGGTCTGTGCATGAGAAGTTCTTGGGGCACCTCTAGGAAAAGGCAAGGCCAGGCCCGTGGTGTAACAGCCGGTACCGAGTGGGAGCTGCCCACGTCCTGCTCCGTTACAACGACCCCTCTGAGGTTGTCCTGTGGCCAGGGGGAATGTGCAGCACAGCACAGCAGGGTCCTGTGCCTTCTTGGGTTAACTCTTTTGTGCATCACTAACTCCTCCATGTACAGAGGTCTATGGGTCAAGTTCACTACTTCGCACTCCTTGATCCACACACTGTTTACCTGTCCCAATGATATTATATAAATTGCAGATTTTGTTAACAAGCTTTGCAGATAACAGAAGGTTTCACAAAGGGTTACACTGTTATCTCTACCATAACACACGTGGGTGCACAGCTCGGGCCAGCTTGGGACACTCCACAGGCTCCCACTCTGCACCTTCTCGTGCTGATGGATGGGCTTCTCAAGCCCTCAGCACAAGGATCAAAAGGGCAGGTATTCCCTCTTGGCCATCACTGACTCCTGGCACACCATGAGTCCTGCAGGGCTCCCAAAGCACTGCCCTGACACCTGCACAGACCAGGGAACAATAAGGGGAATGGAGACCCTTCCCATGGACACATCAAGCACAGCCTCCTTTCTGTTGGAGTGTTGGGGTGTTGTGGGGTGGGGTTTATTTTCCTGTTGCCCTACAATTTAGCCCAGCCTCTTGGTTCTTTTCTCCCGTTTCTTTTTGAGGAATCTGGGATCATTCCTCTAGTTTCTGTAGGCAGAGAATGCAGAGAATGCAGAGGGATACACCTGCAATAGAGGGTGTGGGAGCTGCAGGTGTTGCTGCATCTTTTAGGGGACAGAGGGTCCATCTTCACTGCAAAGCCCATGACTTGAGCAGCCAGATCACTTGCTCTCTTGTATGGCTTGGCCTTCCACTGCCGTGCATTGTTTGTCTCACAGCATGGCACAGACGTGCAGAAGCTCTGTCAGGCCTGTGACACAGAGAGTGTGTCCGTGTGCGAGCCTCACCTCCTGCCAGCAGGGATTTCCCACAGTCTTGGGTTGGAGAACAAGGCTGTACCCCATGTGGAGAAGAGGACATGAAATTTCTCCAGCTCTCTCCATCCTCATACACACACACAGAGACACAGACACGTGCGTCATTGAGTGGAGCAGGGTGGAAGCCCCTCCTGCCTGCGTGCAGGTGCCCTTGCCCACTGTTCCCAGGCAGCCAACTGCCTTCTCAGCCTGGGGGCTCCCTCTCTCTGCCCTGCCCTGCCCAGCCACAGAGAGACGTGGCTCTTCCTCTCTCCACCTTTCCTCTTCACTCCTCTGGCTGCCGGTGCTGCCCCAACGGGCAGGGTGCTGGCAGCAGCTGCCCTTTCTCCATGCTTCTCCACTGGCTCTTCCTGGTGGCCATCCTGGTCCCTGTGGGTAAGTGAGCTTCTCTTCCCCTTGAGCAGCGGCCCTGGAGCCGCTGCTGCTGCCTCAGCTGTGTGCCCAGTTGTTGGCAGTGCCCCCTTCCCCAGGCATTCTGCGGGAGGATGGGCAAGGAACCAGGTCAGCTTTTCATCAGCCTCCTAATGCAGAAAACGACACAGAGCTACAAATCTGCATTTTCTGTGCCATTTAAATACTTCAGTGGAGAGCGCTTAAGTCATTATGTTTAGTAAAGTTCTGGAGTCATTGTATGTCGTAACAAATTTGCCATTGTCTTTGAGGATCTTTAGTGTTTTTTATTTCTCCTCTGTTTTTCTCTCAGAGAACCAGGATGCTTGCTGTCCCACAGAGCTTGCTGACATCCTTATGACACCCCATACTGTATCGTACTTCAAGGATGTGTTTTCATGTCCCCTTCCACGCGTTTCACTCCTCTCCTCTCTTCCCTTCTCTTTCCAGGCCAGGCCCTTCAGCAATCGCCAGACACAGTCATCCGAGAGGGAGACTCTGTGATTCTCAACTGCTCCCAAAAGGGGAGTACATTGTCCACCATGTACTGGTACAAGTTGCCCACGGGGAAGGATGCCACTCTGCAGCTGGTAGTACATTCATTGGAAAGCAGCAAAGTAGACATCGAGAAGGAATTCAGAAACCGTTTTCGGAGTACTGGGACTAAGGGTGGCCGATTATCTGTGGAGATTGATTACGCCCTACTCAATGACTCAGGCACATATTTCTGTGCACAAGGATACCCACAGGGACTCAAAGTCTGGAGCAGCTGAGCACAAACCTTTCCATGCAAAGAGGGATCTCCCCCTCGCACACACACAGCCCTGTATTTCACAGTAGACCATGTTCTCCTCATGCCCTCCAGCTCTGTCTACCTAAGGAAAGTGGTGGTCAACCTCTGTCTTCTGCCTTCTGCCTGGTCTGTAATATCTTCCGTATTCTTTCCCACCTCTAAATCCCCTTTTGACCCTCATTTCTTTTTGTACTCACTGCCTTGATTCCTTTCTCTGCTGTCCATAGACTGCCTCTCCCTTTCCTCCTCTCCTCTCTCTCTGTCCCCAAGATTTAACCTTGTTCCTTGTCCTGGAGAGGGAATGCCTGCCCACCTTCTTTCTTCTACCCTCACCCATGAATAATCGGTCTCACGGGGAAGTTTTCTTGGCAGGGTCACTGGATCTCCACTCCCAGTGTAAGGCCAAGGGCAGATTTTTCTCCCTTCAGATCTCTCTGTGGAGGAGAAAGGTGCATTTGTGCAACTCCCCTCGGTCAAGCTCCAAGGCCCAGCAGGAGCACTATGTCCCAGCCTGCTCTGTGCCTGGGGCAATGGCATGGACAGCAGAGGGCTGAGCAGAGAGGAGAGCACACTGCGGCTGGTGGGGTCAGGGCCTGGGAAGTTTCAGGGTGTCTGGAATGGAGAGTCAGATGTGGGACAGAGAAGGAAAAAACCCATGCCCCATACCGCTGTCTCCTCTGCATTACACTCCTTTTCTGGAGACCTCTGCTGATGCGGAAGGAAGAAAGGAAACCCCTTTGTCATCCCCCCTGCCCTGCCTCAAAGGCAGGCTCCCATCCAGCCCCACCATGTTCCTGTGAGTGTTCGCACACACCAACCCCCATGGAAAGACAGCTGTGCAGGGTGCGTTGCTGTGTGTGCGTGTTATCTCCCACTGATCCCAGGCAGCCAACTGCTCTACCACATGCCAGGTGCTCTCCCCTGCCCTGCCCACCCCCAGTGTCCTGCAGCTCTTCCTTCCTCAGCATTTCCTCCGCACACCTTTCTGGGCCTGCGCTGCCACCACGGGCAGAGTTCCATTGATGATGGTTCTTTCTTTTAGATTTCCTCCCCATTTGAAATGTTGACATTATTTGTCAGCTATTTCTACTGGTCATTCCTAGACAGATGAGAAGCTTGCCCATAGCTTTTAAACCCAACCCATCCTGTCCCATCCCTTACCTCTGATAGATTTTGTGGCTTTTTTAATCCCTTTCCTCCTCAAACCATTTCACCTTGTGCCTATCCTGTATATTGCAGCTGGCACAGTGGATGTTGTGCTTTTAAATTAAAGCGGGAGTTCAGTGTGGACTATTGCTTCTTATTTTCAATAGATTTTGCCTCAGAAAATGATTCATGCACGTAATACTGTGCTAGAACACAGCTTGATTCAGATACAAAGGCAGCGGAGCACTTTGTATATAGAAAGGATCTGATGGCTGAGGGGATTCTGCCTCTGCTCTCTCCTGGTATGCTCCACTGGCCGTTGCCCACAGAATTGAGGCCAGAGGTCCCTGCAGAACCAATCTTGGAGACAGGGGTTCAACTGTAATTTTCCTCACACCATGTTAAGATGCAGCCCTCTCTTTTTCTTTTTGGAGAGATCAGAGGAGGCAGTGGTGTGAAAGGGTGACTTCCATGGGCAAATCAGAGCCTTGTTGTCAGAAGTCTGCAACACGTATTGTCTTGGTGGAGAAGGTAGGACGTGCAGAGTGCCCAAGGTGAGATGCGCTTCCTGTAACCACCCAGAACCACTGGAACAGCTGAGGGTGTTTGGAGCAAAAAAACCGACAGAACCTTTTTCTGCCTTGCACACAGACTCCCAGGCAACCTCAGCACAGTTCTCTCCATGCAACCCCCTTCTCCCATCCCCATGCGCACACACACACCGCTGTCCCCCCATCTCTGCAGGGTTTGAACGTTTCCTGTGGTTGTGTGTGTCCTTCCCCAGTGTCCCCAGCCAGCCAATCCTTTCTCACTCTTCACGTCCTGCCCACCCCCAGCATGTCTCGTAGGTCTCATCCTCACTCAGGGCTTCCTCTTCACACATCTCTGGGCAGCTGCAAAAGGCAGGTCCCAAGAAGGAGAGGGTCTGTTCCCCCATGGTTCCCTCCTGCTTCTTGGTGGCCATGCTGGCCCCTATGGGTAAGTGAACTCAACTGCCCCCTCAGCACCTACATGGATTCCACTGCTGCTGTCCCAGGGGCATACCCAGTTGCTGGCAGTGCTCCATTCCCCAAAGCTTCCTGTGCTGAGGATGGGCAATGAATGAATCGGGCCAGGATCCCTGAATCTCCTGCAAGGGCTGTCTATTTTTTCTTCTGTGCACAGACTACAGTATGGGTCATTTTTTGGACACAAGCTGCCCTGGAATGTTACTTGCTTGTTAAAGAGAGCCTGGAAACTCAGCTGCTGATCAGAAGAGCTCTCCCATCCCTTACACCACTCCTTAGGTTGTCCTGTTCTTTCTCTCCCTCTTCTCTACCAAGCCATGGGAACTAGGTAATTTTTTTCCATTTTTTCCTTCTCCTCAACGCTCCTCCTTTTTCCTTCCAGTGTTGGCTCTGGAACAGTCCCCAGACACAGTCATACACCAAGGCCAGTCCGTCAATCTCAGCTGTTCCAAGAAGAAATCCAACAGCAGAGCTATGTTCTGGTACAAGCTGCCTCTGGGGAAAGACTCCAGGCTGATCCTCATGGTTTATGCAGTTGAAGGTGGTAAAGCAGATGTGGAGGAGGATTTCCGAAACCATTTGAAGAGCAGTGGGATAGAAGGAGACGGGATGACCCTCTCCATAGAGCATGCCTTTCTCAATGACTCTGGCACGTATTTCTGTGCTGAGAGTGAAACACAGTGGCTGGGCTGCTGAGGGAGCTGAGCACAAACCTGCTCCTGCTTGACAGAAGGGACCTGCTTTCCTCCTTGTCAGTGCTGCACAGGGCAGCATCATCCCCTTCCTCTCATTGCCGCCTCTGCTTCCCAGCCTTCTCTTCATCCTCATCTCCAACTGTGTGAGTGTATTTGTCCCACTTTCTGTCCTTGCCACCCCACTGCTTGTGGTGTATCAGCCAGTACCGAGTGGGAGCTGCCCACGTCCTGCTCCGTTACAACGACCCCTCTGAGGTTGTCCTGTGGCCAGGGGGAATGTGCAGCACAGCACAGCAGGGTCCTGTGCCTTCTTGGGTTAACTCTTTTATGCATCACTAACTCTTCTTTGTACAGCGGTCTGTTGATAAATGCACTACACCCCACACCGTGATCCACACACTGTTTTCTTTTCCCAATGATATATAAGTTGCAGATTTTGTTAACAAGCTGTGCAGCTAACAGAATGTGTCCCACTGGGTTACACTATTTTCTCTACCATAACACACAGGGGTGTGCAGCTCGGGCCAGCTTGGGGCACTCCACAGGCTCCCACTCTGCACCTTCTTGTGCTGATGGATGGGCTTCTCAAGCCCTCAGCACAAGGATCAAAAGGGCAGGTATTTCCCCTTGGCCATCCCTGACTCCTGGCACAGCGTGTGTTCTGCAGGGCTCCCAATGCACTGCCCTGACACCTGCACAGACCAGGAGACACCATGGGGAATGGAGACCCTTCCCACAGACACATCAAGCACAGCCTCCTCTCAGCTGGAGTGCTGGAGGTGTTGTTGGCTGTGTGGTTTCTTCTAGTTGCCTGCAGAGTTTTGCCCACCCTCTTGGTTCTTTTGTCCCTTTTCATTTTGAGGAATCTGGGGACATTCTTGAAGCTCCTGTGGGCAGTTTGTGGTAATGAATGCAGTGGGATACACCTGCAACAGAGGGTGAGGGAGCTGCAGGTGTTGCTGCACCCTTCCAAAAGGACACAGGGTCCATCTTCACTGCAAAGCCCATGGCAGCCTCAGGAAGTGCGATCACTCCCTCTCCAGGATGGACTTGCCTTCCACTGCCATGCACTGCTGGTCCCACAACATGGCACAGATGTGCAGAAGCTCTGTCAGGCCTGTGACCCACAGAGAGTGTGTCCATGTGCGAGCCTCACCTCCTGCCAGCAGGGATTTCCCACAGCCTTGGGTTGGAGAACAAGGCTGTACCCCATGTGGAGAAGAGGACATGAAATTTCTCCAGCTCTCTCCATCCTCATACTCACACAGACACAGATACACATCAGTCATAGGGTGGAGCAGGGTAGAAGCCCCTCCTGCCTGCGTGCAGGTGCCCTTGCCCACTGTTCCCAGGCAGCCAACTGCCTTCTCAGCCTGGGGGCTCCCTCTCTCTGCCCTGCCCAGCCACAGAGAGACGTGGCTCTTCCTCTCTCCACCTTTCCTCTTCACTCCTCTGGCTGCCGCTGCTGCCCCAACGGGCAGGGTGCTGGCAGCAGCTGCCCTTTCTCCATGCTTCTCCACTGGCTCTTCCTGGTGGCCATCCTGGTCCCTGTGGGTAAGTGAGCTTCTCTTCCCCTTGAGCAGCGGCCCTGGAGCCGCTGCTGCTGCCTCAGCTGTGTGCCCAGTTGTTGGCAGTGCCCCCTTCCCCAGGCATTCTGCGGGAGGATGGGCAAGGAACCAGGTCAGCTTTTCATCAGCCTCCTAATGCAGAAAACGACACAGAGCTACAAATCTGCATTTTCTGTGCCATTTAAATACTTCAGTGGAGAGCGCTTAAGTCATTATGTTTAGTAAAGTTCTGGAGTCATTGTATGTCGTAACAAATTTGCCATTGTCTTTGAGGATCTTTAGTGTTTTTTATTTCTCCTCTGTTTTTCTCTCAGAGAACCAGGATGCTTGCTGTCCCACAGAGCTTGCTGACATCCTTATGACACCCCATACCATATCGTACTTCAAGGATGTGTTTTCATGTCCCCTTCCACGCGTTTCACTCCTCTCCTCTCTTCCCTTCTCTTTCCAGGCCAGGCCCTTCAGCAATCGCCAGACACAGTCGTCCGAGAGGGAGACTCTGTGATTCTCAACTGCTCCCAAAAGGAGGCTCCATTCTCCACCATGTACTGGTACAAGTTGCCCACGGGGAAGGATGCCACTCTGCAGCTGGTTGTATATTCAGTGGAAGGTGGCAAAGCAGACATCGAGAAGGAATTCAGAAACCGCTTTCGGAGTACTGGGGCTAAGTACAGTCGCTTATCTGTGGAGATTGATTACACCCTACTCAATGACTCAGGCACATATTTCTGTGCACACGGAGACCCACAGAGACTCAAAGTCTGGAGCAGCTGAGCACAAACCTTTCCATGCAAAGAGGGATCTCCCCCTCGCACACACACAGTCCTGTATTTCACAGTAGACCATGTTCTCCTCTTGCCCTCCAGCTCTGTCTACCTAAGGAAAGTGGTGGTCAACCTCTGTCTTCTATCTTCTGCCTGGTCTGTAATATCTTCCGTATTCTTTCCCACCTCTAAATCCCCTTTTGACCCTCATGTCTTTTTGTACTCACTGCCTTGATTCATTTCTCTGTTGTCCATAGACTGCCTCTCCCGTTCCTCCTCTCCTCTCTCTCTGTCCCCAAGATTTAACCTTGTTCCTTGTCCTGGACGGGGAATGCCTGCCCACCTTCTTTCTTCTACCGGGGAAGATTTCTTGGCAGGGTCACTGGATCTCCACTCCCAGTGTAAGGCCAAGGGCAGATTTTTCTCCCTTCAGATCTCTCTGTGGAGGAGAAAGGTGCATTTGTGCAACTCCCCTCTGTCAAGCTCCAAGGCCCAGCAGGAGCACTATGTCCCAGCCTGCTCTGTGCCTGGGGCAATGGCATGGACAGCAGAGGGCTGAGCAGAGAGGACACCACAGAGGCACATACACACACACACACAGACACAGTCATTGAGTGGAGCAGGGTGGAAGCCCCTCCTGCCTGCGTGCAGGTGCCCTTGCCCACTGTTCCCAGGCAGCCAACTGCCTTCTCAGCCTGGGGGCTCCCTCTCTCTGCCCTGCCCAGCCCAATATTTTTTTTTTCCTTTTCTTTTTTCCTCCTGTCACTGTAGGCCTTCCAGCAGTCTCATGCCGTCTTAAAGAGGAAGGAGGTGTGACTCTCAGCAGTTTCCAGGTAGGAACCACGTACCCCTCCATGGTATGGTCTAAGCAGGCTCGGAGAAAGGATCCCATAGTGCAGCTGGTACCACGCCGCAGAGTTCTGAGTGGCAGGAGAAAAGGCAGAGTTAGAGGAGGCTGCTGAGCACAAATGTCTCTTTGCAGCAAGTGACCTGATGGCTGGGGGGTTCTGCCTCCGCTCTCTCCCGGTGTGCTCGGCTGGCCATTGCCCCCAGAACGAATGCCATGGGTACCTGCAGAATCAGTCTGGGAGAGTAGGGGTTCAACCAGCATTTTCCTCACAGCATCATAAGATGCAGCCTTCTCTCTTTTGCTGTCGAGATCAGGGCAGGCAGGGATGGGGCAGGGTAACTTCCACAGGCCAGTGAGAGCCTGACTGTCAGGGATCTGCACCAGGTCTTGTCTCCGTGGAGAAGGTAGGCTGTGCAGAGTGCCCAAGGCCAGATGGGATTCCTGCAAGCACGCAGAAGCACTGGAAAAGCTGAGGGCGTTTTGTAGAGGTAAAGAACCTATAGATATGTGTGAGATGGTGAAACAGAGCTGATGCCGTCTGAAACACATGGTGGCGCCGTGGAGAGGACATCTCTTGAGCTTGGGATCAGAGCAGTAGGGAGGTGTCGCTGGTAGAGCATAAGTCCATGAAATTGCACTGGACACTGCTTTCAAGAGCTCCGTGGTCCCACCGGCTGCATCGCAGGCACAGCACCTTCAGCACCCCCCACCTCTGGAGGACAAGCTCAATGCTGCCTGGCAAGGAACCCGCATTGGAGAGCTTGATTCACAGGGGCAATGACACAGGTGGTGTCAGCTGCTGAGCTCTCCTTGAGTTTGCCAGAAAAAGTGTGCTCCTGAAGCAGAGCTGCCAGGAGCCCTTGCTCCAGAGGCAGCACCAGGCTGAGATACCCAAGGGTTCTGAGCTAAGTCCCAGGTCCAGGGAGAAATCATCTCTGGAGGAACTTGGGCTACTGCCTGTCAGTAGGGAAAGTGGAGAGAGAGGCCACCCTAGCTCCAGTCCTCAGCACCTCTTCTCCCTCTGGCCTCCCTCTTCAGGCAACACTCAAGACTTTCTTCCTTCTTCCCTGTGCCAGCGCATTGACTGTCCCTGGGCTCTTCACAGGCATTTACTTTCCTCTCCCAGCCCTCTCACCAGCTCTGCTGGGCCAGGGCTAGAGGGGGCCCTCAACACACACACACACACACACACCCCTGCATGCACACATACACACATGCACACACAGAGTGACTCCTGCGATACATCCCATCCCCATCACAGTGGTCACTGCATCAGCCTGGAGCACCTCCAGTAATGCAACCTGTGTGTGACCAGCCTGGATGGAGTGGACAAAGGCAGTTCCAGGAAGCTGAGCATCTCCTGTACCTGCAGTGGCTCTGTAGAGGAAAGAGGGTGGGGAAAAGCTGCCAGAAAAGGGGGTCCTGCCCAGGCCTGCTTTTTTCCTGCCCCTCCTGGTCCCAGGATGAAGTGTGCTATGGGTAGGGATAGTGTGGTGCAGCTGACACCTCCATGCCACTCTTCCTTTGGGATGTTCTGGAACATTCTGAACTCTGCTGCAAGAGAGTAGGAGAAACTAACTGCAGTGAGATTCTCAGTTCCCTGCAGGAGACCAGCTGGAAGCTGCAGCTACTGTGTTGCTCTTCCGAGCAAAGGGATGAGGGAAATGCCATGAGAGCCTTCAGCAGGCAGAATGCTTGGGCTGTTGTGTTTTCCTGGTCCTGCCCACCCATCTCTGCAGGGTTTAACGTTTCCTGTTGTTGTGTGTGTCCTTCCCCAGTGTCCCCAGCCAGCCAATCCTTTCTCACTCTTCACGTCCTGCCCAACCCCAGCATGTCTAGTAGGTCTTATCCTCACTCAGGGCTTCCTCTTCACACATCTCTGGGCAGCTGCAAAAGGCAGGTCCCAAGAAGGAGAGGGTCTGTTCCCCCATGGTTCCCTCCTGCTTCTTGGTGGCCATGCTGGCCCCTATGGGTAAGTGAACTCCACTCCCCCCTCAGCACCTACATGGATTTCACTGCTGCTGTCCCAGGTGCATACCCAGTTGCTGGCAGTGCTCCATTCCTCAAAGCTTCCTGTGCTGAGGATGGGCAATGAATGAAATGGGCCAGAATCCCTTGACCTGCTGCAAGGGCTGTTTATTTTATCTTCTGTGCACAGACAACATTATGGGTCATTTTTTAGACAGTAGCTGCCCTGGATTGTTTCTTGCCTATTGCAGAGAAACTGGAAACTCACCTGCTGATTTGAAGATCTCTCCTATCCCTTGCACGGCTCCCTAGACTGTCCTGTTCTTTCTCCAATTTTTCCTGCTTCTCAATGTTTTCCCTTTTCCTTCCAGCGTTGGCTGTGGAACAGTCCCCAGACACAGTCATACGCCAAGGCCAGTCCATCAGTCTCAGCTGTTCCAAGAAGAAATCCAACAGCATAGCTATCTACTGGTACAAGCTGCCTTTGGGGAAGGACTCCAGGCTGATCCTTGTGGCTTCTGCATATGTAACTGTTAAAGCAGATGTGGAGGAGGCTTTCCGAAACCATTTGAAGAGCAGTGGGATACAAGGAGACGGGATGACTCTCTCCATAGAGCATGCCTTTCTCAATGACTCTGGCACATATTACTGTGCTGAGAGTGAAACACAGTGGCTGGGCTGCTGAGGGAGCTGAGCACAAACCTGCTCCTGCTTGACAGAAGGGACCTGCTTTCCTCCTTGTCAGTGCTGCACAGGGCAGCATGATCCCCTTCCTCTCATTGCCTCCTCTGCTGCCCAGCCTTCTCTTCATCCTCTTGTCACACTCTCTGAGTTTGTTTGTGCTGCTTTCTCTCCTTGCCACCCCACTCCTCCTTGCCTCCCTCTTCCTTTAACTCTCACTGACATGATATTCACTTCCCTCTAACGCTTCTTCCCGTCTCTGCCTCCCTTTCTCTCCCCACCTTCTTCATCCTGTCTCTCTTCAAGCTGCACTCTGCAGACCCCCTCTCACTTATCTTCTGGTAATCCTGCTCATCATTTTCACTGACAAGCAGAAAGGGTCTGTGCATGAGAAGTTCTTGGGGCACCTCTAGGAAAAGGCAAGGCCAGGCCCGTGGTGTAACAGCCGGTACCAAGTGGGAGCTGCCCACGTCCTGCTCCGTTACAACGACCCCTCTGAGGTTGTCCTGTGGCCAGGGGAATGTGCAGCACAGCACAGCAGGGTCCTGTGCTTTCTTGGGTTAACTCTTTTGTGCATCACTAACTCCTCCATGTACAGAGGTCTCTGTGTCAAGATCACTACTTCCCACTCCTTGATCCATACACTGTTTACCTTTCCCAATGATATTATATAAATTGCGGATTTTTTTATCAAGCTGTGCAGCTAACAGAAGGTTTCCTGACTTCATGCAAGTGCAAAGCATGGGCCAGGTTGGGGCACTCCCGCAGGCTCCCACTCTGCAGCTTCTCGTGCCGACGGACGGGCTTCTTAAGCCACACTCGTCCCAGTGTGCCTGAAGCAGAGCTGCCAGAAACCCTTGCCCTGGAGGCAGCACCAGGCTGAGACACCCAAGGGTTCCCAGCTAGGGCCTAGGTCCCACAGAGAAACCATCTCTGGAGGAACTTGGGCTACTTCATGTCAGTGAGGAAGGCGAAGAGATAGGCCACCCTAGCCCCACTCCTCACACCTCTTTTCCCTCTGGCCTCCCTCTTCAGGCAACACTCAAAACTTTCTTCCTTCTTCCCTGTGTCAGAACATTGACTGCCCTGGGCACTTCACAGGCATTTACCTTCTTCCCCTACTCCTCTCACCAGCTCTGCCAGGCCAGGGCTGGAGGGAGCACTGCACACACACACAGACACACATAATCATGTGCACATATACACACGTGTGCACACACACGGAGTGACCCCTCATATATGTCTAAAAACAAATCAACCAGCCATGGCTGCAGGAAAGAGGGAAAATACAAGGGGAAATATAAGGGAACCTATGTGTGTCCCTCACACCTCATTTCTCCTGCTCTCAAGGACTTCAGAAGGAGAAGGGGAGCTCTCAGCTTTTCTCTGCCTTGCACACACTCAAGTTCCCAGCCAACCTCAGCACGGTTCTCTCCATGCAACCCCCTTCTCCCCTCCCCATGCACAGACACACTGCTCTGCCCCCATCGCCATCCCATCCCATCTCTTACCTTTGCTAGATTCTGTGATTTCTTTTCATGTCATTCCTCCTCAAAACATTTCACCTTCTCCCTGGCCTCCCACTACTTCCTTTGTCTTTTTTTTGTCTCCTGGCAGGGAGAGACACCCTTCAATAGTCTCCAGGTGCAGTCATCAAAGAGGGAGGAGCTGTGACACTCAGCTCTTTCCAGATGGGCAACACATGCCCCTCCATCCCATGGTGTGAGCAGGCTCAAAGAAAGGACACCACAGTGCAGCTGGTACCATTCTGCAGTGTTTTGAGTGAAAGGAAACAAGGCAGAGTTTGAGGATGAATTTCAGAACCCCTTCAAGAGCTGTGGCAGGATGAGCTCTTGCTTGTCCTTTTCAACAGATTTTGCCTCAGGGAGTGATTGTGTCTCCTAATGCTGTGTTAGGGTCCACCTTGATTCAGATGCAAAGGCAGCTGAGCACAGATCTTTGTGTACAGAAAGTGATCTGATGGCTGAGGGGATTCTGCCTCTGCTCTCTCCTGGTATGCTCCACTGGCCGTTGCCCACAGAATTGAGGGCAGGGGTCCCTGCAGAATCAGCCTGGAAGTGTAGGGTTCAACTATAATTTTCCTCACACCATCCTAAGATGCGGTCTTCCGTTTTGTTTTGTTTTGTTTTGATTTGTTTTCCATAGAGATCGGGGCAGGCAGTGATGAGACAGGGGAACTTCCATGGGCAAATCAGAGCCTGGTTGTCAGAAGTCTCTACCAAGTATTGTCTCTGTGGAGAAGGTAGGACGTGCAGAGTGCCCAAAGTGAGATGCACTTCCTGTAACCACCCAGAACCAGTGGACAAGCTGTGGATGTTTTATGGAGGGAAAGAACCTGAAGGTCTTTTCTCTGCCGTGCACAGGCTCAGACTCCCATCCAACCTCAGCATGGTTCTCTCCATGCAGCCCCCTTCTCCCCTCCCCATGCACACACACACTGCTCCCCCCATCTCTGCAGGGTTGAACGTTTCCTGTGGTTGTGTGTGTCCTTCCCCAGTGTCCCCAGCCAGCCAATCCTTTCTCACTCTTCACGTCCTGCCCAACCCCAGCATGTCTAGTAGGTCTCATCCTCACTCAGGGCTTCCTCTTCACACATCTCTGGGCAGCTGCAAAAGGCAGGTCCCAAGAAGGAGAGGGTCTGTTCCCCCATGGTTCCCTCCTGCTTCTTGGTGGCCATGCTGGCCCCTATGGGTAAGTGAACTCAACTCCCCCCTCAGCACCTACATGGATTCCACTGCTGCTGTCCCAGGGGCATACCCAGTTGCTGGCAGAGCTCCATTCCCCAAAGCTTCCTGTGCTGAGGATGGGCAATGAATGAATTGGGCCCGAATCCCTGAATCTCCTGCCAGGGCTGTCTATATTTTCTTCTGTGCTCTGCACCAACATGGTGCATGTTTTAGACACAGACTGCCTGGAAATGTTTCATGCCTATTGGAGAGAAACTGGAAACTCACCTGCTGATCCCATCCCTTGCACGGCTCCCTAGGCTGTCCTGTCCCTTCTCTCCCTCTTCTCTACCAAACCATGGGAACTAGGTGATCTTTTACCATTTTTACCTCCTAACCAGCACCTTTTTCCTTTTTCCTCCTTTTTTCCTTCCAGTGTTGGCTCTGGAACAGTCCCCAGACACAGTCATACACCAAGGCCAGTCCGTCAATCTCAGCTGTTCCAAGAAGAAATCCACCAGCACAGTTCTATTTTGGTACAAGCTGCCTTTGGGGAAGGACTCCAGGCTGATCCTCGTAGTTTCTGCATTCGTAGGTGGGAAAGCAGATGTGGAGGTGGATTTCCAAAGCCATTTGAAGAGCAGTGGGATAGAAGGAGACGGGATGACCCTCTCCATAGAGCATGCCTTTCTCAATGACTCTGGCACGTATTTCTGTGCTGAGAGTGAAACACAGTGGCTGGGCTGCTGAGGGAGCTGAACACAAACCTGCTGCTGCTTGACAGAAGGGACCTGCTTTCCTCCTTGTCAGTGCTGCACAGGGCAGCATGATCCCCTTCCTCTCATTGCCTCCTCTGCTTCCTACTTTTCTCTTCATCCTCGTCTCCAACTGTGTGAGTGGATTTGTCCCACTTTTTGTCCTTGCCACCCCACTGCACGTGTTGTATCAGGCAGTACTGAGTGGGAGCTGCCCACGTCCTGCTCCGTTACAATGACCCCTCTGAGGTTGTCCTGTGGCCAGGGGGAATGTGCAGCACAGCACAGCAGGGTCCTGTGCCTTCTTGGGTTAACTCTTTTGTGCATCACTAACTCCTCCATGTACAGAGGTGTCTGGGTCAAGATCACTACTTCCCACCCCTTGATCCATACACTGTTTACCTTCCCATGGACACTTCAAGCAGAACCTCCTCTCAGCTGGAGTGATGGGGATATTGGGGTGTGGGGTTTTGTCTAGTTGTCTGCACAGCCTCTTGGTTCTTTTCTCCCTTTCCTGTTGAGGACAAACTGTGATCCTCACCTCCTGCCAGCAGGGATTTCCCACAGCCTGGCGTTGATGAACAAGGCTGTGCCCCACTTGGAGAAGACAGGATTTTCTCCAGCTCTGTCCGTCCTCATCCTGCTGCTCTTTTGCAGAATGCTACAAAAGAGAGAGCATCTGCTCTTCTCTGGCATGGAGAAGGCCAGTCTGTACCAGCTTATCCCATGGTGCATAACCTTCTCCTCAGAAATTGCTCTGTGGTGTCTTCCAGTAGATATGGGATGACCTATGGATGTGATCTATCTGGACTTCTGTAAGGCCTTTGACACGGTCCCCCACAACATCCTGCTTGCCAAATTGGAGGGTACAGATTTGATGGGTGGGTGGATAAGGAACTGGCTGGCTGGTCACATCCAGAGAGAGGGTAGTACTCAATGGCTCGAAGTCCAGATGGAGAGCAGTGACAAGTGGTGCCCCTCAAGGGTCCGTGCTGGGACCGATACTGTTTAACATTTTTATCAGTGATATACACAAAGGAATTAAAGGCACCATCAGCAAGTTTGCAGACAACACCAAGCTGTGTGGTGTTGTCGATACACCAGAGGGATGGGATGTCATCCAGAAGGACCTGGACAGGCTGGAGAAGTGGGCCCAGGTGAATCTCATGAGGTTCAACAAGAACAAGTGCAAGGTTCTGCACCTGGGCCAGAACAATCCTCACCATCAGTCCAGACTAGGGGGTGAGGTATTAGAAAGCAGCCCTGAGGAAAGGGACTTGGGGGTGCTGGTGGACGAGAAGCTGGACATGAGCAGGCAGTGTGCAGCTGCAGCCCAGAAGGCCAATCACATCCTGGGCTGCATCAAAAGATGCGTTGCCAGCAGGTCCAGAGAGGTGATTCTGCCACTTTACTCTGCTCTGGTGAGACCTCACCTGGAGTATTGTGTGCAGGTCTGGAGCCCTCAATATAGGAAAAACATGGACCTGATGGAGAGGGTCCAGAGAAGGTCCACGAGGATGATCAGGGGGTTGGAGCACCTCTGCTACGAGGACAGGCTGAGGGAGCTGGGGTTGTTCAGCCTGGAGAAGAGGAAGCTCCAGGGAGACCTTGTAGCAGCCTTCCTGTACCTGAAGGGGGCCTACAGGAAGGCTGGGGAGAGCCTGTTTACAAAGGCCTGTAGATATAGGATGAGGGGCAATGGCTTTAAGCTGGAGGGGAGCAGATTTAGATTGGAGATTAGGAACAAGTTCTTTACTGTGAGCGTTGTGGAGCACTAGAACAGGTTGCCCAGGGAGGTGGTTGAGGCCCCATCCCTAGACATATTCAAGGTGAGGCTCGATGAAGCCCTGGGCAACCTGGTCTAGTTGGGGGTGTCCCTGCTGACTGCGGGGAGGTAGGACTGGATGACCTTTGGAGGTCCCTTCTGGCTTGGGCAATTCTATGATTCTATGATTCTCCCAAGAGGCCGTCCAGATACAGAGCCAAAGGCAGCCTTTTCTCTCCTTGAGATCTGCCTGTGGAGGAAGAGGAGAACAGTTACACAAGTCCTCTCTGTCATGCTTCCACAGGCACCAGGACAACATGTCATCAGCCTTTCCCATTGCTGGGCAGCAGGACGAGCAGCACTGGGGTGAGCAGAGAAGATTCCAGATTGCAGCTGGTGGGCTGTCGGTCTGAGAGCGTGAGGGTGCTGGAGAGAAGACTCAGCCGAGGGGCACACAAACAAACGTGCTTTCCCAAGCTCTCTTTCTCTCCCCTTCCTTTGGTGCCTCCTCCTTGTGCATCCCTGTGCTGTGCACACACTCAGGCTGCCTCACAGCCCCGTCGTGCTCCTGTGGTGAGGCTTCTCCCCACCTCTGCATCCACACACAGACACAAAGAGACACGTGCGTCATTGAGTGGAGCAGGGTGGAAGCCCCTCCTGCCTGCGTGCAGGTGCCCTTGCCCACTGTTCCCAGGCAGCCAACTGCCTTCTCAGCCTGGGGGCTCCCTCTCTCTGCCCTGCCCTGCCCAGCCACAGAGAGACGTGGCTCTTCCTCTCTCCACCTTTCCTCTTCACTCCTCTGGCTGCCGGTGCTGCCCCAACGGGCAGGGTGCTGGCAGCAGCTGCCCTTTCTCCATGCTTCTCCACTGGCTCTTCCTGGTGGCCATCCTGGTCCCTGTGGGTAAGTGAGCTTCTCTTCCCCTTGAGCAGCGGCCCTGGAGCCGCTGCTGCTGCCTCAGCTGTGTGCCCAGTTGTTGGCAGTGCCCCCTTCCCCAGGCATTCTGCGGGAGGATGGGCAAGGAACCAGGTCAGCTTTTCATCACCCTCCTAACCCAGAAAACGACACAGAGCTACAAATCTGGATTTTCTGTCCCATTTTAATACTTCAATGGAGAGTTCTGAAGTCATTGTATGTCATAACAAATTTGCCATTGTCTTTGAGGACCTTTAGTGTTTTTTATTTCTCCTCTGTTTTTCTCTCAGAGAACCAGGATGCTTGCTGTCCCACAGAGCTTGCTGACATCCTTATGCCACCCCATCCTGTATCATACTTCAAGGATGTTTTTTCGTGTCCCCTTCCATGTGTTTCACTCCTCTCCTCTCTTCCCTTCTCTTTCCAGGCCAGGCCCTTCAGCAATCGCCAGACACAGTCGTCCGAGAGGGAGACTCTGTGATTCTGAACTGCTCCCAAAAGGGGAGTACATTGTCCACCATATACTGGTACAAGTTGCCCACGGGGAAGGATGCCACTCTGCAGCTGGTTTTATTTTCAGTGGAAGGTAGCAAAGCAGACATCGAGAACAAATTCAGAAATCACTTCCAGAGTAATGGAGCTAAGGGCTACTGCTTATCTGTGGAGATCGATTACGCCCTGCTCAATGACTCAGGCACATATTTCTGTGCTAAATCAGATTACACAGTGACTCAAAGTCTGGAGCAGCTGAGCACAAACCTTTCCATGCAAAGAGGGGTCTCTGCCCAGTGTACACACCCTGTATTTGATAATAGAGCATGTTCTCCTCTTGCCCTCTAGCTCTGTCTACTTAAGAAAAGTGGTGGTTATTGTCTCTCTGCCTTCTGCCTGGTGTATAATATCTTCCCTATTCTTTTCCACCTCTAAATCACCATTTGATCCTCCATTTTTCTTGCACTTACTGCCTTGCTTCATTTCTCTGCCATACGTAGGCTGCCTCTCACTCACGTCCTCTACTCTCTGTCTGTCCCCTTCCCCTTTCCTTCTCTCTCCTCTCTCCCACCTGAAACCCTTTCAATTTCCTGCATCCTCTTCCATTTCTTCTCCCTTTCACCCTGCTACACTAACTCATGGGGAATCAGGAAGTGGAACAGTTCACACAGCCCTTTTCTTCTCCATCAGCTGGAAAGCCAAGGCCGTCCTGGAGTGGCATCTGGCAAGGGATTCAAGGTTCTCCTGGGACTGCTCACACTGTGATTTCCTAGACTACAGGTGCCTCGCTGGATAACTGCGGCTCAACTCGCTGCATGAACGAGGGTCTGATGGCTTCCAGAGGGAAGAAGAGCTCATAATGCAATTGGGGAATAATCCCATAATACCCCTGGGAAACAACCCCACAAGTTTGTTTTGATTCATCCTTATTTCCCAATGAAAAGGATTCTGTAATGCCATTGAGGAGTAATTCCATCACCCCCCTGAGTTTAGTCCCATCACCACAGCGAGGGTTAATCCTGTAATCCCAAATGGGATACACTCTGAAATCCCATTTAGGATTATTCCCAAACAACACATGGGAATTAAGCAGCAGGTTGTTTCATTGCGATTAAACCCATAACTGGATTCCATTTATCCATAAACCCAGTGGGAAAGAGTCCCATAATCCCCACCTAGAGAGAAGCCAGCAATAGGCATCAGCTTTTCATTTGACTTTCTTGGATATTTGTGGAATCTGGATACACTCGTTAGGGCTTCACTGTGTCTCAAGCTCCCCCTGCCCCAGCATGAGTGCTCAATTTTTGGCCTAGCCCTGCCCTGAGAAGAGGGGAGAGTGAGGTCCTGGAGGAGACCTCCCTCTCTGCCCACACGGTCCTTCTGTGTCTATGGCCTCTACCCCACCAACAGGTTCATTGCTCTTTGTGCATTCCCCAGAGACTCACCCCAGCCCGCCCCAACGGTGCCCTTGGCTTTCACCTGGGCTTGGTGGAGAGGCCTTGGCCCCACTTCATGACCCCATGCAGAGCTGTCAGCCTGGTGGGAGGCTAAAGCGTAATTTGTTTGTTTCCCAGCATGAAGAGAATGAAGAGTATGTGGGTTCAGAGCATAGAGAAACTCTGAGGAGGAACCCAGGGAGCAAAGCAGGTGTCCCACCACCACCTCCCACCCCAAACCCCAGGAGAGGAGAAGGGCTGCAGCTGCATGCTGGCTGCCCATAGCCACCTTTCTTGTTCTGCCATTGTTAAGAAAAGCTTTCAGACTTCGCCCATGGAAGCTCTTGTCATGCAATGGAAAGGATGACAGGTGAGAGCACAGGGCTGTGGGTGTTTGTGCTGCCAGAGGGCACGGAGGATCTTCACCTTTCCCCATACCCACACTCTGAATGCTATGAACCAGATTACACAGAGCCAGTCCCCAGGGATACATGGAGCTAGGATCTGACTGTCCCTAGGACAGTCATCAAGAGCACTGGACATTTGGAAGTGGATGTGATCCATGTGAGGGCAAGAAAGCCTCCTGTTTTATCACAATTCACCAGAAGGAGGAGGCAGGCATTAGACGTAGCCTTGTTCTATGTTCTTGAGGGGGAATTCTTTCCTAGCTTCTTTCTACTACCCTCACCCCTGAAAAGACATTCTCATGTGGAAGATTTCTTGCCACAATCACTGGACGACCACTCCCAGTCTCAGGATCACTCTCCGATCCTGCAGAACTCTCAGCTTCCCCACCTCAGGAGGACAAGCTCAGTCTTGTCAGAAAAGGAACTCCCCTTGGACAGATTGATTCACCGGGCCAAGAGGGCAACGACGCAGACGGTCTCAACTGCTGAACCCTCCTTGAATTTGCCAGACAAATGTGCTCCTGAAGCAGAGCTGCCAGAAGCACCAGGCTAAGACACCCAAGGGTCCCCAGATAGGTCCCAGTTCCCAGGGAGAAATCTCTGGCAGAACTTGGGCTTCTGCCTGTCACTTAGGAAAGAGGAGAGAGAGGTCACCCTAGGTCCAGAGCTCAGCACCTCTTCTCCCTCATGCCTCTCCCTTAGGGCCACACCAAGACATCTTTCCTTCCTTCCTGTGCCAGAGTATTGACCATCCCTGGACTCTTCATACATTTACCTTCCTCTCGTACCCCTCTCACCAGCTCTGCTGGGCCAGGGCTAGAGGGTGCATTGCGCACACACACACATATTTATGTGCACATATACACACATGTGCACGCACACACACACACACACAGAGTGACCCCTCATACATACTTCTAAAACCAAACCAACCAGCCATGGCTGGAGGAAAGAGGGAAAATGCAAGGGGCCTGTTTCCTTCATATTGCAGTCCTCCTGCTCTCAAGGACTTTGGAAGGAAAAGGGGAGCTCTCAGCCTTTCTCTGCCTTGCACACACTCAGACTCCCATCCAACCTCAGCACGATTCACAGAATCACAGAATCTTCTAGGTTGGAAGGGACCTTGAAGATCATCTTGTCAACCTGACTGACAAAAATAACTAACTCGCACAACAAACAAGGAGCATCACCATCACTAAACCATACCTCCCAGCACCACATCAACCTGTCTTTTAAACACCTCCAGGGATGATGCCTCAACCACATCCCTGGGCAGCCCATTCCAATGTCTGATAACCCTTTCCGTGAAAAAATTTTTCCTAATATCCAGCCTGAACCTCCCCTGGTGTAACTTGAGGCCATTTCCTCTTGTCCTGTCGCCTGTGACTTGAGAGAAGAGACCGACCCCCACCTCTAGAGAGCAATAAGGTCTCCCCTCAGCCTCCTCTTCTCCAGGCTGAATAACCCCAGCTCCCTCAGTTGCTCCTCATAAGACTTGTGCTCCAGACCCCTCACCAGCTTTGTTGCCCTTCTCTGGACCTGCTCCAGCACCTCAATGTCTTTTTTATGGTAGGGGGCCCAAAACCGGACACAGTACTCGAGGTGAGGCCTCACCAGTGCCGAGTACAGGGGGATGATCACCTCTCGGGCCCTACTCGCCACGCTGTTCCTGATACAGGCCAGGATGCTGTTGGCCTTCTTGGCCACCTGGGCACACTGCTGGCTCATGTTCAGCCTGCTGTTGACCAACAGGTCCTTTTCTGCCAGGCAGCTCCAGCCACTCTTCCCCCAGCCTGTAGAGCTGCCTGGGGTTGTTGTAGCCCAAGTGCAGGACCTGGCACTTGGCCTTGTTGAAGCTCATCCCGTTGGTCTCGGCCCATCGATCCAGCCTGTCCAGATCCCTCTGCAGAGCCTCTCTACCCTCCAGCAGGTCGACACTGTCACCCAGCTTGGTGTCGTCTGCGAACTTACTGAGGGTGCACTCGATCCCCTCATCCAGATCATTGAAAAAGACGTTAAAGAGAACAGGTCCCAGTACCGAGCCCTGTGGGACACCACTCGTGACTGGATGCCAGCTGGATTTAACTCCATTCACCACCACTCTCTGAGCCTGGCCCTCCAGCCAGTTTTTAATCCAGTGGAGAGTATACCCATCCAAGCCATGGACAGCCAGTTTCTCCAGGAGGATACTGTGGGAGACTGTATCAAAGGCCTTGCTAAAGTCCAGTTAAACAACATCCACAGCCTTTCCTTCATCCAGCAAGCGGGACACTTTGTCATAGAAGGAGATCAGCTTTGTCAAGCGGGACCTGCCCCTCGTGAACCCGTGCTGGCTGGGCCTGATCACCTGGGCGTCCTTCATGCGCTGCATAATGGCACTCAGGATGATCTGTTCCATGGCCTTCCCAGGCACCGAGGTCAGACTGACAGGCCTGGAGTTCCCCGGATCATCCTTCCAACCCTTCTTGTGGATGGGTGTCACATTTGCTAGACGCCAGTCGGCTGGGACCTCCCCAGTTTGCTGGGACTGCTGGTAAATGATGGAGAGTGGCTCCGCAAGCCCTTCTGCCAGCTCCCTCAGTGCCCTCGGGTGGATCTCATCTGGTCCAATAGACTTGTTTGCATCTAGGTGTTGGAGCAGGTCCCTCACCACCTCTGTTTAAATTACAGGGGCTTCATTCTGCTCCCCACCCCTGCCTGCTAGTTCAGGGGTCTGGATATTTAGGGAACCCCCTATCCTACTACTAAAGACTGAGGCAAAGAAGGCATTCAGGACTCCAGCCTTCTCCTCATCCTTTGTCACTATGTTACCTCCCTTATCCAGTAGAGGATGGAGGTTCTCCCGAGTCCTCTTTTTGCTATTAATATATTTATAGAAGTTCTTTTTATTGTTTTTAACATCCAAGGCCAGGTTGAGTTCTAGCTGGGCTTTGGCCTTCCTAATCTTTTCCCTACATAGCTTTGCTATACCTTTGTAATCTTCCTGCGTGGCCTGCCCCTTTTTCCAAAGGCCATAAACTCTCCTTTTTTCCCTGAGCTGTGACCCTATCTCTTTGCTCAGCCAGGCTGGCCTTTTCCCCCCACGGCTCGCTCTACAGCATATAGGGATGGCCTGCGCCTGGGCTTTTAAGACTTCCTCCTTGAAGAACACCCAGCCTTCCTGAACACCTTTGCCCTTCAGGGCTTCCTCCCATGGGACTTTTCCAACCGGTGATCTGAAAAGGCTAAAGTCCGCCCACTGGAAGTCCAAGGTTGAGGTTTTGCTGACCCCCTTCCTTACCTCTCTAATAATTGAAAACTTGACCATTTCATGGTCACTAAGCCTAAGACGGCCTCCGACCACCACATCTCCCACTAATTCCTCTCTATTTGTGAGCAATAGGTCTAGTGAGGCACCTCCCCTGGTTGGCTCACCTACCAGTTGTGTCAGGAAGTTATCTTCCATACAGTCAAGGAACCTCCTAGCCTGCCTGCTCTCTGTTGTGTTGTATTTCCAGCAGATGTCCAGTAGGTTGAAGTCCCCAACCAGAACAAGGGCTGGCGATCGAGAGACTTCAGCCAGCTGCTTATAGAATACCTCGTCTACCTCCTCATCCTGGTTGGGTGGTCTATATCAGACTCACAGCACCAGATCTCTCTTGCTAGCCTTGCCCTTCATCTTTACCCATAAACACTCAACTTTATCATTGCTGCAATCTATTTCCATACAATCAAAACACTCCCTAACGTACAGAGCCACACCCCCACCTCTCCTTCCTTGCCTATCCCTCCTGAAGAGCTTATAGCCATCCATCACAGCATTCCAGCTATGACCATCATCCCACCATGTTTCTGTGATGGCAATTATATCATAGATGTCCTGCTGCACGGTTCTCTCCATGCAACCCCCTTCTCCCCTCCGCATGCACACACACAGACTGCTCTGCCCCCATCTCTGCAGGGTTGAACGTTTCCTGTGGTTGTGTGTGTCCTTCCCCAGTGTCCCCAGCCAGCCAATCCTTTCTCACTCTTCACGTCCTGCCCACCCCCAGCATGTCTAGTAGGTCTCATCCTCACTCAGGGCTTCCTCTTCACACATCTCTGGGCAGCTGCAAAAGGCAGGTCCCAAGAAGGAGAGGGTCTGTTCCCCCATGGTTCCCTCCTGCTTCTTGGTGGCCATGCTGGCCCCTATGGGTAAGTGAACTCAACTGCCCCCTCAGCACCTACATGGATTCCACTGCTGCTGTCCCAGGTGCATACCCAGTTGCTGGCAGTGCTCCATTCTCCAGAGCTTCCTGTGCTGAGGATGGACAAAAAATGAAGTGGGCAGGAATCCTTGAATCTCCTGCAAGGGCTATTTTTTCTCTGTGTGCAGCCCCCGGAAAGGATCATTTTTTGGACAGTAGCTGTGCTGGATTTTTTCTTGCCTTTAGGAGACGGATTGGAAACTCACCTGCTGATCTGAAGAGCTCTCCCATCCCTTCCATTGCTTCCTAGACGGTCGTATTCTTTCTCTCCCTCTTCTATACCAACCCATGGGAACTAGGTAATTTTTTTCCATTTTCTCCTTCTCCTCAGTGCTCCTCCTTTGTCCTTCCAGTGTTGGCTCTGGAACAGTCCCCAGACACAGTCATACGCCAAGGCCAGTCCATCAATCTCAGCTGTTCCAAGAAGAAATCGGCTGGCTCATCTCTATTTTGGTACAAGCTGCCTTTGGTGAAGGACTCCAGGATGATCCTCGTGGCTTCTGCATTTCCAGGTGTTAAAGCAGATGTGGAGGAGGATTTCCGAAGCCATTTGAAGAGCAGTGGGATAGAAGGAGATGGGATGACCCTCTCCATAGAGCACGCCTTTCTCAATGACTCTGGCACGTATTTCTGTGCTGAGAGTGAAACACAGTGGCTGGGCTGCTGAGGGAGCTGAGCACAAACCTGCTCCTGCTTGAAAGAAGGGACCTGCTTTCCTCCTTGTCAGTGCTGCACAGGGCAGCATGATCCCCTTCCTCTCATTGCCTCCTCTGCTTCCTACCTTTCTCTTCGTCCTTGTCTACAACTGTGTGAGTGTATTTGTCCCACTTCTTGTCCTTGCCACCCCACTGCATGTGGTGTAACAGCCAGTACTGAGTGGGAGCTGCCCACGTCCTGCTCCGTTACAACGACCCCTCTGAGGTTGTCCTGTGGCCAGGGGGAATGTGCAGCACAGCACAGCAGGGTCCTGTGCCTTCTTGGGTTGACTCTTTTGTGCATCACTAACTCCTCTGTACACAGCAGCCTCTTGATCACTATGCTAGTAGCATCCACAACACTAGTCGGATCACTAGGCTCCACCCTTTAATGCATATACTGTTTACCCTTCCCAATGAAATTTTTTAAATTAGAATTCATATTAACAAGCTGTGATGCTAACACAATGTTTCCTGTCCTCATAACACACACGGGTACACAGTATGGGCCAGTTTGGGGCACTGCACCTTCTCGTGCTGATGGACAGGCTTCTCAAGCCCTCAGCACAAGGTCCAAAAGGGCAGGCCTGCCCTCTTGGCCATCGCTGACTCCTGGCACACCATGAGTCCTGCAGGGCTCCCAATGCACTGCCCTGCCACCTGCACAGCCCAGGAGACACCAAGGGGAATGGACACCCTTCCCACAGACACATCAAGCACAGCCTCTTCCAGTTCGAGTGTTGGGGTGTTGTGGGCTGTGGGGTTTCTTCCTGTTGCCCACACAATTTAGCCCAGCCTCTTGGTTCTTTTCTCCTTTTTCCTTTTGAGGAATCTGGGATTATTCCTTAAGTTTCTGTAGGCAGAGAATGCAGAGAATGCAGTGGGATACACCTGCAACAGAGGGTGAGGGAGCTGCAGGCGTTGCTGCATCTTTTAGGGGACAGAGGGTCCATCTTCACTGCAAATCCCATGGCAGCCTCGAGCAGTCAGATCACTTGCTCTCCAGGATGGCCTTGCCTTCCACTGCCATGCACTGCTGGTCCCACAGCATGGCACAGACGTGCAGAAGCTCTGTCAGGCCTGTGACCCACAGAGAGTGTGTCCGTGTGCGAGCCTCACCTCCTGCCAGCAGGGATTTCCCACAGCCTTGGGTTGGAGAACAAGGCTGCACCCCATGTGGAGAAGAGGACAGGAATTTCTCCAGCTCTCTCCATCTTCATACACACACACAGACATAGAAAGACATGTGCGTCATTGAGTGGAGCAGGGTGGAAGCCCCTCCTGCCTGCGTGCAGGTGCCCTTGCCCACTGTTCCCAGGCAGCCAACTGCCTTCTCAGCCTGGGGGCTCCCTCTCTCTGCCCTGCCCTGCCCAGCCACAGAGAGACGTGGCTCTTCCTCTCTCCACCTTTCCTCTTCACTCCTCTGGCTGCCGGTGCTGCCCCAACGGGCAGGGTGCTGGCAGCAGCTGCCCTTTCTCCATGCTTCTCCACTGGCTCTTCCTGGTGGCCATCCTGGTCCCTGTGGGTAAGTGAGCTTCTCTTCCCCTTGAGCAGCGGCCCTGGAGCCGCTGCTGCTGCCTCAGCTGTGTGCCCAGTTGTTGGCAGTGCCCCCTTCCCCAGGCATTCTGCGGGAGGATGGGCAAGGAACCAGGTCAGCTTTTCATCAGCCTCCTAACCCAGAAAACGACACAGTTAGTCAGCCTCCTAACCCAGAAAACGACACAGAGTTAGATTTTCTGTGCCATTTTAATACTTCAATGGAGAGTCCTGAAGTCATTGTATGTCGTAACAAATTTGCCATTGTCTTTGAGGACCTTTAGTGTTTTTTATTTCTCCTCTGTTTTTCTCTCAGAGAACCAGGATGCTTGCTGTCCCACAGAGCTTGCTGACATCCTTATGACACCCCATCCCATACTTTGACTTCAAGGATGTGATTTTGTGTCCCCTTCCATGCGTTTCACTCCTCTCCTCTCTTCCCTTCTCTTTCCAGGCCAGGCCCTTCAGCAATCGCCAGACACAGTCGTCCGAGAGGGAGACTCTGTGATTCTCAACTGCTCCCAAAAGGGGAGCACATTCACAGCCATGTACTGGTACAAGTTGCCCACAGGGAAGGATGCCACTCTGCAGCTGGTTGTATATTCAGTGGAAGGTGGCAAAGCAGACATCGAGAAGGAACTCAGAAACCACTTTCAGAGTAATGGAGCTAAGGGCTACCGCTTATCTGTGGAGATCGATTACGCCCTACTCAATGACTCGGGCACATATTTCTGTGCTAAGCAAGATTACACAGTGACTCAAAGTCTGGAGCAGCTGAGCACAAACCTTTCCATGCAAAGAATGATCTCCCTCTGCACACACGCCCCGTACTTGACAGAAGATCATGTTCTCCTCTTGCCCTTCACTTCTGTCTTCTTTGGGAAAGTGGTGGTTATCATCTGTCTGTCTTCTGCCTCGTCTGTAATTTCTTCCCTATTCTTTCCAACTTCTGAATCACCTTTTGACTCTCCTTGCTTTTTGTACTCACTGCCTTGCTTCATTTCTCTACCATACGTAGACTGCCTCTCACTCACCTCCTCTACTGTCCCTCTGTCCCCTTCCCCTTTCCTTCTCTCTCCTCTCTCCCACCTGAAACCCTTTCAATTTCCTGCATCCTCTTCCATTTCTTCTCCCTTTCACCCTGCTACACTAACTCATGGGGAATCAGGATGTAGAACAGTTCACATGGTCCTTTCCTGGTCCATCAGCTGGAAAGCCAAGGCCGTTCTGGAGTGGCATCTGGCAAGGGATTCAAGGGTCTCCTGGGACTGCTCAGACTGTGATTTCCTAGACTACAGGTGCCTCGCTGGAAAACCAGGGCTCAGCTCGCTGCTGTGATCGAGGGGGTCTGATGGCTTCCAGCGGGAAGAAGAGCTCGTAATATAATTGGAGATTAATCCCATAATACCCCTGGGAAATAACCCCATAATTCTTTTCTGATTATTCCTATAATGCCAAAGAAAAGAATTCTGTAATGCCATTCAGGACTAACACCATTACCCCCCTGAGACTACTCCCATAACCTCAGTGAGGATTAATCCTGCACTATATACCTAATATAGAGTGTATACCTAATGGGATACACTCTGAAATCCCATTTGGGATTATTCCCAAGATACACAGGGGAATTAAGCAGGTATATGCAATGGGATTAAAGCCATAACTGATTCCATTTATCTCATAATCTCAGTGGGAAGGAATCCCATAATCCCTACGAAGAGAGAGGCCAGAAATAATCCTCAGCTAGAGACCATCCCCACGTTTCCCCGAGGAAGAATCACAGGGCTACAAATGGTGTGATTCAGGATTCCTAAACTTTTTTGTGTAATTTGGCATAGAAGGTATAAGGGGTTTTCTGCCCACAGCCCCACTGGCAACATGAGACTGCCTCTCGGGTAACCCAGGTACCAGACTCCCAGCCCCACAGCCTTGACCAGACTGTGGATCTCATCTAAGAGTTTTCAGTGGGCTCAGGAGAGAGCTGGCCAAGAGCACTGATGCATCCCAGGAGGTATGAAGCAGCATAGGTACCCTTTCCTGTTCCCATCATCCTCCACCCATACCTGGACAGCGAGAGCATAGGCTTTTTATTTGACTTTCTTGGATATTTGTGGAATCTGGATACATTTGTTAGGGCTTCACTGTGTCTCAAGGTCCCCCTGCCCCAGTGCGAGTGCTCAACTGTTGGCCTAGCCAGAAGTTCTGAGACGAGGGGAGAGTGAGGTCCTGCAGGAGACCTCCCTCTCTGCCCACACGGTCCTTCTGTGTCTATGGCCTCTACTTCATTGTTCTTTGCACATTCCCCAGAGACTCACCCCAGCCAGCCCCAACTCTGCCCTTGGCTGGGCATGTTTTCACCTGGGCTTGGTAGAGAGGCCTTGGCCCCACTTCATGACCCCATGCAGAGCTGTCAGCCTGGTGGGAGGACAGCTCCCACAAGGTGTTTGCTTGTCAGAATGAAGAGAATGTGAAATGTGGGCTCAGAGAACACAGAAACTCTGAGGAGGAACCCAGGGAGCAAAGCAGGTGTCCCACCAGCACCTCCCACCCCAAACCCCAGGGGAGGAGAAGGGCTGCAGCTGCATGCTGGCTTCCCATGGGCACCTTTCTTGTTCAGCTATTGATAAGAAAAGCTTTCAGACTTTGTACACGGAATCTCTTGCCACGCAATGGAAAGGGTAATGGGTGAGAACACAGGGCTGTGGGTATGTGTGCTCCATGCTTCCCTAGGGCATGGAGGATCTTCACCTTTCTGCGGACACACTCTCTGAATGACTTGAACCAGATTACACAGAGCCAGTCCCCAGGGATACATGGAGCCAGGACTTGACTGTCCCTAGGACGATCATCAAGAGCACTGGACATTTGGAAGTGGATGTGATCCATGGGAGGGCAAGAAAGCCTCCTGTTTTACCACGAATCACCCACAAGGAGAAGGCAATCAAGCATGAGATATAGTCTTGTTCTCTGTCCTGGAGGGGGAATGCCTGCCCACCTTCTTTCTACTACCCTCACCTGTGAATGATCGTTCTCACGGGGAAGTTTTCTTGGCAGGGTCACTGGATCTCCACTCCCAGTGTAAGGCCAAGGGCAGATTTTTCTCCCTTCAGATCTCTCTGTGGAGGAGAAAGGTGCATTTGTGCAACTCCCCTCTGTCAAGCTCCAAGGCCCAGCAGGAGCACTATGTCCCAGCCTGCTCTGTGCCTGGGGCAATGGCATGGACAGCAGAGGGCTGAGCAGAGAGGACAGCACACTGCAGCTGGTGGGGTCAGGGCCTGGGAAGTTTCAGGGTGTCTGGAATGGAGAGTCAGATGTGGGACAGAGAAGGAAAAAACCCATGGCCCATACCGCTGTCTCCTCTGCATCGTACTTCTTTTCTGGAGACCTCTGCTGATGCAGAAGGAAGAAAGGAAACCCCTTAGTCATCCCCCCTGCCCTGCCTCAAACGCAGGCTCCCATCCAGCCCCACCATGTTCCTGTGAGTGTTCGCACACACCAACACCCATGGAAAGACAGCTGTGCAGGGTGCGTTGCTGTGTGGGAGTGTGATCTCCCACGGATCCCAGGCAGCCAACTGCTCTACCACATGCCAGGTGCTCTCCCCCTGCCCTGCCCACCCCCAGTGTCCTGCAGCTCTTCCTTCCTCAGCATTTCCTCTGCACACCTCTCTGGGCCTGCGCTGCCACCACGGGCAGAGTTCCATTGATGACTGTGCTTTTTTTGGGATTTCCTCTCCATTTAAAACGTTGACATTATTTGTCAAGGATTTCCTCTCCATTTGAAACGTTGACATTATTTGTTAGCTACTTCTACTGGTCATTCCTAGACAGATGAGGAAGTTGCCCCCTGCTTATAAAGCAAATCCATTGTATCCCATCCCATTCATTTCGATTCCATCTCTTACCTCTTCTAGTTTTTGTGGGATTTTTTAATCTCCTTCCTCCTCAAATCATTTCACCTTCTCCCTTGCCTCCCACTTCTTTTTCTTTTTCACCTGTCAGGGAGAGAGACCCTTCAACAGTCTCCAGATGCAGTCATCAAGGAGGGAGGAGCTGTGACTCTCAGGTGTTTCCAGATGGGAACCACATGCCCCTATATGCCATATTGAAAGCAGGTTCAAAGAAAGGATAATCTACTGCAATTGGTACCATACTGTGTTGTTTTGTGTGAATGGAAAAAAGGCAGAGTTTGGGGATGAATTTCAGAACCCCTTCAAGCGTTGTGGCAGTATGAGGTATTGTTTGTCCTTTTCAATAGATTTTGCCTCAGGGAATGGTTCTGTCTCGTACAGAACCCAGTCAAGGTGTTAGGGTACACCTTGATTGTGCTACTGAGGCAGATGAGCACATTTCTTTGTGTACAGAAAGTGATCTGTAGACGAGGGGGATTCTGCCTCTGCTCTCTCCCAGTATGCTCCACTGGCCGTTGCCCACAGAATTAATGCCAGGGGTCCCTGCAGAATAAGTCTGGAAGTGTAGGCTTTAAAATAATTTTACTCACACCATCACAACATGCAGCCTTTTGGGTTTTTTTTTTTTTTTTTTTCCTGTAGAGATCAGGGCAGGCAGTGATGAGACAGGGGAACTTCCATGGGCAAATCAGAGCGTGGCTGTCAGAAGTCTGCACCAGGTATTGTCTCTGTGGAGAAGGTAGGAACTGCAGAGCACCTAAGGCCTGATGCTCTTCCTGCAACCACCCAGAACCACTGGAAAAGTTGAGGATGTTTTGTGGAGGGAAAGAATGTACAGATGTGTGTGAGGTGGTGAAGCAGACCTGGTGCTGGAGGGAAAGATGGCAACGCAGCCCCAGGCCACCTCTTCAGAGACACACTGGATTTCTGTGCTCTTTGTGCTGATATTGCCAGTACACCCATCACCTGTGCATCATAATGCTGTCTCGTGGAGAAGGTAGGAACTGCAGAGCACCTAAGGCCTGATGCTCTTCCTGCAACCACCCAGAACCACTGGAAAAGTTGAGGATGTTTTGTGGAGGGAAAGAATGTACAGATGTGTGTGAGGTGGTGAAGCAGACCTGGTGCTGGAGGGAAAGATGGCAACGCAGCCCCAGGCCACCTCTTCAGAGACACACTGGATTTCTGTGCTCTTTGTGCTGATATTGCCAGTACACCCATCACCTGTGTTTCCCTTTTTTCTTAAGAACCACATGAATGAGGACAATGTCAGGAACCTTTGAGAGGAAGATAAGTGCCCCCCCTTTTCTGGAGGCAGACAGGATAGAAACATCAATGTTAAGCAAGTAAAAGACTTAAGAGAGACCAGGACATGCTATTCAGCTAGCTCTTTCATTATCTGAAGGGAGCCTATAGGAGAGCCAGAGAGGGACTCTTTGTCAGGAAGTGTAGTGATAGGACAAGGGGCAATGGTTTTAAATTGGTAGAGCAGAGATTTAGATTAGATACCAGAAAGAAATTCTTTCCTGTGAGGGTGGTGAGACACTGGAACAGATTACTCAGGGAAGTTGTGGCTGCCCCATCCCTGGAAGTGTTCAAGGCCAGTCTGGATGGGGCTTGGAGCAACCTGGTCTGGTGGGAGGTGTCCCTGCCCATGGCAGGGGGGTTGGAACTGGATGATCTTTAAGGTCCTTTCCAACCCAAACCATTCGATGATTCTGTGTGAATCCCTGTGCTCATGGGGTTCCCCACTAGCCTGTGCTGAGTTTGCCCCACTCCAGAGAGGCCATGTGTCTATCCTTCTGGGCAGAAACACATGAGGGCACCATGGAAAGAATGCCAATGGCTTGAATGTCTTGAGCTTGTGATCAGAGCAGTGGTGAAGTGTCACTGGTAAAGCAGGAGTCAGTGAAATGGCACTGGACAGCTGCTGTCAAGATCCTCATGGTCTCAGCGCAGCCACAGACCCTTCAGCCTCCTCCCCCGCCCCACCTCTGGAGGACAAGCTCAGTCCTGCCTGGAAAGGTACCCTCTTGAACAGATTGATTCACAGGGCAGCGGGGGCAAGGACACAGGTGGTCTCAGCTGCTGAGGACTGCTTGAATTTGCCAGACAAAATGTGCTGCTGAAACAGAGCTGCCAGAAGCCCTTGCCCCAGAGGCAACACCAGGCTGAGACACCCAAGGATCCCCAGATAGGTCCCAGGTGCCAGGGAGAAATCATCTCTGGAGGAACTTGGGCTACTGCCTGTCACTAAGGAAAGTGGAGAGAGGCCACCCTAGCCCCAATCCTCAGCACCTCTTCTCCCTCTGGCCTCCCTCTTCAGGCAACATGCAAGACTTTCTTCCTTCTTCCCTGTGCCAGTGCATTGACTGTCCCTGGGCTCTTATCAGGCCTTTACCTTCCTCTCCTACCCCTCTCACCAGCTCTGCAGGGCCAGGGCTGGAGGGGGGCCTGCACACACACTGATCACTGCAACAGCCTGGAGC
>NW_015090789.1:0-7151 GCF_001431845.1 Calidris pugnax | reverse complement strand
CGGTGTCCCTGCCCATGGCAGGGCGGTTGGAACTGGATGATCTTTAAGGTCCCTTCCAACCCAAACCATTCGATGATTCTGTGTGAATCCCTGTGCTCATGGGGTTCCCCACTAGCCTGTGCTGAGTTTGCCCCACTCCAGAGAGGCCATGTGTCTATCCTTCTGGGCAGAAACACATGAGGGCACCATGGAAAGAATGCCAATGGCTTGAATGTCTTGAGCTTGTGATCAGAGCAGTGGTGAAGTGTCACTGGTAAAGCAGGAGTCAGTGAAATGGCACTGGACAGCTGCTGTCAAGATCCTCATGGTCTCAGCGCAGCCACAGACCCTTCAGCCTCCTCCCCCGCCCCACCTCTGGAGGACAAGCTCAGTCCTGCCTGGAAAGGTACCCTCTTGAACAGATTGATTCACAGGGCAGCGGGGGCAAGGACACAGGTGGTCTCAGCTGCTGAGGACTGCTTGAATTTGCCAGACAAACTGTGCTGCTGAAACAGAGCTGCCAGAAGCCCTTGCCCCAGAGGCAACACCAGGCTGAGACACCCAAGGATCCCCAGATAGGTCCCAGGTGCCAGGGAGAAATCATCTCTGGAGGAACTTGGGCTACTGCCTGTCACTAAGGAAAGTGGAGAGAGGCCACCCTAGCCCCAATCCTCAGCACCTCTTCTCCCTCTGGCCTCCCTCTTCAGGCAACACTCAAGACTTTCTTCCTTCTTCCCTGTGCCAGTGCATTGACTGTCCCTGGGCTCTTATCAGGCCTTTACCTTCCTCTCCTACCCCTCTCACCAGCTCTGCAGGGCCAGGGCTGGAGGGGGGCCTGCACACACACTGATCACTGCAACAGCCTGGAGCACTTCCAATGCTCAAACACGAGTGTAACAGGCCTGCATGAGTGAGCAAAGGCATCTGCAGGAAGCTGAGCTCCTCCTGGACCTGCAGTGCCTCTGTGGAAGAAAGAAGGCTGGGAAAAGCAGCCAGGGAAGGGGGCCCTTTCCTCCATCTCTGCTTGGAGGAGAGAGGGAAAATGCAACAGGAAATATAAGGGGGCCTATGTGTGTCCCTCATATCACAGTTCTCCTCCTCTCAAGGACTTCAGAAGGAGAAGGGGAACTCTCAGCATTTCTCTGCCTTGCACACACTCAAATTCCCATCCAACCTCAGCACGGTTCTCTCGATGCAACCCCCTTCTCCCCTCCCCATGCACACACACACACTGCTCTGCCCCCATCTCTGCAGGGTTGAACGTTTCCTGTGGTTGTGTGTGTCCTTCCCCAGTGTCCCCAGCCAGCCAATCCTTTCTCACTCTTCATGTTCTGCCCAACCCCAGCATGTCTAGTAGGTCTCATCCTCACTCAGGGCTTCCTCTTCACACATCTCTGGGCCGCTGCAAAAGGCAGGTCCCAAGAAGGAGAGGGTCTGTTCCCCCATGGTTCCCTCCTGCTTCTTGGTGGCCATGCTGGCCCCTATGGGTAAGTGAACTCAACTCAGCCCTCAGCACCTACATGGATTCCACTGCTGCTGTCCCAGAGGCATACCCAGTTGCTGGCAGAGCTCCATTCCCCAAAGCTTCCTGTGCTGAGGATGGGCAATGAATGAATTGGGCCAGAATCCCTGAATCTCCTGCAAGGGCTATTTTCTTCTTTGCACAACCACCAGAAAGTCATTTTTTGGACACAAGCTGCCCTGGAATGTTTCTTGCAGAGTGGAGAGGAATTGGAAACTCACCTGCTGATCTGAAGAGCTCTCCCAGCCCTTCCACTGCTCCCTAGGCTGTCCTGTTCCTTCTTACACTCTTCTCTACATACCCATGGGAACTAGGTAAACTTTTTCCATTTTTTCCTCCTCCTCAATGCTCCTCCTTTCTCATTCCAGCGTTGGCTCTGGAACAGTCCCCAGACACAGTCATACACCAAGGCCAGTCCGTCAATCTCAGCTGTTCCAAGATGAATTACGACAGTACATTTTTGGCCTGGTACAAGCTGCCTTTGGGGAAGGACTCCAGGATGATCCTTTTGGCTTCTGCATATGAAGGTTTTACAGCAGATGTGGAGGAGGATTTCCGAAGCCATTTGAAGAACAGTGGGATACAAGGAGACAGGATGACTCTCTCCATAGAGCATGCCTTTCTCAATGACTCTGGCACGTATTTCTGTGCTGAGAGTGAAACACAGTGGCTGGGCTGCTGAGGGAGCTGAGCACAAACCTGCTCCTGCTTGGCAGAAGGGACCTGCTTTCCTCCTTGTCAGTGCTGCACAGAGTAGCCTGATCCCCTTCCTCTCATCACCTCCTCTGCTTCCTAGTGTTTTCATCCTCTTCTCAGACTCTCTGAGTTTGTCAGTGCTGCACAGGGCCGGTGTGCTTGGCTGGCCATTGCCCCCAGAACGAATGCCATGGGTACCTGCAGAATCAGTCTGGGAGAGTAGGGGTTCAACCAGCATTTTCCTCACAGCATCATAAGATGCAGCCTTCTCTCTTTTGCTGTCGAGATCAGGGCAGGCAGGGATGGGGCAGGGTAACTTCCACAGGCCAATGAGAGCCTGACTGTCAGGGATCTGCACCAGGTCTTGTCTCCGTGGAGAAGGTAGGCTGTGCAGAGTGCCCAAGGCCAGATGGGATTCCTGCAAACACGCAGAAGCACTGGAAAAGCTGACGGCGTTTTGTGGAGGCCAAGAACCTAGAGATGTGTGTGAGATGGTGAAACAGAGCTGATGCCGTCTGAAACACATGGTGGCGCCGTGGAGAGGACATCTCTTGAGTTTGGGATCAGAGCAGTAGGGAGGTGTCGCTGGTAGAGCACAAGTCCATGAAATTGCACTGGACAGCTGCATTCAAGAGCTCCGTGGTCCCACCAGCTGCATCGCAGCCACAGCACCTTCAGCACCCCCCACCTCTGGAGGACAAGCTCAATCCTGCCTGGCAAGGAACCCGCATTGGAGAGCTTCATTCACAGGGGCAATGACACAGGTGGTGTCAGCTGCTGAGCTCTCCTTGAGTTTGCCAGAAAAAGTGTGCTCCTGAAGCAGAGCTGCCAGGAGCCCTTGCTCCAGAGGCAGCACCAGGCTGAGATACCCAAGGGTTCTGAGCTAAGTCCCAGGTCCAGGGAGAAATCATCTCTGGAGGAACTTGGGCTACTGCCTGTCAGTAGGGAAAGTGGAGAGAGAGGCCACCCTAGCTCCAGTCCTCAGCACCTCTTCTCCCTCTGGCCTCCCTCTTCAGGCAACACTCAAGACTTTCTTCCTTCTTCCCTGTGCCAGCGCATTGACTGTCCCTGGGCTCTTCACAGGCATTTACTTTCCTCTCCCAGCCCTCTCACCAGCTCTGCTGGGCCAGGGCTAGAGGGGGCCCTACACACACACACACACACACACACCCCTGCATGCACACATACACACCTGCATGCACACACAGAGTGACTCCTGCGATACATCCCATCCCCATCACAGTGGTCACTGCATCAGCCTGGAGCACCTCCAGTAATGCAACCTGTGTGTGACCAGCCTGGATGGAGTGGACAAAGGCAGTTCCAGGAAGCTGAGCATCTCCTGTGCCTGCAGTGCCTCTGTACAGGAAAGAGGGCAGGGAAAAGCTGCCAGAAAAGGGGGTCCTGCCCAGGCCTGCTGTTTTCCTGCCCCTCCTGGTCCCAGGATGAAGTGTGCTATGGGTAGGGATAGTGTGGTGCAGCTGACACCTCCATGCCACTCTTCCTTTGTGATGTTCTGGAACATTCTGAACTCTGCTGCAAGAGAGTAGGAGAAACTAACTGCAGTGAGATTCTCAGTTCCCTGCAGGAGACCAGCTGGAAGCTGCAGCTACTGTGTTGCTCTTCCATGCACACACACACACTGCTCTCCCCCCATCTCTGCAGGGTTGAACGTTTCCTGTGGTTGTGTGTGTCCTTCCCCAGTGTCCCCAGCCAGCCAATCCTTTCTCACTCTTCACGTCCTGCCCAACCCCAGCATGTCTAGTAGGTCTCATCCTCACTCAGGGCTTCCTCTCCACACATCTCTGGGCAGCTGCAAAAGGCAGGTCCCAAGAAGGAGAGGGTCTGTTCCCCCATGGTTCCCTCCTGCTTCTTGGTGGCCATGCTGGCCCCTATGGGTAAGTAAACTCAACTGCCCCCTCAGCACCTACATGGATTCCACTGCTGCTGTCCCAGAGGCATACCCAGTTGCTGGCAGAGCTCCATTCCCCAAAGCTTCCTGTGCTGAGGATGGGCAAAAAATGAAGTCGGCAGGAATCCTTGAATTTCCTCCAAGGGCTGTCCATTTTCACTTCTGTGTGCAATATCAACATGGTGCAAGTTTTAGACACAAACTTCCTAGAAATGTTTCATGCCAGTTGGAGAGGGGTTGGATCTGCTGATCTGAAGAGCTGCTGATCTGAAGAGCTCTCCCATCCCTTCCACTGCTCGATAAGCTGTCCTGTTCGTTCTCACCCTCTTCTCTAGCAACATATGGGGCCTAGGTAAATTTTTTTCATTTTTTCATCCTTCTCAACGTTTTCCTTTATCCTTCCAGCGTTGGCTGTGGAACAGTCCCCAGACACAGTCATACACCAAGGCCAGTCCGTCCATCTCAGCTGTTCCAAGAGGAAATCCCCCACCTACTCTTTGTTCTGGTACAAGCTGCCTTTGGGGAAGGACTCCAGGATGATCCTCGTGGCTTCTGCAATACCAGGTGTTAAAGCAGATGTGGAGGAGGATTTCCGAAACCATTTGAAGAGCAGTGGGATAGAAGGAGACGGGATGACCCTCTCCATAGAGCATGCCTTTCTCAATGACTCTGGCACATATTACTGTGCTGAGAGTGAAACACAGTGGCTGGGCTGCTGAGGGAGCTGAGCACAAACCTGCTCCTGCTTGACAGAAGGGACCTGCTTTCCTCCTTATCAGTGCTGCACAGAGCAGCATGATCCCCTTCCTCTCATTGCCTCCTCTGCTTCCCAGCCTTCTCTTCATCCTCTTGTTACACTCTCTGAGTTTGTTTGTGCTGCTTTCTCTCCTTGCCACCCCACTCCTCCTTGCCTCCCTCTTCCTTTAACTCTCACTTACATGATATTCACTTCCCTCTAACGCTTCTTCCCCTCTCTGCCTCCCTTTCTCTCCCTCACCTCACCTCACCTTCTTCACCCTGTCTCTCTTCAAGCTGCACTCTGCAGACCCCCTCTCACTTATCTTCTGGTAACCCTGCTCATCATTCTCACTGACAAGCAGAAAGGGTCTGTGCATGAGAAGTTCTTGGGGCACCTCTAGGAAAAGGCAAGGCCAGGCCTGTGGTGTAACAGCCGGTACCAAGTGGGAGCTGCCCACGTCCTGCTCCGTTACAACGACCCCTCTGAGGTTGTCCTGTGGCCAGGGGGAATGTGCAGCACAGCACAGCAGGGTCCTGTGCCTTTTTGAGTTAACTCTTTTGTGGATCACTAACTCTTGTGTGTACAGAGGCCTCTTGATCAGAATCACTGTGCTCCACAACTTGATCCACATACTGTTTACGTTTCCCAATAATATTTTATAAATTGCAGATTTTGTTAACAAGCTGTGCAGCTAACAGAATGTGTCCCAATGGGTTAGACTGTTATTTTTGTCATAACACACATGAATGCTCAGCATGGGCCAGCTTGGGGCACTCCACAGGCTCCCACTCTGCACCTTCTCGTGCTGATGGACGGGCTTCTCAGGCCCTCAGCACAAGGACCAAAAGGGCAGGTATTCCCTCTTGGACATCCCTGACTCCTGGCACACCATGAGTCCTGCAGGGCTCCCAATGCACTGCCCTGACACCTGCACAGCCCAGGAGACACCATGGGGAATGGAGAGCCTTTCCACGGACACATCAAGCACAGCCTCCTTTCATCCCGTGTGCTGGAGGTGTTGTGGGCTGTGGGGTTTCTTGCTGTTGCCTGCGCAATTTAGCCCAGCCTCTTGGTTCTCTTTTCCCTTTCCTTTTGAGGAATCTGGGGATATTCCTGGAGCTCCTGTGGGCAGTTTGTGGCAAGGAATTGTCCCACAGAGCTTGCTGACATCCTTATGCCACCCCATCCTGTATCATACTTCAAGGATGTTTTTTCGTGTCCCCTTCCATGTGTTTCACTCCTCTCCTCTCTTCCCTTGTCTTTCCAGGCCAGGCCCTTCAGCAATCGCCAGACACAGTCGTCCGAGAGGGAGACTCTGTGATTCTGAACTGCTCCCAAAAGGGGAGTACATTGTCCACCATGTACTGGTACAAGTTGCCCACGGGGAAGGATGCCACTCTGCAGCTGGTTTTATTTTCAGTGGAAGGTAGCAAAGCAGACATCGAGAACAAATTCAGAAATCACTTCCAGAGTAATGGAGCTAAGGGCTACTGCTTATCTGTGGAGATCGATTACGCCCTGCTCAATGACTCAGGCACATATTTCTGTGCTAAATCAGATTACACAGTGACTCAAAGTCTGGAGCAGCTGAGCACAAACCTTTCCATGCAAAGAGGGGTCTCTGCCCAGTGTACACACCCTGTATTTGATAATAGAGCATGTTCTCCTCTTGCCCTCTACCTCTGTCTACTTAAGAAAAGTGGTGGTTTCTGCCTGGTGTGTAATTTCTTCCCTATTCTCTCTCAACTCTGAATCACCATTTGATCCTCCAGTTTCCTTGCACTTGCTTCATTTCTCTGCCATACGTAGACTGCCTCTCACTCACCTCCTCTACTCTCTGTCTGTCCCCTTCCCCTGTCTTCTCTGGCCTCTCTCCCACCTCTAACCCCTTCGATTTCCTCCATCCTCTTCCATTTCTTCTCCCTTTCACCCTGCTACACTAACTCATGGGGAATCAGGATGTGGAACAGTTCACACAGCCCTTTTCTTCTCCATCAGCTGGAAAGCCAAGGCAGGCCTGGAGTGGCATCTGGCAAGGGATTCAAGGTTCTCCTGGGACTGCTCAGACTGTGATTTCCTAGACTACAGGTGCCTCGCTGGAAAACCAGGGCTCAACTCGCTGCATGAACGAGGGTCTGATGGCTTCCAGAGGGAAGAAGAGCTCATAATGCAATTGGGGAATAATCCCATAATACCCCTGGGAAATAATCCCTCAATTTTGTTTTGATTCATCCTTATTTCCCTATCAAAAGAGTCTGTAATGCCATTGAGGATTAATTCCATCATCCCCATGAGGTTAGTCC
>NW_015090788.1:292248-292960 GCF_001431845.1 Calidris pugnax | reverse complement strand
CAAGGGGGGGGTTCCCTAATCCTTGAGACCCCCCCAAAATCGGGAGAACCCCCCCAAAGACTCACCTTGGGGGTCTGGCCCCTCACTTTGCCGGCGCGGGCGAGGGATCCGTGGACTTTCCCTGAAAGGGACAAGAAAATGAAGTGTTTGGGGGTGTCGTTGGCTCGTTAAGCTAATGAGGATTGTGCTAATTGGTGCCCCCCCCCCCCCCCCACAAAAAAAAACAAAACCACAAAACCAAAAAAAACCACCCCAGAAATCCCTTCCATATTCCCAGACACAAGTTTTAGGATATGATTTCCAGTGACCGCTGACGCTCAGCACTTGGTCCTCGGGGGGGACGCCTGCCAGCGCCGCCACCTGCGCCTGGAGGGGGGGGGGGAAACGGGGTCAGTCACCCCCAAAAAAGGTTTTTATTTGGGGGAGGGACACCCCCGTTTTCCCCCCCAGGGGCTCACCTTGATTTGGGCGACGGTCTCGGTGCCGGAGACCTCGATGGTGTGGAGGGACTGGGCTCGGACGAAGAGCTGCATGGTTGCCTTCTGGGGATGGGAGGGGGGGGGAAATGAGGTTTAGGGGTGACCCCCCCTCAAAAAAAAAAGAGGGGGGGGCCCTTAGGAAAAAGAAGGGACCCCCAAGAAAAGGAAGGGGGCAACAAGGGGGCTGTTCCTGTTGCCCACGTAGCTCAAGGTGCAGTCCTGGGGGGTCTCCT
>NW_015090788.1:287317-287821 GCF_001431845.1 Calidris pugnax | reverse complement strand
GGGGGACCCCAAAATGGGGTGTGGAAGATGGTCATGGAAGGCTGGGGGACCCCAAAAATGGGGGCAAAGCGGCTCAGAAGAACAGGAGAGACTGAAATTGAATGGAATCGAAGCTGTTCATGAGCAGGGGGGGACCCCAAAAAGGGGGTGAAGATGCTTGTGAGGGGCAGGGGGACCCTGAAATGGGGGTGAAGCTGCTCACAAGGGGGGGATGACACCCCAAAAATAGAGCCACTCCCCACCCCCGAGCAGTGGGGCACCCCAAAACAGACTCACACCCCAAAACAGACTCACACCCCCCCCGAAACTGGATATAAAGTCATGTCTGAAGCACAAGGGTACCCCAAAAAGGGGGGGTCAAACTCCCCCTTAAGCAGCAGGGGCTCCCCAAAAACCAGCTGTGACCCCAAAATGGCATCAACCCCCCCATTAAATGGAAAAAACCCACCCCAAAACCCCAATAAACACTGCCGGCGAGTGCCACGTCTTGATTTATTTACATCC
>NW_015090788.1:283692-286133 GCF_001431845.1 Calidris pugnax | reverse complement strand
GAGACTGGGGGGAATTGGGGGGGAAAGGGGAGAAATTGGGGGGGTAAATGGAGAGAAATTGGGATAAAAAGGGGCAAAATTGGGGAATAGAAGGGGGAATACGGGATAAAAAGGGGTCAAAATTGGGGGATAGAAAGGGGAGAAATTGGGGGATAGAAAGGGGTAAAATCAAGGCCGAAAGGCAATAAAAAGGGCCAAATTTTGGGGCCCCCGGGGTGTTTTTACCCATTCTCGGGTGCTCTTTTCCGCGCCGCGTGCTGCTTGAGGATCTTCTGGTGCTCGTCGTACGCCGTCAGGAGGCTGCAGGGGGGGGAGGATGGGGGTTGAGAAACCTTTTTTGGGGAGTTTTAGGGGGTTTTTCCCCCCCGGGATACCCAACTCTTCCCCTTTTTCCCCCCAAACCTGTGGATGCTGGAGCCGAAATCCTCGAGGAACTCGACGCGGCGCTGGGAGAAGACGAGCTTGGCCTCGTCGGGGAGGGGGCTGCGAAGGGCCCGCTCGAAGCACCTCATGGTGTTCCCCTCGTTCTGCCTCACGTCGGCCCCAAATTCCATCTCCAGGAGGTTGGCGTGAAGGCGGGCGTTGTCCTGCAGCCACCACCCCCCCCGTCAGATTTTGGGGGGGCCCCAGGGGTCGAGGAGGAGTCCCCGGGGGTGGAAGGGGTCCAGGGAGACTCCCATCGTGAGGTTTTGGGGTCCCCAGTGGGGTTTGGGGAGCCCTAAGGGCATCTGTGGGGTTCCCAATGGGGCTGTGGGGTCACCAAGAGGGTCCCAGGAGGTTTTGGGGTCCCCAGGGTCGGTGGGGAGTCCCTAAGAGGGTCTGGGGAGCCCCCCCCGTGAGGTTTTGGGGTCCCCAGTGGGGTTTGGGGAGCCCCAAGGGCATCTGTGGGGTTCCCAGTGGGGCTGTGGGGTCACCAAGAGGGTCCCAGGAGGTTTTGGGGTCCCCAGGGTCGGTGGGGAGTCCCTAAGAGGGTCTGGGGAGCCCCCCCCGTGAGGTTTTGGGGTCCCCAGTGGGGTTTGGGCAGCCCCAAGGGCATCTGTGGGGTTCCCAGTGGGGCTGTGGGGTCACCAAGAGGGTCCCAGGAGGTTTTGGGGTCCCCAGGGTCGGTGGGGAGTCCCTAAGAGGGTCTGGGGAGCCCCCCCCGTGAGGTTTTGGGGTCCCCAGTGGGGTTTGGGCAGCCCCAAGGGCATCTGTGGGGTTCCCAGTGGGGCTGTGGGGTCACCAAGAGGGTCCCAGGAGGTTTTGGGGTCCCCAGGGTCGGTGGGGAGTCCCTAAGAGGGTCTGGGGAGCCCCCCCCGTGAGGTTTTGGGGTCCCCAGTGGGGTTTGGGCAGCCCCAAGGGCATCTGTGGGGTTCCCAGTGGGGCTGTGGGGTCACCAAGAAGGTCTGGGGAGCCCCCCCAGGAGGTTTTGGGGTCCCCAGGGTCGGTGAAGAGTCCCTAAGAGGGTTTGGGGAGCCCCCCCTGTGAGGTTTTGGGGTCCCCAGTGGGGTTTGGGGAGCCCCAGGGTCAGGGGAAGAGTCCCTAAGAGGGTTTGGGGAGCCCCCCCAAGGAGGTTTTGGGGTCCCCAGTGGGGTTTGGGGAGTCCTGAGTGCGACTGTGGGGTCCCCAGTGGGGTCTGTGGGTCCCCAAAAGGGGTTTATTCAGCCCCAGGGTTTGGGGGTCCCCAGAAGGGATCTGGGGGTCCCCAGAAAGGATCTATGGGTCCCCAAAAGGGGTCTGGGGGCTCTCTAGAGCCCCAAACCCCCCTCCAAGTGCCCACCACATTTCGGGGGGAGTCCAAATCCCACCTCCCAGCTGAAAATCAACCTCCCACCCCACTTCCTAGGGCTGGGTGAAGGATCAAACCCTCAGGAACACCCCCAAAAAAGAGCTTTTTTTTTTTCTTTCCCCCCCTCCTGCTCACCGGCTCCTTTTCCAGGGCTTCCACCAGCACTATGGGTCCCCAGAAGGGATCTGGGGGTCCCTAAAAGGGATCTATGGGTCCCCAAAAAGGGTCTGGGGATGCCCAAAAGGGGTTTATACAGCCCCAGTGGGGTTTGGGGGTCCCCAAAAGTGATCCATGGGTTCCCAAAAGGGATCTATGGGTCCCAAAAAGGGATCTATGGGTCCCAAAAAGGGGTCTGGGGGCTCTCTAGAGCCCAACCCAAGACCTCCAGACCCCCAAACCCCCCTCCAAATGCCCACCACATTTCAGGAGGAGCCCAAATCCCACCTCCCAGCTGAAAATCAACCTCCCACCCCACTTCCTAGGGCTGGGTGAAGGATCAAACCCTCAGGAACACCCCCAAAAAAGAGCTTTTTTTTTTTCTTTCCCCCCCTCCTGCTCACCGGCTCCTTTTCCAGGGCTTCCACCAGCACTATGGGTCCCCAGAAGGGATCTGGGGGTCCCAAAAAGGGATCTATGGGTCCCCAAAAGGGGTCGGGGGGGGGGGCGGGGCGCC
>NW_015090788.1:283229-283682 GCF_001431845.1 Calidris pugnax | reverse complement strand
GGTCCCCAAAAGGGGTCGGGGGGCTCTCTAGAGCCCCAAACCCCCCTCCAAGCGTCCACCACATTTTGGGAGGAGCCCAAATCCCACCTCCCAGGGGAAAATCAACCTCCCACCCCACTTCTTAGGGGTGGGTGAGGGATCAAACCCTCAGGAACATCCCCCCACCCCCAAAAAAGAGCTTTTTTTTCCCCTCCTCGGGCTCACCGGCTCCTTTTCCAGGGCTTCCACCAGCACCTTGCGGGCCTTGCCCAGGTTCTTCTGCACCTTGCAGGCCTGGCGGGCCAGTTTGACGGCGTAGAAGGAGGCCAGTGGTAGCCCCTCGTTGGCCCTCATGGCCTCCAGCAGCAGGTTCTCGGCCTCCTCCAGGTTGCCCTGTCGTCGTTCCAGGCTGACGCGGCGCAGCCGGACCATGGCCAGTCCTGGCACCACCTCCTCGAAGGAACGCAGGATGCG
>NW_015090788.1:274297-280789 GCF_001431845.1 Calidris pugnax | reverse complement strand
TGGTGGGGTGGTATGAAGTTTTTTAGGAGGGAGGTGAGGTTTTTTGGGAGGGAGGTGAGGTTTTTTGGGAGGGAGGTGAGGTTTTTTTGGGGGATATGAGTTTTTGGGGGGGGATGGTGAGGTTTTTCAGGAGGGAGGTGAGGTTTTTTTGGGGGAATATGAGTTTTTTGGGGGGATATGAGGGTCTTTTGGGGGGATATGAGGTGTTTTTGGGGGGATATGAGGTTTTTTAGGAGGGAGGAGGTGAGTATTTTTGGTGGGATATGAGGTTTTTTGGGGGGATTTGAGTTTTTTTTGGGGGGATATGAGTTTTTTTAGGAGGGAGGTGAGGTGTTTTAGGAGGGAGGTGAGTATTTTTGGTGGGATATGAGGTTTTTTGGGGGGATTTGAGTTTTTTTGGGGGGGATATGAGTTTTTTTAGGAGGGAGGTAAGGTTTCTTGGGGGGATATGAGGTTTTTTGGGGTGATTTGAGTTTTTTGGGGGGGATATGAGTTTTTTTAGGAGGGAGGTAAGGTTTCTTGGGGGGATATGAGGGTTTTTTGGGGGGATATGAAGTTTTTTTGGGAGGGAGGTGAGGTTTTTTGGGGGCGATATGAGTTTTTTTGGGGCGATATGAGCTTTTTTGGGGCGATAAGAGTATTTTGGCGGGGGAGATGGGATCCAGCTGGTCCTCAGATGGGTAGGGGTGGAGGAAGGGTCTCACCTTGATCCAGAACTCCTCGTAGAGGGCGCAGGCGATGACGCAGCGCTCGAAGAGGACGATGGTGCGTTCGTGGGAGCCGGCGGCGATCTCGTAATCCAGGTAATCCCGCCAGTTCCGCAGCTGCGCCCGCTCCAGCGGCTTCACGTGGAAATAGGGACGCTTGATCTACCCCAAAAAAATTCAAATAGGGGGTGGTGGCATCAACGTTTCGTTAGGGTGGGGGAAGAACTCAATCCTGGGGGGGTTTCACACCTTCTTTTGACTTACCCCATCCTCGAAATTCCAGCGTTTGCTGACTTCCGCCTCGTTTTGCGCGTAGATTTGTTGCCTCATGGAAATCACCAGCTCCCGGATCTTCTCCTGATCCAAATCCTCCTGGAAATCAATCAGGAGGTGGGTGAGACCCCAAAACCTTCACACAACCCCCCCAAATTTCAATTTAAGTGCTTACCTGGGTATCAGAGGCCCCCCCTTTCCCCTCCACCCCGGGGGGCAGATCCTCCCCCGGCGGCGCTTCCGTCCCCTCCGGCTCCGGGGGTTTGGGGACGGGGTCGGTGGCCAGTTTGGACTGGACCCACAGAAGTTCCTCTGGGGACAAAATGTCCTTGGGGGGGTTGTGGAGAACGTGCTCCTTGAACCTGGGGGGGGGGAGGAACAGACATCGGGGTCTAAACACCCCCCTGGGGTATTTTCTGGGGGGTAGTTAATCTCCCTGGGGGTATTTTCTGGGATATTTTGCCCCCCCCCTGAGCATTTTCCGCAGGGATATTTTGCCCTTGGGGGTGTTTTGCCCCTAGGGGTAATTCCTGCAGGGGTATTTTGCCCCCAGGGGTGTTTTCCCCAGAGATATTTTACCCCGGGGGTACTTCCTGGGGGTATTTTAGCCACGGGGGCATTTTCCCCAGGGATATTTTGCCCCCAGGGGGATTTTCCCTGGAGATATTTTGCCCCCAGGTGGTATTTTCCCCCAGGATATTTTGCCCCTGGGGGTGTTTTGCCCCCAGGGACACTTTTGGGGGGGTATTTTTACCCCCAGGGGCACTTTTGGGGGGGCAAAATACCCCCCGGGTACTTTCCCCTGGGGATATTTTGCCCCTGGGGGGTACTTTACTACCTCTAATGTTATTTCCATGAGGTATTTTGCCCTGGGGGTATTTTCAACCGGGATATTTTGCCCCCAGGGGGTATTTCCCCTGGGATATTTTGCCCCCGGAGGTGTTTTGCCCCCGGGGGCACTTTTGGGGGGGGTATTTTGCCCCCCGGGTACTTTCCCCTGGGGATATTTTGCCCCCGGGGGGGCATTTTCTACCCCTAATGTTATTTCCATGGGGTATTTTGCCCTCGGGGGTATTTTCCACCGGGATATTTTGCCCCCAGGAGTATTTTCCATGGGGATATTTTGCCCTGGGGGTACTTTCCACAGGGATATTTTACCCTGGAGGTATTTTCTACCAGGATATTTTGCCCCCAGGACATTTTCCACGGAATATTTTACCCCCAGGAGTATTTTCCACAGGGATATTTTGCCCCCAGGGTATTTTCCAATGGGATATCTTACCCTGGGGGTATTTTCCAACGGGATATTTTGCCTCCAGGATATTTTCCACGGAATATTTTACCCCCAGGAGTATTTTCCACAGGGATATTTTGCCCCCAGGGTATTTTCCAATGGGATATCTTACTCTGGGGGTATTTTCCACCAGGATATTTTACCCCCAGAATATTTTCCATGGAATATTTTGCCCCCAGAAGTATTTTCCATGGGGTATTTCACCCGCAGGAGTATTTTCCACGGGGATATTTTACCCCCAGGATATTTTCCACAGGGATATTTTGCCCTGGGGGTACTTTCCAGCAGGATATTTTGCCCTCAGGGGTATTTTCCACGGGGTATTTTGCCCTCAGGGGTATTTTCCACTGCGATATTTTACCCCCGGGACATTTTACCATCTCAGATATTATTTTCCATAGGGTATTTTCCCACCTGGGGGTATTTTCCACCGCGATATTTTGCCCCCAGGAATATTTTCCATGGGGTATTTTACCCTGGGGGTATTTTCCATGGGATATTTTACCCCCAGAATATTTTCCACTGGAATATTTTGCCCCCAGGAGTATTTTCCACGGGATATTTTACCCCCAGAATATTTTCCATGGAATATTTTGCCCCCAGAAGTATTTTCCATGGGGTATTTCACCCGCAGGAGTATTTTCCACGGGGATATTTTACCCCCAGGATATTTTCCACAGGGATATTTTACCCCCAGGAGTATTTTCCAGAGGGATATTTTGCCCCCAGGGTATTTTCCAATGGGATATCTTACCCCGGGGGTACTTTCCACCAGGATATTTTGCCCTGGGGGTATTTTCCACCAGGATATTTTGCCCCCAGGAGTATCCTTCACGGGGTATTTTGCCCCCAGGAGTATTTTCCACCGAGATATTTTACCCCCGGGATATTTTACCATCTCAGATACTATTTTCCACAGGGCATTTTCCCACCTGGGGGTACTTTCCACCAGGATATTTTGCCCTGGGGGTATTTTCCACCAGGATATTTTGCCCCCAGGAGTATCCTTCACGGGGTATTTTGCCCCCAGGAGTATTTTCCACCGAGATATTTTACCCCCGGGATATTTTACCATCTCAGATACTATTTTCCACAGGGCATTTTCCCACCTGGGGGTACTTTCCACCAGGATATTTTACCCCCAGGATATTTTCCACTGGGATATTTTACCCCCAGGATATTTTAATATCTCAGATATTATTTTCCACGGGGTATTTTTCTACCTGGGGGTATTTCTCGTGCCAGGGGGGGCATTTCTCATCCCGGGGGGGTACTCACTTCTCCCAGTGGTGGTTGTAGAGCTGGGTGGGCATGGAGAGGACGCGGTCGTAGATGCCGGTGACGGCCCGAAGGTCCCCCTGTTCCCTTTCCCACTCCACGTAGAGCTCCCAGAGTTTATCCGAGCGGAAATCCATCCCCGCCGCCGCCACCGCCGCCTCGAAAACACTGTGGGGGGGGGGAAAAAACAAAGGGGGGTGGGATATAACGCCACCTCTGGACCCCCCCCCAAACCTCCTCCCCCCCGTCACCTACCCCCGGATTTTTTGGATGGATTCGGGGAGATTCATGTCCAGGGTGGATTGGAGGTAGGAGATGTAGTGAATCCACAGGTCCATGCTGAGGGGGATGGATTGGAGCCCCCGCTCAAACACCTGGAAATTGGGGGGGGACAGGATATTTTGCCCTGGGGGTATTTTCCACGGGATATTTTGCCCCCAGGAGTATTTTCTACAGAGATATTTTACCCCAGGATATTTTCCACCGGGATATTTTGCCCTGGGGGTACTTTCCACCAGGATATTTTACCCCCAGGATATTTTCCACTGGGATATTTTACCCCCAGGATATTTTAATATCTCAGATATTATTTTCCACGGGGTATTTTCCCCCCCCCCCCACCACCCCCAAAGGGTCGGGGGACTCAGCCCCGCGCCAAAAAATGGGGTGAAACAACCCAAAACGCCTCCAACAGGGATGGAAATGGGAGAGAAAAGACCCTCAAATGGTTTGGAAACCTCATTTTGCCGACAAAAATGGAGTAGAATGGGATGGAAACCCCTCAAAAACAGCCTGGAGACCCCCAAAACCACCCTGGGGACCCCAAAACTACCCCGAGAGCCCCAAAACCACCCCCGGAACCCAAAACCACCTCAGGGACCCCAAAACCACCCCGGGGACCCCCAAAACCACTCCCAAGACCCTCCAAAACCACCCCAGGGACCCCCAAAACCACCCCAGGGATCCCCAAAATACCCCCTTCTGCCCATTAAAAAGGGGAAAACGGGGAGGGACACCCCAAAACAGCGCAGGGACCCCCAAAACACCCCTGTCCACCCATCAAAGAGGGCAAAACAGGGGGGGGACGCCCCAAAACAGGGGGAGGACACCCCAAAACACCGGCATCAACCCATCAAAGAGAGGAAAACCTGGGGGGGACACCCCAAAACAGCGCAGGGACCCCCAAAACACCCCCATCAGCCCATCAAAGAGGGGAAAAGCGGGGGGGATGCCCCAAAACAGCCCTGTCAACCCATCAAAGAGGGGAAAACTGGGGGGGGATGCCCCAAAACAGGGGGGGGACACCCCAAAACAGCACAGGGACACCCCAAAACAGTACAGGGACACCCCAAAATACCCCCGTCAGCCCATCAAAGAGGAAAACTAGGGGGGGACACCCCAAAACAGCACAGGGACCCCCAAAACACCCCCGTTAGCCCATCAAAGAGGGGAAAACCTGGGGGGGGACACCCCAAAACAGCACAGGGACACCCCAAAACAGTGCAGGGACCCCCAAAACACTCCCATCAGCCCATCAAAGAGGGGAAAACTGGGGGGGGACACCCCAAAACAGCACAGGGACACCCCAAAACAGTACAGGGACCCCCAAAATACCCCCGTCAGCCCATCAAAGAGGGGAAAACCTGGGGAGGACACCCCAAAACAGCCCTGTCAGCCCACCAAAGAGGGGGAGGACACCCCAAAATAGCCCCGTCAGCCCATCAAAGAAGGCAAAACAGGGGAGGGACGCCCCAAAACAGCTCAGGGACACCCCAAAACAGCGCAGGGACCCACAAAATACCCCTTCAGCCCATCAAAGAGGGGAAAACCTGGGGGGGACACCCCAAAACAGCCCTGTCAGCCCACCAAAGAGGGGAAAACAGGGGGGGGACACCCCAAAACAGCACAGGGACCCCCAAAACACCCCCGTCCACCCACCAAAGAGGGGAAAACCTGGGGGGGATGCCCCAAAACAGCACTGGGACCCCCAAAACACCCCCGTCAGCCCATCAAAGAGGGGAAAACCTGGGGGTGGACGCCCCAAAACAGCACAGGGACCCCCCAAAACAGCCCTGTCAGCCCAGCAAAGAGGGGAAAACTAGGGAGGGACACCCCAAAACAGCGCAGAGACCCCCAAAACACCCCTGTCAGCCCAGCAAAGAGGGGAAAACTAGGGAGGGACACCCCAAAACAGCACAGGGACCCCCCAAAACACCCCCGTCAGCCCATCAAAGAGGGAAAAATGGGGGGACACCCCAAAACATCAGACCTCCTCGGTCTCCCGGCCGCAGTCGAAGCGCCGCTCCATGTCGGCATATTTCTTCCAGTAGCCGTAGCAGTAGGGGTAGTGCGCGAAGAAGGCGTCGAAGGCTTTGCGGGCGGCGAAGAGGTGGTTCTTTTTTGGGGTAAAAACCAGGCATTTTTATCCCCAATCCCAACAGCAGCTTAATATCGGGGTCTTCTAATAACCCATTTATTATTCGAAGTTAATAATTACACAGGAGCAATTACCCCCATGACGAGGAAAAGGAGCCCTGGGGGCGGTGGAGGATTCTATGTGGTTTATGGCAGGGTGAGTTTTAATTAGGGTTTTAACGAGGCCGGTGGCTCAGGCAGAGTTTTAACGAAGGTTTTAACGGGGCTGGAGACTTGGGGTGAGTTTTAACGAAGATTTTAATGGGGCTGGAGACTCGGGGTGAGTTTTAACGAAGGTTTTAACGGGGCTGGAGACTTGGGGTGAGTTTTAACGAAGGTTTTAATGGTCGGGGGGGGGATCAGGGTGAATTTTAATTAATATTTTAACAGGCCCAGAGTATCTTAATGAAGATTTTAATTACCTCCTGCTCGACGTACTGGAGGAGCTCGGTCCAGGCAGTGAAGTCGTGGGGGTTGCTGCGCGCCGCCTGCCAAAACTTCTCAAAATCAGGGGGGTAGGTGAGG
>NW_015090788.1:270844-273741 GCF_001431845.1 Calidris pugnax | reverse complement strand
CCCAGGCCTTTTTTCCCCCACCTCCCGCCTCACCGGGGGGAGGGGGGACGGTACCACCATCCCCAGCGTCCCCCAGCGCCCCCTCGGTCCCGCCGCGGCCGGGACTGGCCGGAGCCGCCTCCGGTCCCTCCGCCGCCATTTCGTCGCGCCGCCGCCTCAGGGCGCAAGCGCGGCTCGAGGGACCCGGATGAAGGTACCAGCGAGAAGGCGGAAGCGGCGGGCCAGAGCGGCAAAGGGAAGGGGAGGAAAGAGCGCCCCCCCTCGCTGGGCGGGAGGAGCCATAGAGACGCGCGCACCATAGAGACGCAACCGCCGGCTAGAGCGGCTTCCGGTTTCTCTTCCAGAACCATAGAGACGCTGAGGGGAAAAGGGATGCCAGAGCGGCCTGGAGGCTCTGCGAAAACCATAGAGACTCTAAGGGGGGGGAAGACAGGCCAGAGCGGTCAACTGGCTCTTGACCAATCAGAAGAAAAGAGGCGGGACCATAGAGACGGCGTAGGGAGCCTAGAGAGGCCGTCCGCCATCTTGAGGAAGGGAAGAGCGCCAAGCTTTACTGCAACCTTTATTCCGCCGTATTTACAATTAAGCTATTAAAAATTTATACATTATTTACAAATTAAATAATTCCTCCAACGCCACCCGAAAGGGAAAAGAAACAGTTTTGGGGTGAAAGGGAGGGGTTTGGGGGGTTCAAATGTCCCCAACGTGGGTGTCTGGGTGCCTCCCCCCCTCTTCTCACGGGGGTTTTCACCCCAAAACAAAGGGAATTTTGAGGAATCCACCAAAAAAATAAACAACCAACCACCCCCACCTCTGAATGGGCCACAAAAATTCCTTAATTTGGCTCAAAAGGGTTAAAAAAAAAAGACAATAAATTAGGGTTAAAAAAAAAAAATCAACTCCCCGACGCGGCCCCTCATCATTCTCCCGTCGCCACTTCATTAGCGCCAAATTCCTCCTTAAAATGCTCAATTTTGGGGCAACAAGTGCCCAAAATTTAAAGGGAGGAGACGAAAAATCAGCCTCACGACCGAAAATAATCATTCCCACCCCAAAAAAACCCCCAAATCCCCTGCTGCTGCCTCCTCTCCCCTACCATCCTCTGGCCGCCGGTGCTTTGGGAGCTAAAAATGGCGGGTTTTGACCCAAAAAAAAACCAGCTCTGGTTGGCGCCGCCTCCGCCCGCGGTTTTTAGTTTAATTCCCTGAGATTTTGGGGCTCTTGAAAGCCCTTTTTTTTTTTTTTCAGTTCAAAGAGGCACTGAAGCGTCGCGGTGTCACCGGGGAAGGAAACGAGACCGCTGGGGGTGGAAAATGACCAAAAGAAAGCTCCCCCCCTCAAAAAAAATGCCACCTCCCGGCACCATCGGCCAAGTGATGGTTAATACTGTTAACGAGCTCGTTTGCTAACGAGGAGGGGGGAAGGGTGAAAGCCAGGGGGGTGCCCCCCAAAAATCCCTGCCCCCCCCCAGTGGCGATTGGGAGGGGCTGCTTTGATCCCCCCCCCCATTTCCGCAGCGGGAAACACCCAGAGAAGATTTTGGGTGAAAAACGGGTGATTTTGAGCAATTTCAAGCAGCGCCAGGAGCCGCTCGGTCACCGCCATCAAACAAACGCCCCGTCCTTAATTACGGCGCCGAAAAGGGGGGCTGGGTGACCCCAAAAATGGGCAGAATTACCCCAAAACAGGCCATCGCTGGAGAGGTAGAGAATTGGGGTGAAAAGGGGGAAAAACGGGGCAAAAGGAGTCAAGAAATTCATTTTTTTTGCCATGGTGCCGCGGCAAAGGGGCTGGGAATGTTTTGGCGGCGCTGCCGGGGACCGGTTTTTGCTTCCAGAAGGGTTTTTTTTGGTGGAAAATAAGGGGGAAAAAGGCAGGAAAAAAAAATAATAAATCCATCCGGCTGGTGGTGCCCGAGGGTCCAAAAAACACCCCAAACGGCCCCAAAATGGTGTTGGTGATGTCATTGTGAGTCCGAGGGAGGCGCCGCCAGTTTCTGGAGCCGTCGGCGCCGAAGCTCGGCCGTGTCGGGTTCGTCCAGCGAAGAGGAGCCTTCGGCGCCGCCGTCGTCTTCCTCCTCCTCTTCCTCCTCCTGGGCCAAGCCTTCGGCGCCCCCCGGCGCGGGGGGGTCTGGGCAAAACAGGGGGAAAAAAGCACTAATTTAGCCAAACCGGTAAACCCAGTTTGAAGAGCCAGCAGGACTGGGAGTGGGGGTTTGCCCCCAGTAAAAAATTTGGGGGAATTAATGGGAAATTTGGGGTTTAAAGGTGGTTTTTTGCTCCCCACTCACCGGTGGCCGCGGTGGAGCCGGAGGCCGTGGGGCCACTTGGGGGGCGCAGGGGGGTGGGTTCCTCAGTGGGGGGTCGGGGAGCGGTGGGTCGGGGTGTCCTGTGAGGAGAAAATTAATAAATTCAATTTTTTAGCAATTTCAGTGAGTGTTTTGGGTTTTGCCATAACCAGGATTTTGCCCTGTTGGCTCTAAATCCCCCCCAAACCCCCTCCCCAGTAACCAAAACCAGTTACCCAGTGGTGGCCAGGACCACCAGGTACTGGTCGATCTGGAATATTAATCAATAAATTCCATTTTTAAGCTATTTTTAAGCAATTTAGTGGGTTTGGGGGGCTTTGCTTTAAGTAGGATTTTGCCCCGTTGGCTCTGAACCCCCCCCAAAACCCTCCCCAGTAACCAAAACCAGTTACCCAATGGTGGCCAGGACCATCAGGTACTGGTTGATCTGGAACATTAATCACCAAATCTAATTTTTAAGCAATTTTAAAGCAATTTTTAAGCAATTTTAGTGGGGTTTTGGGGCTTTGCTGTAACCGGTTGGCTCTAAACCCCCCCAAACCCCCTTCCCAGTTACCCAGTGGTGGCCAGGACCATCAGGTACTGGTTG
>NW_015090788.1:260403-262050 GCF_001431845.1 Calidris pugnax | reverse complement strand
GAAAGCCAGGGGGGTGCCCCCCAAAAATCCCTGCCCCCCCCCAGTGGCGATTGGGAGGGGCTGCTTTGATCCCCCCCCCCATTTCCGCAGCGGGAAACACCCAGAGAAGATTTTGGGTGAAAAACGGGTGATTTTGAGCAATTTCAAGCAGCGCCAGGAGCCGCTCGGTCACCGCCATCAAACAAACGCCCCGTCCTTAATTACGGCGCCGAAAAGGGGGGCTGGGTGACCCCAAAAATGGGCAGAATTACCCCAAAACAGGCCATCGCTGGAGAGGTAGAGAATTGGGGTGAAAAGGGGGAAAAACGGGGCAAAAGGAGTCAAGAAATTCATTTTTTTTGCCATGGTGCCGCGGCAAAGGGGCTGGGAATGTTTTGGCGGCGCTGCCGGGGACCGGTTTTTGCTTCCAGAAGGGTTTTTTTTGGTGGAAAATAAGGGGGAAAAAGGCAGGAAAAAAAAATAATAAATCCATCCGGCTGGTGGTGCCCGAGGGTCCAAAAAACACCCCAAACGGCCCCAAAATGGTGTTGGTGATGTCATTGTGAGTCCGAGGGAGGCGCCGCCAGTTTCTGGAGCCGTCGGCGCCGAAGCTCGGCCGTGTCGGGTTCGTCCAGCGAAGAGGAGCCTTCGGCGCCGCCGTCGTCTTCCTCCTCCTCTTCCTCCTCCTGGGCCAAGCCTTCGGCGCCCCCCGGCGCGGGGGGGTCTGGGCAAAACAGGGGGAAAAAAGCACTAATTTAGCCAAACCGGTAAACCCAGTTTGAAGAGCCAGCAGGACTGGGAGTGGGGGTTTGCCCCCAGTAAAAAATTTGGGGGAATTAATGGGAAATTTGGGGTTTAAAGGTGGTTTTTTGCTCCCCACTCACCGGTGGCCGCGGTGGAGCCGGAGGCCGTGGGGCCACTTGGGGGGCGCAGGGGGGTGGGTTCCTCAGTGGGGGGTCGGGGAGCGGTGGGTCGGGGTGTCCTGTGAGGAGAAAATTAATAAATTCAATTTTTTAGCAATTTCAGTGAGTGTTTTGGGTTTTGCCATAACCAGGATTTTGCCCTGTTGGCTCTAAATCCCCCCCAAACCCCCTCCCCAGTAACCAAAACCAGTTACCCAGTGGTGGCCAGGACCACCAGGTACTGGTCGATCTGGAATATTAATCAATAAATTCCATTTTTAAGCTATTTTTAAGCAATTTAGTGGGTTTGGGGGGCTTTGCTTTAAGTAGGATTTTGCCCCGTTGGCTCTGAACCCCCCCCAAAACCCTCCCCAGTAACCAAAACCAGTTACCCAATGGTGGCCAGGACCATCAGGTACTGGTTGATCTGGAACATTAATCACCAAATCTAATTTTTAAGCAATTTTAAAGCAATTTTTAAGCAATTTTAGTGGGGTTTTGGGGCTTTGCTGTAACCGGTTGGCTCTAAACCCCCCCAAACCCCCTTCCCAGTTACCCAGTGGTGGCCAGGACCATCAGGTACTGGTTGACCTGGAACATTAATCACCAAATCCAATTTTTAAGCCATTTTAAAGCAATTTTTAAGCCATTTTTGTGGGGTTTTGGTGGCTTTGCTGTAACTGGGATTTTGCCCCGTTGGCTCAAAACCCCCCCAAACCCCCTTCCCAGTTACCCAGTGGTGGCCAGGACCATCAGGTACTGGTTG
>NW_015090788.1:248767-259923 GCF_001431845.1 Calidris pugnax | reverse complement strand
GAAAGCCAGGGGGGTGCCCCCCAAAAATCCCTGCCCCCCCCCAGTGGCGATTGGGAGGGGCTGCTTTGATCCCCCCCCCCATTTCCGCAGCGGGAAACACCCAGAGAAGATTTTGGGTGAAAAACGGGTGATTTTGAGCAATTTCAAGCAGCGCCAGGAGCCGCTCGGTCACCGCCATCAAACAAACGCCCCGTCCTTAATTACGGCGCCGAAAAGGGGGGCTGGGTGACCCCAAAAATGGGCAGAATTACCCCAAAACAGGCCATCGCTGGAGAGGTAGAGAATTGGGGTGAAAAGGGGGAAAAACGGGGCAAAAGGAGTCAAGAAATTCATTTTTTTTGCCATGGTGCCGCGGCAAAGGGGCTGGGAATGTTTTGGCGGCGCTGCCGGGGACCGGTTTTTGCTTCCAGAAGGGTTTTTTTTGGTGGAAAATAAGGGGGAAAAAGGCAGGAAAAAAAAATAATAAATCCATCCGGCTGGTGGTGCCCGAGGGTCCAAAAAACACCCCAAACGGCCCCAAAATGGTGTTGGTGATGTCATTGTGAGTCCGAGGGAGGCGCCGCCAGTTTCTGGAGCCGTCGGCGCCGAAGCTCGGCCGTGTCGGGTTCGTCCAGCGAAGAGGAGCCTTCGGCGCCGCCGTCGTCTTCCTCCTCCTCTTCCTCCTCCTGGGCCAAGCCTTCGGCGCCCCCCGGCGCGGGGGGGTCTGGGCAAAACAGGGGGAAAAAAGCACTAATTTAGCCAAACCGGTAAACCCAGTTTGAAGAGCCAGCAGGACTGGGAGTGGGGGTTTGCCCCCAGTAAAAAATTTGGGGGAATTAATGGGAAATTTGGGGTTTAAAGGTGGTTTTTTGCTCCCCACTCACCGGTGGCCGCGGTGGAGCCGGAGGCCGTGGGGCCACTTGGGGGGCGCAGGGGGGTGGGTTCCTCAGTGGGGGGTCGGGGAGCGGTGGGTCGGGGTGTCCTGTGAGGAGAAAATTAATAAATTCAATTTTTTAGCAATTTCAGTGAGTGTTTTGGGTTTTGCCATAACCAGGATTTTGCCCTGTTGGCTCTAAATCCCCCCCAAACCCCCTCCCCAGTAACCAAACCCAGTTACCCAGTGGTGGCCAGGACCACCAGGTACTGGTCGATCTGGAATATTAATCAATAAATTCCATTTTTAAGCTATTTTTAAGCAATTTAGTGGGTTTGGGGGGCTTTGCTTTAAGTAGGATTTTGCCCCGTTGGCTCTGAACCCCCCCCAAAACCCTCCCCAGTAACCAAAACCAGTTACCCAATGGTGGCCAGGACCATCAGGTACTGGTCGATCTGGAACATTAATCACCAAATCCAATCTTTAAGCCATTTTAAAGCCATTTTTAAGCCATTTTTGTGCGGTTTTGGGGCTTTGCTGTAACCAGGATCTTTCCAGTTGGCTCTGAACCCCCCCCAAACCCCCTTCCCAGTTACCCAATGGTGGCCAGGACCATCAGGTACTGGTCGATCTGGAACATTAATCCATAAATTCCATTTTTAAGCTATTTTAAAGCAATTTTTAAGCCATTTTAGTGGGGTTTTGGGGCTTTGCTGTAACCGGGATTTTTCCAGTTGGCTCCGAACCCCCCCAAACCCCCTTCCCAGTAACCAAAATCAGTTCCCAGTGGTGGCCAGGACCATCAGGTACTGGTCGATCTGGAATATTAATCAATAAATTCCATTTTTAAGCTATTTTAAAGCAATTTTTAAGCCATTTTTGTGGGGTTTTGGTGGCTTTGCTGTAACTGGGATTTTGCCCCGTTGGCTCAAAACCCCCCCAAACCCCCTTCCCAGTTACCCAGTGGTGGCCAGGACCACCAGGTACTGGTCGATCTGGAATATTAATCAATAAATTCCATTTTTAAGCTATTTTTAAGCAATTTAGTGGGTTTTGGGGCTTTGCTGTAACCAGGATCTTTCCAGTTGGCTCTGAACCCCCCCCAAACCCCCTTCCCAGTTACCCAATGGTGGCCAGGACCATCAGGTACTGGTCGATCTGGAACATTAATCCATAAATTCCATTTTTAAGCTATTTTAAAGCAATTTTTAAGCCATTTTAGTGGGGTTTTGGGGCTTTGCTGTAACCGGGATTTTTCCAGTTGGCTCCGAACCCCCCCAAACCCCCTTCCCAGTAACCAAAATCAGTTCCCAGTGGTGGCCAGGACCATCAGGTACTGGTTGACCTGGAACATTAATCACCAAATCCAATTTTTAAGCCATTTTAAAGCAATTTTTAAGCCATTTTTGTGGGGTTTTGGTGGCTTTGCTGTAACTGGGATTTTGCCCCGTTGGCTCAAAACCCCCCCAAACCCCCTTCCCAGTTACCCAGTGGTGGCCAGGACCATCAGGTACTGGTTGATCTGGAAAATTAATCAATAAATTCCATTTTTAAGCTATTTTTAAGCAATTTAGTGGGTTTTGGGGCTTTGCTGTAACCAGGATCTTTCCAGTTGGCTCTGAACCCCCCCAAGCCCCCTTCCCAGTTACCCAGTGGTGGCCAGGACCATCAGGTACTGGTCGATCTGGAACATTAATCACCAAACTCAATTTTTAAGCATTTTTAAAGCAATTTTTAAGCCATTTTTGTGGGGTTTTGGTGGCTTTGCTGTAACTGGGATTTTGCCCCGTTGGCTCAAACCCCCCCCAAACCCCCTTCCCAGTTACCCGATGGTGGCCAGGACGGTCAGGTACTGGTTGATCTGGACCATGGCAGCGTCCAGGAGGGTGTGGATGTTCTGCAGACACTGTAACCGCGCTTCCAGGTTCTGCCGTTCGTGCCCTTCCATGGCCCGAAGCTCTTCCTCCGTTAATCCGGCAAAACCCGCCGGCGGCACCGGCATCGGGGGGAAACCTGAGGAGAGAAGGGGGTGAACCCCACGTTTTTGGGGTGTAAAACCCCCCCAAAATATAAAAATCTTTGCTTTTTTCTTACCGAAAAGAGGTGGCCACGGCATCCCCATCCAGGGAGGGGGGAAGGGAAACGCCGGCACCGTCCCCGCCGCCGCTTCCGATCCGGCGTTGGCGGCGTCACCGGGTCTGGGGGCTGCGGGGACAAGAGGGATGTGAGGAGGAGGAGGAGGAGGAGGAGGGAGGAAGGAGCCCACCCAGTTTTGGTAGCACCAACCCCATGGATTTTTTTTGGTGGGGGGTGGAGAACACTCACCCGACGCGGCGCCGGAGCTCGATGCGGCGTTTTCGGCGCCGTTGGGGGGTTGGACACCGGGAACTGGTGGGAAGGGACCGACCGGTGGCCAGAAGGGAAACATTCCTGGTGGGAATGGGGGGAGGATCCCCTGGGGAACTGGGGAGGAAGAAGAAGAGGGTGGTGGTGAGAGCTGCCACCCCCCAGGGGATGTCACACCCCAACCCCAAAACCCTCATTGTTCCGCCGGTAACGGGTCACCGGTGGTTGGTGGCACCGGTTCTACCATGGAAGGACCCAAAGAAGACTCACAGTTGGGGGGCTGAGGGACCTGGGGGGTCTGGGGGGGCTGTGGGGCTGGCTCTGGTGGGTCAGGAGGAGGTTGTGTTGGGAGGGAAGCCCGGAGAACGTCCATGCGACAGGTGGGACACGTCTGCTGGCGCTGGAACCACGACCGCAGGCAGCTGGGGAGGAGAGGGGACATCCTTGATGGCAAAGACCCACCAGCAAGAGGAACTGGTGTGTCCCCACCACCCAACTGGGAAGACCAAAAAAAAACCAAAAGCTAGAAATGCCAAAATTATGGGGTGAGGAGGGAGAACCCACCTGGTGTGGAAGATGTGGTTACACGGCAGCCGTTTGGCGCCCGTCACCATCTCCTCGCGGCAGATGATGCAGACGTTGTCCATGGCCTGGAGCTCTTCCGGCGTGGCGTCGGGGTAGCTGCACCAGGAGGGGAATTTGGTGAGAAACACCATAAAAAAATGCATTTTCCCACCATTTTAGGGCTTCAAGGGAGACATGAGAAGGCAACGGGACTTCTAGGTCCTCCCAACCACCCCCCAACCTTTTCTCCTCGCCATCATCCACCAGATTTTTGGTTAAATGCAAGTATTTGGCAGGAGGAGCTTGAGATATCAATGACACCATCACCCTACAGGTCCTACTCAACCTCTTTCCCATGTGGCAAATGAGGCCTTTTCTTCAAATTTGGGTCTTTTTTAGGTGGATTCCACCTCAAAAGCAACAAAGCAACCACCGAGGAGATACTGATGGTGGTGAAATGTCCAAGAAGGGGTGGAAAAGGGCGTTCGTTGCGTTACTCACAGCGTGTTCATGTTGCGAATGGCCCGGCGGGACATGATGGCGTCCGTCACCGCTTTCTTGAACTGCCTGGAAGGAGACAAGGAACTGGTGGGATGAAGTCCACGTCGTGGCAGCACCGGAGAACGTGCCAAAGTCAACTCACCTCATGGCCAGGTACATGGGGCGGATGGCAAAGAGCGGGAAGGTGTGGACTTTGATCATGATGGTCATGAAGGCCATGTAGAGGAGGACTTTGATGAAGCCTGGGGAAAAGAAGAACATCAGGGTCTTGTTCTTGGGCAGCCACAGGTTGGTTGAGGTGGGATGGGACCTCTAAGGTCATGTAGTCAACATGTTCTTGGGCAACCACAGGTTGGTTGAGGTGGGATGGGACCTCTAAGGTCATGTAGTCAACATGTTCTTGGGCAACCACAGGTTGGTTGAGGTGGGATGGGACCTCTAAGGTCATGTAGTCAACATGTTCTTGGGCAACCACAGGTTGGTTGAGGTGGGATGGGACCTCTAAGGTCATGTAGTCAACATGTTCTTGGGCAACCACAGGTTGGTTGAGGTGGGATGGGACCTCCAAGGTCATCTGGTCCCATCCTTGGACAACCACAGGTTGGTTGAGGAGCAACAGGACCTCCAAGGTCACCAAGAGCTGCTTCTCCAAGACCAGGACCCAACAACTTTGGAGTATCTCCAAGGATGGAGCAACCAGTCCCAGCTTTCTGAGCCTCTCCAGTCCCTTCACCACATTGATGGCCCTTTGTTGGACATTCTCCACTATGTCCCAGTCTCTCTTGGACTGGGGAGCCCAGAAGTGGATTCAGGTCTCCAGGTGTGGCCTCACCACCCTTTAATCACCTCCCTCAACCTGCTGGAAACCTTCTCAGGACATCGTTGGCCCTCATTGTTGACTTGTGCTCAACCTGGTGTCCACCAGAACCCCCAGTTCAACCATTGCCCAGCATATATTGGTGCTGGGCGTTGTTGAACTTGGCCCATCCCTTCACTGAACCTCATGAGGTTCTCCTTGAACCATTTCTCCAGCTGGAAAAGGTCTATCTGGATAGTGGTGTGACCTTGTGGAGACTCAGCCAACTCCTCTTGGTTTGGTGCCACCAACAAAGCACCTTGAGATCATCCAGTTCATTAACAAAGATGGACGAGACCTTCAGGTGCTGCTGAGCACCACCCATACGTCATGTCTTCATTAATCGATGGCTAATTGAGCTTCATAACCACATATCAAGCTTTATCGGACCACGCCCAGATGGGAAAGCCCCCCCAAAACCTCAAAATCAGGTGGGATGAGAAGAAAAAAAGGGGGAGGAAGAGGAGAACGTACCTGTGAAGAGCTCCGTGTAGAGCATGTAGACGGCTTTGCTGTCCCAGGGGTTCTCGTTCTGCAGGTCGATGGAGTGCAGGACGTATTTGATGAAGATGGTGAGGACCATGGTCATGAGGATGGCGTACTGCGGGGAGGAAGAGCAGGGCAGGGTGTGAGGAACCGGCCGAGGAGCCGTTTGTCCATCCTGGGGAAGGGACGTGGAGGTTTGTCCATCACTGAGGAACCTCCGTGTCCTACCTCGAAGCCGAAAACGAGCTGGACGGAGGCTCCTCGCGTGAGGATGCTGTGATAGGCGTGGTTAACGAAGAGGAAATCCAGGATTCCCAGGAGGAACATCAGGGCTGCAGCAGGGAGGGGAAAAGAATCAGGACGAGGAGATAACGAGGAGAAAAGATAACGAGGAGAGGAGATAACGAGCCTCCAAGTTGGGGGGAGACCTCCAAAAACCTAAAGCTCCAGGGGCTGCACCCAGAAAAGCAGGATTCTTGAGAAGCATTTGATTTCCAGGGAGGGGCTACAGGGCTCTGCGCTAATGAAAGGCTGAATTAACGCATCCCACTAACGAGGCTGCCTCGTTTGAAGCCCTCTCTGCTTCAAGCCACGTCGTGTGTCCTCGTGTCTCACCAAAACCCCTCCAAATTCCTTCAAAAGATGATTTTTACCTCCCTAAATCCCCTTCTCCGGAAGCAAGAATATATTTTGCCTCTTATTTTTCCCACCCGGAAAAGTGGGAGCTCGTTAAAACCCCCCCAACAACCCCATCCCCCTCCCTCCGTAGCCTCGTTAGCGCTCCCTCCTTAACGAGGCCGCCCCGATAAGGTTTATCGAGCCCCGATGGTCGCACGCTCGGCTGCAGCAGGTTCTTCCCCCCATCGTATGCAAATGAGGTGCCCAAATTATCTCTCCTGAGCAGCTGCCGGCAACGAGCCAAACGGTAACGAGCCAAACGCTAACGAGCCGCGGCCGGGCAAGAGGGGAAAAACAAGATACTCACAGACAATACGGAAGTGGAAGAGCCAGGAGATGTTGGGGCTCCTTTCCATCTGCAAGAGAAAGTGGAGAAAAAGTGAAAAAGTTGAGGTTTTTCTCCAAAAAAGGCTTTTTTAGGCTCGTTTTTGTTCCCAGGAAGCACTCACAAAGTCCACCCGGTCTTCGGCCAACCAGTGGAAGCACTTGAGGAAGAGGAGGAGGGTGAAGAGGGCGACGAAGCGAGGGCTGAAGTCGTCCCTGAAGACGGTGAAGGCCAGGCAGGTCTCGGTGACGGCGTACCATGAGCGCTCCAGGAGGTGCTGAGGGAGAGGGGGGGGACAGTGAGGGGTTTGGGGGGGTTCCCCCAGCCTTCACCCCCCATTTTTCAACCCAAAGTGGCACCAAAAGCCTCTTGGGGTTCAAAATTCCCCAAAAAACCATCGCCCAAGGCCTCTCGGGGTTCAAAATTCCCCCAAAAATGGCACTAAAAGCCTCTCGGGGTTCAAAATTCCCCAAAAAACCATCACCCAAGGCCTCTCAGGGTTCAAAACTCCCCAAAAAACCATCGCCCAAGGCCTCTCAGGGTTCAAAACTCCCCTAAAAATGGCAGCAAAAGCCTCTTGGGGTTCAAAGTCCCCCCCAAACAGAACCAAAAAGGACCCTCAGAGTTCAAAATTCCCCCCCGAAAATGGCACCCAAAGCCTCTCAGGGTTCAAAATCTTCACCCAAAAATGGGTCCCAAGGCTTCTTAAGGCCCAAAATCCCCTCCAAAATGGCACTAAAGGCCTCTCAGGCTCAAAAATTCTCCCCAAAATGGTACTAAAAGCTTCTCAGGGTCCAAAATCCCCCCCAAAATAGGTCCCAAGGCCTCTCAGGCTCCAATATATCCCCCAAAAGCCTCTTGGGATTCAAAATCCCCCCCTCAAAACGGGTCTCGACGCTTGTCAGGGTACAGAATGCCCCCCCAAAATGGCACCAAAGGCCTCTCAGGGCCCAAAATTTCCCCCCAAAAATGTGTCCCAAAGCTTCTCAGGGTCCAAAATCCTCCCCCCCAAATGGCATTAAAGGTCTCTCAGGGTCCAAAATCCCCCCCAAAAGTGGCACCCAAGGCCTCTCAGAGTTGAAAATCGCCACAAATGGCACCAGAAGCCTCTTGGGATTCAAAATTCTCCCCAAAAAACACCAAAGGCCTCTTAGGATTCAAAGTCTCCCCCCCAGAAATGGGTCCTAAGGCTTCTCAGGGTACAAAATTCCCCACCAAAATGCCACTAAAGGCCTTTCAGGCTCCAAAATCCCCCCCCAAAACGGGTCCCAAGGCCTCTCCGGCTCCAAAATTTCCCCCCAGAATGGCACCAAAGGCCTCTCAGGGTGCAAAATGCCCCCCAAAAGGGTGCAAAATGTCCCCCAAAATGGCACCAAAAGCCTCTCGAAGTACAAAATCACCCCCAAATCCCTCAGCATCCCCCACACAAAGCCCTCTGTATCACCCACATCCTTTCAGCCCCCCCCCAGTACCAGCTCTGCCCGTCCCTGGTGCCCAATTTAAACCCTTCCTCACTCACCTCCATCTCCGCCGCCCGCAGTTGCCCGAAAAACACCTTGCCCATAAATTTCCCCAGGAGAAAAACCAACACGAAAGCCTGGATGTAGAGAACCTGCCGGGGAGGAGGAAAAAAAAATGAGGAAGGGAAGGAGCCAAAAACACGTTTCGGTGCCGAGCGGATGCAGAAGGAGGGGTTTGGGGCTGCAAATTTGGGGTCCCAGGGGACGGAGGAGGCAGAGATGGGGTCCCAGCTTGGCTCCCAACCCCGTTTTGGGGTTGCCCTCACAGGCAGGAAGAGGAAGCAGCGGCGTCTTCCCACCTTCCCCCCTCTCCTGGTGCAGCCACTCGCTCTCCCCGGGGGGGTCCCCGGCGTTTTTGGGGCCGTTAAACGGAAAACGAGGCGAAAGCAGAAGTGGGTCACAACCAGAGCTCCCACCCGCCCCCGGAGGAGGCTCCTTTCCCACCCCACCTCCTCCTTCCCCCCTTCCTCCAACCAAGCAAATTAATTACCCGCCGCTAATTAATGAACTTACGGCCATGCTGGGGCTGGATTTGGTGAGATAAACCACAGTGGGATAGAATTGGTGCTTGAGGTAATAAGCGTGAGCCACCTCTCGAAGTACAAAATCCCCCCCAAATCCCTCAGTATCCCCCACATCCTTTCAGACCCCCCCCAGTACCAGCTCTGCCCGTCCCTGGTGCCCAATTTAAACCCTTCCTCACTCACCTCCATCTCCGCCGCCCGCAGTTGCCCGAAAAACACCTTGCCCATAAATTTCCCCAGGAGAAAAACCAACACGAAAGCCTGGATGTAGAGAACCTGCCGGGGAGGAGGAAAAAAAAATGAGGAAGGGAAGGAGCCAAAAACACGTTTCGGTGCCGAGCGGATGCAGAAGGAGGGGTTTGGGGCTGCAAATTTGGGGTCCCAGGGGACGGAGGAGGCAGAGATGGGGTCCCAGCTTGGCTCCCAACCCCGTTTTGGGGTTGCCCTCACAGGCAGGAAGAGGAAGCAGCGGCGTCTTCCCACCTTCCCCCCTCTCCTGGTGCAGCCACTCGCTCTCCCCGGGGGGGTCCCCGGCGTTTTTGGGGCCGTTAAACGGAAAACGAGGCGAAAGCAGAAGTGGGTCACAACCAGAGCTCCCACCCGCCCCCGGAGGAGGCTCCTTTCCCACCCCACCTCCTCCTTCCCCCCTTCCTCCAACCAAGCAAATTAATTACCCGCCGCTAATTAATGAACTTACGGCCATGCTGGGGCTGGATTTGGTGAGATAAACCACAGTGGGATAGAATTGGTGCTTGAGGTAATAAGCGTGAGCCACCACCGCCGTCGTCAGCGCCAGGCTCCCCGCCATCACCACCGCCGTGCAGAGCATCTCCCCGCCTCGGCCTTCAGGACAAAAACCCATCAAATTGGGTCAAAAACCCATCAAATTGGGCCAAAACCCCACCAAGTCGGGCCAAAACCGGCCAAAATGCCACCAAATCGGGCCAAACCCCCACCAAACCTGGGCCCAAAAACCCCCACCAAACCTGGGGCCAAAAACCCCCACCAAACCTGGGGCCAAAAACCCCCACCAAACCTGGGGCCAAAAACCCCCACCAAACCTGGGGCCAAAAACCCCCACCAAACCTGGGGCCAAAAACCCCCACCAAACCTGGGGCCAAAACCAGGAGGATTTGAGTGTAAAATTAAAGATTAATCGGGCCGCCCTCACATCTTCAGGATGGAACCCCCTTTTTGGGGTGATTTGGAAGCACAACAGGAAAAGAAGAGCCTAAACCTTAACGATGTCACCAACAAGTTGATTTTTTTTTTAACCCACTAACGTCAAATAGAGGTTTTCTGCCCCAAAAATGCCCCCGGTGGTGCCACCGGCCCGTGTAATTTGGGGTCCCAGGGGACGGAGGAGGCAGAGATGGGGTCCCAGCTTGGCTCCCAACCCCGTTTTGGGGTTGCCCTCACAGGCAGGAAGAGGAAGCAGCGGCGTCTTCCCACCTTCCCCCCTCTCCTGGTGCAGCCACTCGCTCTCCCCGGGGGGGTCCCCGGCGTTTTTGGGGCCGTTAAACGGAAAACGAGGCGAAAGCAGAAGTGGGTCACAACCAGAGCTCCCACCCGCCCCCGGAGGAGGCTCCTTTCCCACCCCACCTCCTCCTTCCCCCCTTCCTCCAACCAAGCAAATTAATTACCCGCCGCTAATTAATGAACTTACGGCCATGCTGGGGCTGGATTTGGTGAGATAAACCACAGTGGGATAGAATTGGTGCTTGAGGTAATAAGCGTGAGCCACCACCGCCGTCGTCAGCGCCAGGCTCCCCGCCATCACCACCGCCGTGCAGAGCATCTCCCCGCCTCGGCCTTCAGGACAAAAACCCATCAAATTGGGTCAAAAACCCATCAAATTGGGCCAAAACCCCACCAAGTCGGGCCAAAACCGGCCAAAATGCCACCAAATCGGGCCAAACCCCCACCAAACCTGGGCCCAAAAACCCCCACCAAACCTGGGGCCAAAAACCCCCACCAAACCTGGGGCCAAAAACCCCCACCAAACCTGGGGCCAAAAACCCCCACCAAACCTGGGGCCAAAAACCCCCACCAAACCTGGGGCCAAAACCAGGAGGATTTGAGTGTAAAATTAAAGATTAATCGGGCCGCCCTCACATCTTCAGGATGGAACCCCCTTTTTGGGGTGATTTGGAAGCACAACAGGAAAAGAAGAGCCTAAACCTTAACGATGTCACCAACAAGTTGATTTTTTTTTTAACCCACTAACGTCAAATAGAGGTTTTCTGCCCCAAAAATGCCCCCGGTGGTGCCACCGGCCCGTGTCCTCCGTGCTCGGCACCACCAGCTGCTACGTCCCCACACCGCTTCTCCCACGTCCCCAAATGTCACCTATTTGTCCCCAATTCTTCCCCCCAAATGTCACCTCCAGCTCTCCCCCCCACGTGCGACCTCCCTGTCCCCTTCTCCCCCCAACTCCTTGTCCCCACGCTCTCCCCCTCCCCACACTGGGGCTCAGACACCCCCCTCCCCCCCACAAAACACC
>NW_015090788.1:245568-248625 GCF_001431845.1 Calidris pugnax | reverse complement strand
CGACGCTGCCCCCTCCCCTCAAGCCCCGGGGTCGTCGTCGTTTCCCCCGCCCCGCACTCACTCGGATCGAGCCCCGCCGCCACCGCTTCCCCCCCCGCCTCAGGCCGCTCCTCCACCGGAAGCGCCTCAGCGCGCGACACCTCACTTCCGCCCGGACTGCACCACCCGCTACCCGGGAAAGGGGGCGGGGGGAACCTGTGTGGGGTCACTTCCCCGCTACTCCCCCGCTCCCCCATAATGGCTCATCCTGAGGGACATGCTGAGGGTCTCCCTTCCCCGTCTGCCCCCCCCTTCCACGCTCTGCGGGGGGGGCTACGAACCTCCCCCAAACCCGCTGGGCTTCCCCCCCCCCACAAGCCCGTACTTGGTACGGTCCGAGCCGCCCCGCAGCCGGCGCTTGGGTGGGCGGGAACGCCAAGGGTCCCGTGTCTCGCTCTCATTGGCCGGCCCGCGCGGCGCTCGGCCAATCAGAAAAATCCCCCGCGCGGCGCCGCTTCATCAGCGGCTGTTGCTAGGGGGGAAGGGTGGCGAGGCGCGATGAGTTGCGCTCGGCCTCAGGTCTCCCTGCTCTCCTCACGGCGCGGCGGGAATAAACCCCCGTTCCCCCCTTCGCGGGCTGGCGGCAGGCCCCTAGCCCCCCTCAGCCACTTGGGGAGACCCAAATTGGGCCAGATTTGCCTTTTTTTGGCCTTTTTTTCATACCTCACATCACACTCGATGGGTCTGTGTCCCCTCTAGGTACTTCACAGCCCTTTTCCTGCTCTTTTTTGCCTCAGAAACCACCCAAACGCCTCACCCGGCCCCTCGGCGGGGGGTTAACGCACACCGCGCCCGCACCCCACCCTTCACACTTGCCCTCTCCCTCACAGAGCCCAGCCTATCAGCGACGCCTCCTCCCCTACTCCGCTCCTCTGATTGGCTAACGTTGCCCGAAGTCCCGCCTCCCCGCCTTTGACAGGCAGCGGCGCGCGCGAGAGGGTGGGGCGGAGAGGGGGGAGGTGACCTCTTTGCTTTCTCTGCCTTCTGATTGGCCGACGCCGCGGGGCGCGCGGCCTATAAGAGACGAGGCCCGCCAGAGGGGCGGGGTTTACTTTGGCTCCTCCTCCGCGATGCCCGCGCAGCCCCTCCCCGCGCGCGCCGCTCAGGTGAGAGGAAAAAGGCGGGAAACGTTGCTCGGTGCCGCCGTCGCTCCCTGAGGGGATTTCTCTGCTTCCCCCCCCCCCCCCTCCGTTTGTGAGGGAAAAAATTGGCTGCCATGAGGTAAAATTACTCCCTTCCACCTTGTTTGCTGAGGGGAGACCGAGCCCCGGTTGCGTGAGGTGAAATTAACCCTATAAATCTTTTTAATTTTGCCTTTTGCCTTGTTATGCGAGGGGGAGAGTGGGGCATGGTGCCTCTTGTTCGTTGTGAGGGAAAAGGGGAAGGTGGAGGGGGGGATTTCGAGCTCTGAGGGCTCTGCTGTCCCCATTTATTACGTTTTTTAAATCTTGCCTTGGGATGAGAGGAGGCAAGTGTAGCCCTTTAAATTATCTAAAAAAAAATTTAAGAAATTCTCTGAGAGGGGAGGGAAAGGAGAATGACACTCCTCTTTCCTCACCAAAACCATATTTTGATGCCCTTGAGCACAAACAAACTTTTGAACAGGAAGATGTCCTAATATGGGAGTTAAAAAATGGTCCTTTTCTTATCACTTTTGGTGGTTTGTGAGGAAACTACCCCCATGTCTTCACGTCCTGAGGAGATGGCAAGCTCTGTCTTGCTGGCTGGTGATAGGAATCCCCCCAAAATTAGAAATAAAAAAGCATTTTTACTACTTTCTCAACAACTTTGGGGTGGTTGTTGAGACTTTCTCCCTGTCACAATGGTCAGTTTGAGGTTGGCTGCCGGGGAGGGGTAATAAAACCTGCCAAAAAAGGTGGGGTTTGTCTTTTTAGTGAAGATTTAGATTTTTTGGGTGGTAAATATCTTGTCTTTATTCCCCCTTTTAATGAGACAAGAGCTATTCTAATGCTAAATTGCTTTATTTATTGTTACTTCCATCCTTGTTAGCATCTGAGCACTGTAGCTGGTGTAAAAATATCCTTTAAATCCCTCAAAGACCAGCAATTTAAAAATATCTCTTTAGCACTTCAATAATGCAAAAAATTCTGAAATATTAGGAAAAAAACAACACAAACTGATAAATAAAGGGGAGGGAGGAAATTGGGGGGTGAGCAGCATGTTGAGATACTGCTTTAATTTGTTTTGACAGCAGGGTTTGACGTGGGGTTTTGGGAGCAGGAGTCAAAATCCAGCACACAAAATCTTACTAGAAAACACTAATTTAAGAAAAAAGAATTAAGTGAAAAAGAAAACTTCATATTTTTTTTCCTTGTTGGGAAAGCAGACTGTTTTATTTCCCTGGTTTGAGGCTGGAGGAGGGAATGTCTGGACTAGTCCTGAAATGTAACTCCTATGAATGAGTTAAATCTGAGTTTATTAAACTGTGAGGCTTTTTTTAATCCTTAATCTCATTTTTTTTGTCCTAAAATCACTTAAAATAGTAAATAGGTGGAGGAAATCGGGTCGGTGTGGTTACTCCCAACCTGAGGCTTCCCTGGAGATGAAGCCCTTGTTATTCCACAAAAAGCCCTTAGCAGCTAATTTGCATATTCACCTCAACCATAATTAATCCTGATTTTTTTTTTTTTTATAAAAAACCCTAAAAAGCTGAATTTTCACAGTCTGATGTGGCTGAAAGGGACCTGGAGCCTGAAAATGGTGTTTTTTGGTGCAGCGGTTTGGGCTGGTACGGAGGGGCTGCTTCATTAGTGCTCATTAGTGAGCCCTCCTTGATTGGGGATGGGGGTGTGGGTAAAACCGGCAGGGCCTGGTGCTCAAAACTCCTGAGAAAAGGCAATTTTGGGGTAAAATGAGCCTTTTAGAAACTACTTTTTGCGTTGGGGTGGGAGATGCTCCTTGGGATGTCGGTTTTGCGTCGTTTGGCTTGAATGAGGGGTCTGGTTTTGGGGGGGATTTGGAGCTATTTGGGGTGTTTTGTTCATCTGGGGTGTTTTT
>NW_015090788.1:245060-245383 GCF_001431845.1 Calidris pugnax | reverse complement strand
AGCAGCCTCCACCTGCAGCACCAGGAGCAAGAAGCCTTCTTCAGCCTGTTGGGTAAGAGAAACTGCTGCCAAACCACCCAAATCCTGTAAAAAGAGGGGAAAAACCAAATCCCCAGCATTATTAAAAAACCCCAAAACTGGGATTTATTTTTTTTTTACCCCCCAAAAAGTTATTTTAATAATTTCTCTTCTAGAAGACGACGTGGTGCAGGAGTTCCTCTCCATGGATGTCTGCTGCAGGATTTCCGATAAGGTCAGTCCTTTAAAAATATATGTTTTTTTAAGGGGAAAAAACCTGCCTTTTTGCCCGAATTGAGACTTTT
>NW_015090788.1:243839-245050 GCF_001431845.1 Calidris pugnax | reverse complement strand
ATTCACTCCAATTTTTCTCCCTCCTTCCTCCTCCTCCTCTTCCTCACAGGTACCTGGCCAACGACATGGAGGAGGATGAGGAGGAGCACAAGTTCCAGATCTTTCCCTGGGCCCTGGGGCGTCACTGGCGCCGGCTCTTCCCCCGTTTCCTCCGGCGTCGGGATCGGCTCTGGGCCCGTATGAACTACAGGGCGGCCGTCAGCCGCCACTGCTGCAAGGAGGTGGGTGCTGCAGACCCAAAACCCCTTTATTTCACCCCAAAAAGGAAATTCCTTCCCCCTCGCCCTCCAAAAAAATCCTTAGACTCCCCAAATCTGGCAAAAATCAAAAGCGTGAAATTTGAAATTTGGGTTTTGCTGTCCTCTGCGGCCGTCAGCCGCCACTGCTGTGAGGAGGTGGGTGCAGCAGACCCAAAAACCCTCTATTTCACCCCCAAAAAGAAATTCCTTCTCCCTTGCCCTCCAAAAAGATCATTAGACTTCCCAAATCTGGCAAAAATCAAAGTGAAATTTGAAATTTTTTGCCGCCCTCTGCAGCCGTCAGCTGCCACTGCTGCAAGGAGGTGGGTGCTGCAGACCCAAAACCCCTTTATTTCACCCCAAAAAGGAAATTCCTTCCCCCTCGCCCTCCAAAAAAATCCTTAGACTCCCCAAATCTGGCAAAAATCAAAAGCGTGAAATTTGAAATTTGGGTTTTGCTGTCCTCTGCGGCCGTCAGCCGCCACTGCTGTGAGGAGGTGGGTGCAGCAGACCCAAAAACCCTCTATTTCACCCCCAAAAAGAAATTCCTTCTCCCTTGCCCTCCAAAAAGATCATTAGACTTCCCAAATCTGGCAAAAATCAAAGTGAAATTTGAAATTTTTTGCCGCCCTCTGCAGCCGTCAGCTGCCACTGCTGCAAGGAGGTGGGTGCTGCAGACCCAAAACCCCTTTATTTCACCCCAAAAAGGAAATTCCTTCCCCCTCGCCCTCCAAAAAAATCCTTAGACTCCCCAAATCTGGCAAAAATCAAAAGCGTGAAATTTGAAATTTGGGTTTTGCTGTCCTCTGCGGCCGTCAGCCGCCACTGCTGTGAGGAGGTGGGTGCAGCAGACCCAAAAACCCTCTCTTTCACCCCCAAAAAGAAATTCCTTCTCCCTTGCCCTCCAAAAAGATCATTAGACTTCCCAAATCTGGCAAAAATCAAAGTGAAATTTGAAATTTGTTTTTTGCC
>NW_015090788.1:237236-237941 GCF_001431845.1 Calidris pugnax | reverse complement strand
CCCCGATTCACTCCAATTTTTCTCCCTCCTTCCTCCTCCTCCTCTTCCTCACAGGTACCTGGCCAACGACATGGAGGAGGATGAGGAGGAGCACAAGTTCCAGATCTTTCCCTGGGCCCTGGGGCGTCACTGGCGCCGGCTCTTCCCCCGTTTCCTCCGGCGTCGGGATCGGCTCTGGGCCCGTATGAACTACAGGGCGGCCGTCAGCCGCCACTGCTGCGAGGAGGTGGGTGCTGCAGACCCAAAACCCCTTTATTTCACCCCAAAAAGGAAATTCCTTCCCCCTCGCCCTCCAAAAAAATCCTTAGACTCCCCAAATCTGGCAAAAATCAAAGTGAAATTTGAAATTTTTTGCCGCCCTCTGCAGCCGTCAGCTGCCACTGCTGCAACCCCCGCCTCAACCTCTTCACCGCCCTGTGCGTACGGGGGGGGCTCTTAATGAAGCTGCTGCTAATTAATGAAATGGGGGGGAGTAGGGAGGGACAGGATGACGTGGCACGACTCTAATGAGCGTTCGCTAATGATTTGTGGGTTCTAATGATGCTGTTAAATCTCCCCAAAAGGGGGTTGAACCCCAACCATCAGAGACCCTGGGCTGGATGTGATCTGTCAGGCGATGGCTTGAAATCTGGGGGGGCAGAGGGGTCAGCGGAGCCCCCAAACACCCCCCCCAAAGCTCCCTGCCCCCCCCAGTGCCACCCCCCC
>NW_015090788.1:236044-236937 GCF_001431845.1 Calidris pugnax | reverse complement strand
TTGATAAGGTCTCCCCTCAGCCTTCTCTTCTCCAGGCTAAAGAGCCCCAGCTCTCTCAGCCTTTCCTCCCCAGGGAGATGCTCCCATCCCTCCATCATCTTCCTCGCCCTCTTGAACTGGGGAGCCCAGAACTGGTCCCAGGGAGGTGGGTGCAGCAGACCCAAAAACCCTCTCTTTCACCCCCAAAAAGAAATTCCTTCTCCCTTGCCCTCCAAAAAGATCATTAGACTTCCCAAATCTGGCAAAAATCAAAGTGAAATTTGAAATTTTTTGCCGCCCTCTGCAGCCGTCAGCTGCCACTGCTGCAAGGAGGTGGGTGCTGCAGACCCAAAACCCCTTTATTTCACCCCAAAAAGGAAATTCCTTCCCCCTCGCCCTCCAAAAAAATCCTTAGACTCCCCAAATCTGGCAAAAATCAAAAGCGTGAAATTTGAAATTTGGGTTTTGCTGTCCTCTGCGGCCGTCAGCCGCCACTGCAGTGAGGAGGTGGGTGCAGCAGACCCAAAAACCCTCTCTTTCACCCCCAAAAAGAAATTCCTTCTCCCTTGCCCTCCAAAAAGATCATTAGACTTCCCAAATCTGGCAAAAATCAAAGTGAAATTTGAAATTTGTTTTTTGCCCCCCTCTGCGGCCGTCAGCTGCCACTGCTGCGAGGAGGTGGGTGCTGCAGACCCAAAACCCTCCATTTCACCCCAAAAAAGAAATTCCTTACCCCTCACCCTCCAAAAAAATCCTTAGACTCCCCAAATCTGGTAAAAAATCAGAGTGAAATTTGAAATCTGTTTTTTTGCCACCCTCTGCCAGGAAAGTGGGATGGAAATAGCTTTTTTTTTTTTTCTGAAAATGGGTTCTTTTTAGGGTTAATTAGTGGGGTTTGGGGGTCAGGTGCTCCC
>NW_015090788.1:233783-235970 GCF_001431845.1 Calidris pugnax | reverse complement strand
ACTTTGCACCCCCCAACCCCGTTTCTCTCCTCAGGAGCTGAGGGAGGAGGGACCCGGCCTCTGGGCTCAGGTAGGGACCGCGCCGGCCCCACGCGTGTCACATACATGTTCCTAAGCTTCCACATACGTGTCATGGCATGTTCAAGCCCCCTGAGCACACGTGTGGCCCCAGCCCTTGACACATGTGTCCCATGTACATCCCAGCCCTTGATGTGTCCCAGGCCTTGACACGTGTGCTATGTATGTCCCAGCTCTTGATACACAGGTGTGTCCCATGTATTTCCCAGCCCTTGACACATGTGTGTCCCATGTATGTCCCAGCCCTTGACACATATGTGTCCCATGTATGTCCCAGCCTTTGAAACACACGTGTCCCATGTATGTCCTAGCCCTTGACACACATGTCCTATATATGTCCCAGCCCTTGACACAGGCATGTCCCATGTATGTCCCAGCCCTTGACACATGCGTGTGCCCCATGTATGTCCCAGCCCTTGCCACATGTGTGTCCCATGTATGTCCCAGCCCTTGATGTGTGTCCCAGCCCTTGACACGTGTCCCGTGTATGTCCCAGGCCTTGACACACATGTCCCCTATGTATGTCCCAGCCCTTGACACATGTGTGTCCCATGCATGTCCCAGCCCTTGATGTGTGTTTCAGCCCTTGACACATGCATGTCCCATGTATGTCCCAGCCCTTGCCACACATGTGTCCTATATATGTCCCAGCCCTTGATGTGTGTCCCAGCCCTTGACACATGTGTCCCGTGTATGTCCCAGGCCTTGACACACATACGTCCCAGCCCTTGACACATGCATGTCCCATGTATGTCCCAGCCCTTGACACATGCGTGTGCCCCATGTATGTCCCAGCCCTTGCCACATGTGTGTCCCATGTATGTCCCAGCCCTTGATGTGTGTCCCAGCCCTTGACACGTGTCCCGTGTATGTCCCAGGCCTTGACACACATGTCCCCTATGTATGTCCCAGCCCTTGACACATGTGTGTCCCATGCATGTCCCAGCCCTTGATGTGTGTTTCAGCCCTTGACACATGCATGTCCCATGTATGTCCCAGCCCTTGCCACACATGTGTCCTATATATGTCCCAGCCCTTGATGTGTGTCCCAGCCCTTGACACATGTGTCCCGTGTATGTCCCAGGCCTTGACACACATATGTCCCAGCCCTTAACACATGTGTGCCCCATGCATGTCCCAGCCCTTGACACACATGTCCCCTATGTATGTCCCAGCCCTTGACACATGTGTGTCCCATGTATGTCCCAGCCCTTGCCACATGCATGTCCCATGTATGTCCCAGCCCTTGACACGTGTGTGCCCTAGCCCTTGACACACACATGTCCCATGTATGTCCCAGGCCTTGACACGTGTGTGTGTCCCATGTATGTCCCAGCCCTTGACATGTGTGTCCCATCTATGTCCCAGTGTTTGACACACGTGTCCCATGTATGTCCCAGCCCTTGACAGACACGTGTCCCGTGTGTCCTGCCCTTGACATGTGTGTGTCCCAGCCCTTGACACACCCATGTCCCATGTATGTCCCAGTCCTTGACACGTGTGTGTCCTATGTATGTCCCAAGCCCTTGCCACACGCGTGTCCCATGTATCTCCCAGCCTGCTGCACACACACATCCCAAGCGTGTTGCTCTCTCCACACACAAGCCCCACGCGTGTCCCACTTGTGCACATGTGTGTCCCATGTATGTCCCAGCCCTTGACATGTGTGTCCCAGCCCTTGACACACGTGTGCCATGTATGTCCCAGCCCTTGATGTGTGTCCCAGCCCTTGACACACGTGTGTCCTATGTATGTCCCAGCCCTTGACACACCCATGTCCCATGTGTGTCCCAGCCCTTGACACATGCGTGTCCCATGTATGTCCCAGCCCTCTGCACACACACGTCCCAAGCGTGTTCCTCTCTCCACACACAAGCCCCACACGTGTCCCACTTGTGCACACGCGTGTCCCACGCGTGTCCAGCCCCACAGCCCACCCTCCCCCTCCGGCCCCGCGGCCGTTGCAATGCGGCGAAAAACCCGCAGCCTCCGGAGGCCGCCGGCCCCAAAACCCTTCAAAATAAACCCCAGAAACCACCCCAAAAAAACCGTTTTTGGGCTTCCCAACCCCCCCGCCCCCAAAATCGCTTCCTTTCACCCCATTTCCCC
>NW_015090788.1:223408-225587 GCF_001431845.1 Calidris pugnax | reverse complement strand
ACTTTGCACCCCCCAACCCCGTTTCTCTCCTCAGGAGCTGAGGGAGGAGGGACCCGGCCTCTGGGCTCAGGTAGGGACCGCGCCGGCCCCACGCGTGTCACATACATGTTCCTAAGCTTCCACATACGTGTCATGGCATGTTCAAGCCCCCTGAGCACACGTGTGGCCCCAGCCCTTGACACATGTGTCCCATGTACATCCCAGCCCTTGATGTGTCCCAGGCCTTGACACGTGTGCTATGTATGTCCCAGCTCTTGATACACAGGTGTGTCCCATGTATTTCCCAGCCCTTGACACATGTGTGTCCCATGTATGTCCCAGCCCTTGACACATATGTGTCCCATGTATGTCCCAGCCTTTGAAACACACGTGTCCCATGTATGTCCTAGCCCTTGACACACATGTCCTATATATGTCCCAGCCCTTGACACAGGCATGTCCCATGTATGTCCCAGCCCTTGACACATGCGTGTGCCCCATGTATGTCCCAGCCCTTGCCACATGTGTGTCCCATGTATGTCCCAGCCCTTGACATGTGTGTCCCAGCCCTTGACACACGTGTGCCATGTATGTCCCAGCCCTTGATGTGTGTCCCAGCCCTTGACACATGTGTCCCGTGTATGTCCCAGGCCTTGACACACATATGTCCCAGCCCTTAACACATGTGTGCCCCATGCATGTCCCAGGCCTTGACACACATGTCCCCTATGTATGTCCCAGCCCTTGACACATGTGTGTCCCATGCATGTCCCAGCCCTTGATGTGTGTTTCAGCCCTTGACACATGCATGTCCCATGTATGTCCCAGCCCTTGCCACACATGTGTCCTATATATGTCCCAGCCCTTGATGTGTGTCCCAGCCCTTGACACATGTGTCCCGTGTATGTCCCAGGCCTTGACACACATATGTCCCAGCCCTTAACACATGTGTGCCCCATGCATGTCCCAGCCCTTGACACACATGTCCCCTATGTATGTCCCAGCCCTTGACACATGTGTGTCCCATGTATGTCCCAGCCCTTGCCACATGCATGTCCCATGTATGTCCCAGCCCTTGACACGTGTGTGCCCTAGCCCTTGACACACACATGTCCCATGTATGTCCCAGGCCTTGACACGTGTGTGTGTCCCATGTATGTCCCAGCCCTTGACACATATGTGTCCCATGTATGTCCCAGCCTTTGAAACACACGTGTCCCATGTATGTCCTAGCCCTTGACACACATGTCCTATATATGTCCCAGCCCTTGACACAGGCATGTCCCATGTATGTCCCAGCCCTTGACACATGCGTGTGCCCCATGTATGTCCCAGCCCTTGCCACATGTGTGTCCCATGTATGTCCCAGCCCTTGATGTGTGTCCCAGCCCTTGACACGTGTCCCGTGTATGTCCCAGGCCTTGACACACATGTCCCCTATGTATGTCCCAGCCCTTGACACATGTGTGTCCCATGCATGTCCCAGCCCTTGATGTGTGTTTCAGCCCTTGACACATGCATGTCCCATGTATGTCCCAGCCCTTGCCACACATGTGTCCTATATATGTCCCAGCCCTTGATGTGTGTCCCAGCCCTTGACACATGTGTCCCGTGTATGTCCCAGGCCTTGACACACATATGTCCCAGCCCTTAACACATGTGTGCCCCATGCATGTCCCAGCCCTTGACACACATGTCCCCTATGTATGTCCCAGCCCTTGACACATGTGTGTCCCATGTATGTCCCAGCCCTTGCCACATGCATGTCCCATGTATGTCCCAGCCCTTGACACGTGTGTGCCCTAGCCCTTGACACACACATGTCCCATGTATGTCCCAGGCCTTGACACGTGTGTGTGTCCCATGTATGTCCCAGCCCTTGACATGTGTGTCCCATCTATGTCCCAGTGTTTGACACACGGCATAAATTGGGGGGGGATTTAATCCTTTTGACCCCCGAATGGGAGCTTTTTGCTGCCGAGATGGGGAGTTTAACCCCCAAAGAAGAGATTTTTGGCCCCAAAAGTACAGCAGGTTTTAACGCGCACCCCCCTTAATGATAGGGGGAGGGGGTTTTTACCAAACTGGTGGTTTTTTACCCCAAAACCTTTGCGCAGGTGATGGCGGCGGAGCCCTGGCACTGGGCCTGGCAGCGAGAGCGCCCCCCGCAGCACAGCGGGGCCAACCGCGCCCCCCCCCC
>NW_015090788.1:221606-223390 GCF_001431845.1 Calidris pugnax | reverse complement strand
ATCTCGGGGGCCCCCCCTCTGCCCCCCAACAGGAGGAAGAGGAGGAGGAGGAGGGAACCTTCATCCTGCCCCCCAGCGCCCCCCAAGCCCCCTGAAGTCACACTCAAAATTTGGGCTGAAACCCGACAAAATTGGGGTCGGGTCACGCCCCCGAAAAGCATGTAATTTATTAATTTTTTCTTTCTTCGCTCAATATTGGGGGTTTTTTAACTCAAAATCCACCTTTGCTCATCAGCGGAGCTTGAACTTTGCTCTTCTCCAGGGCAAACTAGCGATTTTTGGTTATTTCCCCCCATTTTTGGGCCCGGTTCCCCCTTATTTATAAACCCTGCTTGAAAACAATTTGCCCAAAATCACTTCTTTTCTACCTGTTGCCCGATATCTCCCGTTTTTAGCCCCGAACTCTTGTCTCTCCCTCAGTGATGAGGCCAAAGAGGGTGGTGGGGGGGTGACATCCCCACCCCCTTTTTTGTGTGAAAAGAGGGGAAAACGGGTAAAACACAAAGTATTAAAAAAAAAAGATAATAAATGACTTTTTTTGTGGTTTTTGTGTGGAAATGGGGGGGGGAAATAGATATAAATGTTTGTTTGAGGATGGTGTCCTATGTATGTCCCAAGCCCTTGCCACACGCGTGTCCCATGTATCTCCCAGCCTGCTGCACACACACATCCCAAGCGTGTTGCTCTCTCCACACACAAGCCCCACGCGTGTCCCACTTGTGCACATGTGTGTCCCATGTATGTCCCAGCCCTTGACAGACACGTGTCCCGTGTGTCCTGCCCTTGACATGTGTGTGTCCCAGCCCTTGACACACCCATGTCCCATGTATGTCCCAGTCCTTGACACGTGTGTGTCCTATGTATGTCCCAAGCCCTTGCCACACGCGTGTCCCATGTATCTCCCAGCCTGCTGCACACACACATCCCAAGCGTGTTGCTCTCTCCACACACAAGCCCCACGCGTGTCCCACTTGTGCACATGTGTGTCCCATGTATGTCCCAGCCCTTGACATGTGTGTCCCATCTATGTCCCAGTGTTTGACACACGTGTCCCATGTATGTCCCAGCCCTTGACAGACACGTGTCCCGTGTGTCCTGCCCTTGACATGTGTGTGTCCCAGCCCTTGACACACCCATGTCCCATGTATGTCCCAGTCCTTGACACGTGTGTGTCCTATGTATGTCCCAAGCCCTTGCCACACGCGTGTCCCATGTATCTCCCAGCCTGCTGCACACACACATCCCAAGCGTGTTGCTCTCTCCACACACAAGCCCCACGCGTGTCCCACTTGTGCACATGTGTGTCCCATGTATGTCCCAGCCCTTGACATGTGTGTCCCAGCCCTTGACACACGTGTGTCCTATGTATGTCCCAGCCCTTGACACACCCATGTCCCATGTGTGTCCCAGCCCTTGACACATGCGTGTCCCATGTATGTCCCAGCCCTCTGCACACACACGTCCCAAGCGTGTTCCTCTCTCCACACACAAGCCCCACACGTGTCCCACTTGTGCACACGCGTGTCCCACGCGTGTCCAGCCCCACAGCCCACCCTCCCCCTCCGGCCCCGCGGCCGTTGCAATGCGGCGAAAAACCCGCAGCCTCCGGAGGCCGCCGGCCCCAAAACCCTTCAAAATAAACCCCAGAAACCACCCCAAAAAAACCGTTTTTGGGCTTCCCAACCCCCCCGCCCCCAAAATCGCTTCCTTTCACCCCATTTCCCCACCCTGCGGGCGGGAGGGAGGAGCGGCGCAGGGAGGAGTCTCGGCGGGGGCGGGAGGGG
>NW_015090788.1:208001-221293 GCF_001431845.1 Calidris pugnax | reverse complement strand
CCACTCTCTTTAGGGGGGGCACAGGGAAGTGGAGGGGCCCCCGGGGGCACAGGAGAGTTGTGGGGGGGGACACCTCGTTAGTGGGGAAATTCATTAGTGGGAACTTCGTTAACGGGGAAACTCGTTAACGAGAACTTCGTTAACGGGGAGGGGGGGCCCTGTGAGCGAGGCCTCCACCCTGCCCCAAAAACCTGCTCTCGGGGAGGGGGGGTGTCACAGGGGGGGGTTAGAGCCTTCCCCTCCTGCCCCCAGCCCTCATTTTGGGGACAATTTGGGCTTTTTTGGGGCATAATCCCCACTTTTAGGGTGTCTCTGACCCCCCCCAGGGCAGCACCGGCCTTTGGGGTGGGGGGAACCCCCCCTGTTGGGCCACATTCCGGGGGGGGGACACACTGCTGTTGGTGTCACCTTTCTGTCACTCCCTCTGCAGCCCCAATTAGTGCTTAATTAAGCTCCCCAACGCTTAATTAAGATTCCCTTTTGCTTAATTAAGGCCCTGACGAGTCAGGGCCCGGCGGGCAGCGCTCGGGGCTGTGCTCTTGGGGAGCGGCCGTGACACACGCTGGAAACTGGTGGGACCTGTTTTGGGGCCGTTTCCCCTCGTTTCCTCAACGTTTGGGGCTGCCCCGGCGCCCCGTAAATTGTCATTTATTTGTTTTTGTTAATTACCACGAGGCCGTTTTGGGGTTAAATCCAACTATTTTGGGCCCACTCGGGTTACAGCTGTCACACGGCTGCCAAAGGCGGTGGTGAGAGCTTCCCCGCCCCCTAAATTCCCTCTTTTCACCCCAAAACAGGGACATGCTCAGGTCACCGAAATCACCCCAATCGTCCCCGACCCTGCGTAACCCAGACAGGACCATATTTTGGGGGAGTTTTGGGTTTTTTTAGCATTTTCCCCCAAAATTAAGATCTCCGCGGGATCAGTATGGGTGGGGATAATCATAAAACCCAAATGTGGGGCTTTTTGGGGCAAAATCCTTTATTTTCTCTCACGCCTCTCTCACCTAAAGCAGACCCCAAACCCCTCAAAACCCCCCAGATCTCCCAAAATCCTCTAACCCCCCCCAAAATCCCCACTGTTGCCCAATTTCCCCCGTTTTCTCCTCAAAATGCCCAACTGCCCCCATTTTTTTCTCATATTGCCCCATTTCCCCCGTTTTCTTTTCACTAATTGCCCGATTTGCCCCGGTTTTGCCCCATTTCCCCTGTTTTCTCCTCGAATTGCCCCGATTCCCCTCGTTTTCTATCTCTAATTGCCCCATTTCCCCCATTTTTGCCCAATTCCTGGTGTTTTCCCCCCAGATGGAGGCACTGGTGGTGCCGGTGTCTGTATCGGTGGTGTCAGCACAGGTTTCTTTTCTCTAATTACCCCATTTCCCCCGTTTTCTCTCTCCAGTTGCCTCATTTCCCCCTTTTTTGCCCCATTTCCCCCATTTTCTCCTGGAATTGCCTGATGTCCCCGATTTTTGCCCAATTCCCCGTGTTTTCCCCCCAGATGGAGGCGCCGGTGGGGCCGGTGTCTGTATCGGTGGTGTCAGCACAGGTTTCTTTTCTCTAATTACCCCATTTCCCCCGTTTTCTCTCTCCAGTTGCCTCATTTCCCCCTTTTTTGCCCCATTTCCCCCATTTTCTCCTGGAATTGCCTGATGTCCCCGATTTTTGCCCAATTCCCCGTGTTTTCCCCCCAGATGGAGGCGCCGGTGGTGCTGGTGTCTGTATCGGTGGTGTCAGCACTGGTTTCTTTTCTCTAATCACCCCATTTCCCCCCTTTTACTCTTCTCCAATGGCCCCATTTCCCCTATTTTTTGCCCCATTTCCCCCATTTTCACCCAATTTCCTCCATTTTCTCCTGGAATTGCCCCATTTCACCTATTTTTTTGCCCAATTCCCTGTGTTTTCCCCCCAGATGGAGGCGCCGGTGGTGCCGGTGTTCTGCTCGGGGGTGTCGGCGCAGGTTTCTCTCTCCAATTGCCCCATTTCCCCCTTTTTTTGTCCTATTTCCCCCATTTTCTCTCTCCAATTGCCCCATTTTCCCCATTTTCTCTCTCCAGTTGCCCCATTTCCTTGTGTTTTCCTTCTGGAATCGCCCGATCTCCCCAATTTTCACCCCATTCCCTGCATTTCCCCCCAGATGGAGGCGCCAGTGGTGCCGGTGTCTGTATCAGGGGGGTCAGCGCTGGTTTCTTTTCTCCAATTACCCCATTTCCCCCATTTTCTCTCTCCAGTTGCCTCATTTCCCCTTTTTTTGCCCCATTTCCTTGTGTTTTTCTCCCGGAATCGCCCAATTTCCCCAATTTTTGCCCAATTCCCTGTGTTTTCCCCCCAGATGGAGGCGCCGGTGGTGCCGGTATCTGTATCAGTGGTGTTGACACAGGTTTCTTTTCTCTAATTACCCCATTTCCCCCATTTTCTCTCTCCAATTGCCCCATTTCCCCCCTTTTACTCTCTCTAGTTGCCCCATTTCCTTGTGTCTTTCTCCCGGAATCACCCGATCTCCCCGATTTTCACCCCATTCCCTGTGTTTCCCCCCAGATGGAGGCGCTGGTGGTGCTGGTCTCTGTATCAGGGGGTTGACACACATTTCTCTCTCCAATTACCCCGTTTCCCCCCTTTTACTCTCTCCAATTGCCCCATTTCCCCTTTTTTTGCCCCATTTCCTTGTGTCTTTCTCCCAGAATCACCTGATCTCCCCAATTTTCACCCCATTCCCTGCGTTTCCCCCCAGATGGAGGCGCCGGTGGTGCCGGTGTTCTGCACGGGGGTGTCAGCACAGGTTTCTCTCTCCAGTTGCCCCATTTCCCCTTTTTTTGCCCCATTTCCCCCATTTTCTCCTGGAATCACCCAATCTCCCCGATTTTCACCCCATTCCCGGTGTTTTCCCCCCAGATGGAGGCGCCGGTGGTGCCGGTGTTCTGCACGGGGGTGTCAGCACAGGTTTCTCTCTCCAGTTGCCCCATTTCCCCCTTTTTTGCCCCATTTCCCCCATTTTCCCTCCCCAATTGCCCCATTTCCTTGTGTTTTTCTCCCAGAATCACCCGATCTCCCCGATTTTCACCCCATTCCCGGTGTTTCCCCCCAGATGGAGGCGCTGGTGGTGCCGGTGTCTGTACCAAGGGTTCAGTGCAGGTTTCTCTTCTCCAGTTGCCCCATTTCCCCCATTTTCTCTCTCCAGTTGCCTCATTTCCCCTTTTTTTGCCCCATTTCCCCCATTGTCTCCCGTAATCGCCCTATTTCCCTGATTTTCACCCCATTCCCGGTGTTTCCCCCCAGATGGAGGCGCCGGTGGTGCCGGTGTTCTGCACGGGGGTGTCGGCGCAGGTGCAGCGGCAGCGGGCCAAGGCGCAGGGGCTGGGGCAGCACGCGCAGGCGCTGCGGTACCTGGGGCAGGATTTCGGGCGGCTGCAGGAGGAATGCCGACGCTCCGGAGCCCTCTTCCGCGATCCCGCCTTCCCGCCGGCTCCCGCCTCCCTCGGCTTCCGCGAGCTGGGGCCCGGCACCGCCAAGACCCACGGCGTCCAGTGGAAGAGGCCCACGGTGAGGCTAATTAACGGGAGGGGTGCTAATTAGTCACGCTCCCCCCCACAATGCCAACCTCCCTGGAACTGCTGCTCGGCGGCGCCGCAAACCCCCTCCCGCTGCAGCAGCTCCCAGGGGAAAAATCACACAGATCCCAATTTGGGTGGGGGGTTTTTTTGGGGAGGGTTGGTGGGTTTTGGTGGGTTTTGATGAGTTTTAGTGGATTTGACTGGGTTTTGCGGCATTTGGGGTGGGTTTGGGGAGATTTTGCTGGATTAGGATGGATATCAGTGGGTTTTGGTGGAGTTGCAGCGGGTTTTTGGTTGACGTTGGTAGATTTGGGTGGATTTTGGTGCGTTCTGGGTGGGTTTTGCTGGGTTTCAGTGGGGTTGGGTGGATTTTGGTGGATTTGGATGGATACTGGTGGGTTTCGGTGGTTTTGGAGTGGGGTTGGGTGGATTTTGGTGGATTTAGATGGATGTTGGTGCATTTCGGTGAGTTTCAGTGGATTTTGCTGGGTTTCGATGGATTTTGGTGGATTTCAGTAGGTTTCAGTGGATTTGTGGTGGATTTCAGTGGTTTTCGGTGCATTTGAGTGGGTTTTGGTGGATTTGGATGGATTTTGGTGAATTCATAGAGAATAGAATACAATTCAGTTGGGTTTGGGTGGATTTGGTTGGGTTTCGGTGGATTTCAGGATGTTTCAGTGGATTTGGGGTGGATTCAAGTGGGTTTTGGCAGATTTTGGTGAGTTTTGGCTGATTTTGGTGAGTTTTGGTGGGTTTCAGTGGATTCAAGTGGGTTTTGGGTGGATTTTGGTGGGTTTTGGTGGGTTTCAGTGGATTTGGGTGGGTTTTGGTTGGATTTTGGTGGGTTTTGGTGGGTTTCAGTGTATTTGGGTGGGTTTTGGTTGGATTTTGGGGGGGTTTAGTGGATTTGACTGGGTTTTGCGGGATTTGGGGTGGGTTTGGGGAGATTTTGCTGGATTGGGATGGATATGGGTGGGTTTCGGTGGGGTTGGAGCGGGTTTTTGGTTGATGTTGGTGGATTTGGATGGGTTTTGCTGCATTTTCGTAACTTTCGGTGCATTCTGGGTGGGTTTTGTTGGGTTTCGGTGGGTTTTGGGTGGATTTTGGTGGATTTGGATGGATTCTGGTGGGTTTCGGTGGAATTGGGGTGGGGTTGGGTCAATTTTGGTGGATTTGGATGGATTTTGGTGCATTTCAGTGAGTTTCAGTGGATTTTGGATGCATTTTCCTGGGTTTTGGTGGGTTTTGCTGGATTTGGGGTGGATTTTGCTGGATTTGCTTGGATTTTGGTGGATTTCAGTAGGTTTCAGTGGATTTGGGGTGGGTTTCGCTGGATTTGTGTGGGGTTTGGTGCATTTGGATGGATTTTGGTGGATTCATAGAGAACAGAATTCGGTTGGGTTTTGGTGGATTTCAGGATGTTTCAGTGGATTTGGGGTGGATTCAAGTGGGTTTTGGCAGATTTTGGTGAGTTTTGGCAGATTTTGGTGAGTTTTGGTGGGTTTCAGTGGATTTGGATGGGTTTTGGGTGGGTTTTGGTGGGTTTCAGTGTATTTGGGTGGGTTTTGGTTGGATTTTGGTGGGGTTTGGTGGGTTTCAGTGGATTTGGATGGGTTTTGGGTGGGTTTGGGTGGGTTTCAGTGTATTTGGGTGGGTTTTGGTTGGATTTTGGTGGGGTTTGGTGGGTTTCAGTGGATTTGGATGGGTTTTGGGTGGATTTGGGTGGGTTTCAGTGTATTTGGGTGGGTTTTGGTTGGATTTTGGTGGGGTTTGGTGGGTTTCAGTGGATTTGGATGGGTTTTGGGTGGATTTGGGTGGGTTTCAGTGTATTTGGGTGGGTTTTGGTTGGATTTTGGTGGGGTTTGGTGGGTTTCAGTGGATTTGGATGGGTTTTGGGTGGATTTGGGTGGGTTTCAGTGTATTTGGGTGGGTTTTGGTTGGATTTTGGTGGGGTTTGGTGGGTTTCAGTGGATTTGGATGGGTTTTGGGTGGATTTGGGTGGGTTTCAGTGTATTTGGGTGGGTTTTGGTTGGATTTTGGTGGGGTTTGGTGGGTTTCAGTGGATTTGGATGAGTTTTGGGTGGATTTGGGTAGGTTTCAGTGTATTTGGGTGGGTTTTGGTTGGATTTTGGTGGGTTTGGGTGGGTGTCAGTGGATTTGGATGGGTTTTGGGTGGATTTTGGTGGGTTTCAGTGTATTTGGGTGGGTTTTGGTTGGATTTTGCTGGGATTTTGGTTGGATTTCAGTGTATTTGGGTGGATTTGGGTGGGTTTGGGTGAATTTTGCCCGATTTGGGTGTATTTTGGTGACAGAATTGGGGGTGTTTCCCCGCAGGAGCTGTGTCGGAACCCGCAGTTCATCGTGGACGGGGCCACGCGCACCGACATCTGCCAGGGAGCGCTGGGTAGGGACCGGGGCCGCGCCTCCCTTTTCCCAATTTTCCCAATTTTCCCTTTTTTTACCTTAAATCCGAGCTCCTCGGGGGTGGGTTGTGCCCAGTCGTGGCTCGTTTCCCGGTGACACCTTCGTACCTCGTGGCAGAACCGGCCGTGGTGTCCCCCTAAACGCTGTCAGAGTGGAAAAAATATATATAGGTGGTGAGTGAGCGGAAAATGGCCTTTTTTACCCCAAAACTGAGGCGTGGTGGTGCCCCGCAGGTGACTGCTGGCTGCTGGCGGCCATCGCCTCCCTCACGCTCAACGAGAGCCTCCTCCACCGCGTGGTGCCGCACGGGCAGAGCTTCCAGCACGGCTACGCCGGCATCTTCCACTTCCAGGTCAGGCACCACACACTCACACTCACACTCACACACACTCACACTCACACTCACACTTTTGGGGGGCTCCTCCTCCATTTCGGGGCTCCCCTCCACCATTTTGAGAGGGTCCCTCCACATTTTGGGGCTCCTTTCCACCATTTTGTGGGTCCTCTTCCTCCTCCTCCTCCTCTTCCTCTTCCTCCTCCTCTTCCTATTCTTTCCTTCTCTTCCTCCTCTTCTTCCTCCTCCTCCTCCTTCTCTTTCTCTTCCTCCACCTCCTCTTCCTCCTCCTCTTCTGTCTCCTCTTCCTCCTCCACCTCATCTTCCTCCTCCTTTTCCTTCCCTTCCTCCTCTTCCTTCTCCTCTTCTTCTTCCTCCTCCTTTTCCTTCCTCCTCCACCTCCTCTTCCTCCTCCACCTCCTCTTCCTCCTCCTCTTCCTTCCCCTCCTCCTCTTCCTTCTCCTTCTTTTCTTCTTCCTCCTCCTCCTCCTTCTCTTTCTCTTCCTCCACCTCCTCTTCCTCCTCCTCTTCTGTCTCCTCTTCCTCCTCCACCTCCTTTTCCTCTTTCCTCCTCTTCCTCCTCCACCTCTTCCGTCTCCTCTTCCTCCTCCACCTCCTCCTCCTCCTCTTCCTTCTCCTTCTCTTCTTTTCCTTCCTCTTCCTCCTCCTCCTCCTTCTCCTCTTCCTCCTTCTTCTCCTCTTCCTCTTCCTCTTCCTTCTCCTTCTCTTCTTCCTCCTCCTCTTTCCTCCTCTTCCTCCTTCTATTTCGCCTCCTCTTCTTTCCTCCTTTTCCTCCTCCCCCTCCTCTTCCTCCTCTTTCTCCTTCTCTTCTTCTTCTTCCTCCTCCTCCTCTTTCCTCCTCCTCCTCTTCCTGTTCCTCCTCCTCCTCTTCCATCTCCTCTTCTTTCCCCTCCTCTTCGTTCTCCTTCTCTTCTTCTTCCTCCTCTTCCTCTTTTCTCCTCTTCCTCCTCCTTCTCCTCTTCCTCTTCCTTCTCTTTCCTCCTCTTCCTCCTCCTCCTCTTTCCTCCTCTTCCTCCTTCTATTTCGCCTCCTCTTCTTTCCTCCTTTTCCTCCTCCCCCTCCTCTTCCTCCTCTTTCTCCTTCTCTTCTTCTTCTTCCTCCTCTTCCTCCTCCTCCTCCTCCTATTTCTCCTCCTCTTCTTTCCTCCTTTTCCTCTTCTTCCTTCCCCTCTTCCTTCTTGTCCTCCTCTTCCTCCTCCTCCTCTTTCCTCCTATTTCTCCACCTCCCCCTCCTCCTCCTCTTCCTTCTCTTCCTCCTCTTCCTCCTCCTCCTCTTCCTGTTCCTCCTCCTCCTCTTCCATCTCCTCTTCTTTCCCCTCCTCTTCGTTCTCCTTCTCTTCTTCTTCCTCCTCTTCCTCTTTTCTCCTCTTCCTCCTCCTTCTCCTCTTCCTCTTCCTTCTCTTTCCTCCTCTTCCTCCTCCTCCTCCTCCTATTTCTCCTCCTCTTCTTTCCTCCTTTTCCTCTTCTTCCTTCCCCTCTTCCTTCTTGTCCTCCTCTTCCTCCTCCTCCTCTTTCCTCCTATTTCTCCACCTCCCCCTCCTCCTCCTCTTCCTTCTCTTCCTCCTCTTCCTCCTCCTCCTCAGATCTGGCAGTTCGGGGAGTGGCTGGACGTGGTGGTGGACGACTACCTGCCCACCAAAGACGGCAAACTCCTCTTCGTCCACTCGGCCGAGGGCAGCGAGTTCTGGAGCGCCCTCCTGGAGAAAGCCTACGCCAAGTACGTCCTCATCCCCATCCCTCCTTCCTTCCTCCTCTTCGTTTCATTTTTTTGGGGCCAAACAGCCCCAAAACGGGTGCGTGGCGCTTCCGCAGGGTGAACGGGTGCTACGAGGCGCTCTCGGGGGGCAGCACCTCGGAGGGCTTCGAGGATTTCACCGGCGGCGTCACCGAGTGGTACGACCTGCGCAAGCCCCCGCCCGATCTCTACCAAATCATCCTCAAGGCGCTGGAGCGCGGCTCCCTCCTCGGCTGCTCCATCGACGTGAGCAAAACCACCAATTTTTTCTTTTTTTGGGGGTTAAAAAATGAACATTTTGGGGGCTGCTGTGGCGGAGAAGGTCGTTACAGGCGGCCACCCCCACCTCGTTTCCTCACAGATAACGAGCGCCTTCGACATGGAGGCGGTGACCTTCAAGAAGCTGGTGAAGGGACACGCCTACTCGGTGACGGGGGCCAAGCAGGTGAGGGGATGGCACCATTTTTTGGGGTAAAAACAGGCGGTTTTGGGGTCCTCAAGCCCTGATGGTGCCTTTGGCAGATCAACTACCGCGGGCAATCCCTGGGCCTGATCCGAATGCGCAACCCCTGGGGGGAAGTGGAGTGGACGGGACCCTGGAGTGACAGGTGAGGGGCTGCCACGGCAGAGGTGGGGGGGCTTCGTTAGCGTTAATTAACGAAGCAGGGGGTGAGAGCCGTTTGCCGCCCGCAGCTCGGCCGAGTGGAACGCGGTGGAGCCGGCGCTGAGGCAGCAGCTGGTGGTGAAGATGGAGGACGGGGAATTTTGGTAAGTCAGGAAAGAAGATACCGGGGGGAAAAGAAGAGAAACTTCCTTTCCTGAATTTTCCCCTTTTTTTGGTTTTTTGGGTTTTTTGTGCTTCCAGGATGTCCTTCCGGGATTTCCTCCGGGAATTCACCCGCCTGGAGATCTGCAACCTCACCCCGGACGCTCTCCAATCCCGAAAATTCCGCAAGTGGAACACACAACTCTACGACGGGACGTGGCGGCGCGGCAGCACGGCCGGCGGCTGCCGTAACTACCCCGGTGGGCACCACCCAGGGGGCTTCCACCCTCCAAAAAAACCAAAAACCTGGTGGTTTCGACACAGATTTGAACCTATTCTTGCTTCTTTTTGTTGTTTTTTTTTTCCAGCCACTTTCTGGATCAACCCCCAGTTCAAGATCCAGCTGGAGGAGGTGGATGACGACGGGGATGAATTCGGCGGGAGGGAGCCCGGCTGTAGCTTCCTGCTGGCGTTGATGCAGAAGGACCGGCGCCGCGAGCGCCGCTACGGCAAGGACATGGAGACCATCGGGTTCGCTGTCTACGAGGTACCGGCGTCACCCAACGTCACCCGGTGTCACCCAACATCACCCGGTGTCACCCAACGTCACCCGGTGTCACCCAATGTCACCCAGTGTCACCCGGTGTCACCCAACATCACTTGGTGTCAGCTAACATCACTTGGTGTCACCCAGTGTCACCCAACATCACTTGGTGTCACCCAATGTCACTTGGTGCCACCCAACGTCACCCGGTGTCACCCAATGTCACCCAGTGTCACCTGGTGTCACCCAACATCACCTGGTGTCACCCAATGTCACCCGGTGTCACCTGGTGTCACCCAACGTCACCTGGTGTCACCCAACATCACTTGGTGTCACCCAATGTCACCCGGTGTCACCTGGTGTCACCCAACATCACCTGGTGTCACCCAACATCACCCATTGTCACCTGGTGTCCCCCAACATCACCCGGTGTCACCCAACGTCACCTGGTGTCACCCAACATCACTTGGTGTCACCTGGTGTCACCCAACGTCACCTGGTGTCACCCAGTGTCACCTGGTGTCACCCAATTGGTGTCACCCAACATCACTTGGTGTCACCCAATGTCACCCAGTGTCACCTGGTGTCACCCAACATCACCCGGTGTCACCCAACATCACTTGGTGTCACCCAATGTCACCCAACATCACCTGGTGTCATCCAACATCACCTGGTGTCACCCAACATCACCCGGTGTCACCCAACATCACTTGGTGTCACCCAACGTCACCCGGTGTCACCTGGTGTCACCCAACATCACTTGATGTCACCCAATGTCACCCAACATCACCCACCATGGTGAGACCTTTCCTCTCTTCTCCTCCAGGTTCCTCCCGAGGTGGGTACGACGCGTCGGCGGTGCCGTAAGCAAGGAAAGGCTGTTGGGCGAGTGGTTTTTTTGGGGGTTTTTTGGGTTTTTTTGGGGTGTTTTGAACCCCGTTTTCCGGCAGCACGTGGGGAAGTCGGGCGTCCACCTGAAGAGGGATTTCTTCCTGGCCAACGCCTCGCGCGCCCGCTCCGAGCAGTTCATCAACCTGCGGGAGGTGAGCACCCGCTTCCGCCTCCCGCCCGGCGAGTACATCGTGGTGCCCTCCACCTTCGAGCCCAACAAGGAAGGGGACTTCGTTCTCCGCGTCTTCTCCGAGAAAAAAGCCGGCACCGAGTAAGTGCCGCTCCCTTCGTTAGGCGCTAACGAACCCCGGCGACTTCCCCCCGAGGTGAAAACTCTCCTTTTCTTTTTCTTTCTTTCTTTTCTTTCCCCTCCGCAGGGAAATGGATGACAAGATCCAAGCCACGCTCCCGGATGAGGTGAGGGGGACGGGCGATGCTGGAGGGTGCCCAGACTTCACCTTTTGACCAAAATTGGTTGTTTTTTTCCCCCTCAGAAAGTGCTCTCCGAAAGCCAAATCGATGAGAACTTCAAGCAGCTCTTCAAGCAGCTGGCGGGGGCGGTGAGTGTGTGTGTGAGTGTGTGAGTGTGTGTGTGAGACTATGTGTGTGTGACTCCTTTTCTTTTTCTTTCTTTCTTTTCTTTCCCCTCCGCAGGGAAATGGATGACAAGATCCAAGCCACGCTCCCGGATGAGGTGAGGGGGACGGGCGATGCTGGAGGGTGCCCAGACTTCACCTTTTGACCAAAATTGGTTGTTTTTTTCCCCCTCAGAAAGTGCTCTCCGAAAGCCAAATCGATGAGAACTTCAAGCAGCTCTTCAAGCAGCTGGCGGGGGCGGTGAGTGTGTGTGTGAGTGTGTGAGTGTGTGTGTGAGACTATGTGTGTGTGACTCTGTGTGTGTGTGTGAGTGTGTGTGTTGTGTGAGAGTGTGTCTGTGTGTGTGTGTGTGTTGTGTGTGTTTGTGTGTGTCTGTGTGAGAGAGTGTGAGTGTGTGTGTGAGTGTGTGTGTTGTGTGTGTTTGTGAGTGTGTGTGTGTGTGTTGTGTGTGTTTGTGTGTGTCTGTGTGAGAGAGTGTGAGTGTGTGTGTGAGTGTGTGTGTTGTGTGTGTTTGTGTGTGTCTGTGTGAGAGAGTGTGAGTGTGTGTGTGAGTGTGTGTGTTGTGTGTGTTTGTGTGTGTCTGTGTGAGAGAGTGTGAGTGTGTGTGTGAGTGTGTGTGTTGTGTGTGTTTGTGTGTGTCTGTGTGAGAGAGTGTGAGTGTGTGTGTGAGTGTGTGTGTTGTGTGTGTTTGTGTGTGTCTGTGTGAGAGAGTGTGAGTGTGTGTGTGAGTGTGTGTGTTGTGTGTGTTTGTGTGTGTCTGTGTGAGAGAGTGTGAGTGTGTGTGTGAGTGTGTGTGTTGTGTGTGTTTGTGTGTGTCTGTGTGAGAGAGTGTGAGTGTGTGTGTGAGTGTGTGTGTTGTGTGTGTTTGTGTGTGTCAGTGTGAGTGTGTGTGAGTGTAAGACTGTGTGAGTGTGTGTGTGTGTGTGAGAGTGTGTGTGTGTGTGTTTGTGATAGTGTGTGTATGTGGGGGGGTGTGTGTGTGTGAGAGACTGTGTTGTGTGTGTGTGAGTGTGTGTGTGTGTGTGTTGTGTGTGTTTGTGTGTGTCTGTGAGAGAGTGTGAGTGTGTGTGTGTGACTGTGTGTGTGTGAGAGTGTGTGTGTGTGTTTGTGATAGTGTGTGTATGTGGGGGTGTGTGTGTGTGAGAGACTGTGTTGTGTGTGTGTGAGTGTGTGTGTTGTGTGAGAGTGTGTGTGTGTGTGTGAGAGACTGTGTTGTGTGTGTGTGTGTGAGTGTGTGTGTTGTGTGAGAATGTGTCTGTGTGTGAGTGTGTGTGTGTGAGTGTGTGTGTGTGAGTGTGTTGTGTGTGAGTGTTTGAGTGTGTGTGTGTGAGAGTGTGTGTGTGAGTGTCTGTGTGTCTCTGTGTGTGTGAGTGTGTGTGTTTGAGTGTGTGTGAGTGTGTGTGTTGTGTGAGAGTGTGTGTAAGAGTGTGTGTGAGAGTGTATGTGTGTGAGTGTGTGTGTTGTGTGTCAGTGTGTGTGTCAGTGTGAGTGTGTGTGAGTGTGAGACTGTGTGAGTGTGTGTGTGTGTGTGACTGTGTGTGTGAGAGTGTGTGTGTGTGTGTGTGATAGTGTGTGTATGTGGGGGGTGTGTGTGTGTGTGAGAGACTGTGTTGTGTGTGTGTGAGTGTGTGTGTGAGTGTGTGTGTGAGTGTGTGTGTGAGTGTGTGTGTGAGTGTGTGTGTGAGTGTGTGTGTGAGTGTGTGTGTGAGTGTGTGTGTGAGTGTGTGTGTGAGTGTGTGTGTGAGTGTGTGTGTGAGTGTGTGTGTGAGTGTGTGTGTGAGTGTGTGTGTGAGTGTGTGTGTGAGTGTGTGTGTGAGTGTGTGTGTGAGTGTGTGTGTGAGTGTGTGTGTGAGTGTGTGTGTGAGTGTGTGTGTGAGTGTGTGTGTGAGTGTGTGTGTGAGTGTGTGTGTGAGTGTGTGTGTGAGTGTGTGTGTGAGTGTGTGTGTGAGTGTGTGTGTGAGTGTGTGTGTGAGTGTGTGTGTGAGTGTGTGTGTGAGTGTGTGTGTGAGTGTGTGTGTGAGTGTGTGTGTGAGTGTGTGTGTGAGTGTGTGTGTGAGTGTGTGTGTGAGTGTGAGACTGTGTGTGTGTGTGTGTGTGTGTCTGTGTGTGTGAGAGTGTGTGTGTGTGTGTGTGATAGTGTGTGTATGTGGGGGGGGTGTGTGTGTGTGAGAGACTGTGTTGTGTGTGTGTGAGTGTGTGAGTGTGTGAGCGTGTGTGAGATTGTGTGAGTGTGTGTGTGAGTGTGAGAGTGTGAGTGTTAGTGTGTGTGTGAGTGTGAGTGTTAGTGTGTGTGTGAGTCTGATAGTGTGTGTGTGTGAGTGTGTGTGTGTGTGAGTGTGTGTGTGTGTGAGTGTGTGTGTGACAGTGTCACCGACTGACCCCACCCCCCTCTCCTCCCCCAGGACATGGAGATCAGCGTCACGGAGCTCCAGA
>NW_015090788.1:207616-207934 GCF_001431845.1 Calidris pugnax | reverse complement strand
GGGGGGGGGGGGGGGCAAAGGGGGGGCTGGTTCCCTGACACACACACACACCCCCCCACACCCCCCCACACCTCGTTAATTACCGCCGAGCTCGTTAACGAAGGGATTCTCTGCAGATAAAGACCTCCGGACCAAAGGCTTCAGCATGGAGTCCTGCCGCAGCATGGTCAACCTCATGGATGTATCCTCAGAAATACACATCTATTAAATTAAAAAATAATAATTAAATATATATATATATATATTAAAAAAATAAAATAATCACGTGGGGGGGGTATTTTTTGAGGTGTCCCCCCCCTGTTTTCCTTAACCCCCCCC
>NW_015090788.1:205468-206868 GCF_001431845.1 Calidris pugnax | reverse complement strand
ATTTTGGGGCGGGGGGGGGGTCTATCTCTCTCCCCCACGAGGGACCCCCCATTTTTGGGGGGGAAATGCAGAGCATTTTCCGCAAGTTCGACCTGGACAAGTCGGGGAGCATGAGCGCCTACGAGATGAGGATGGCGCTGGAAGCGGCAGGTAACGCCCCCGTTCCGGTAATTAAACCCAAGATTCGTTAACCACCAACCTTAATTTTAACCAAATTTGGTCCTAAAAAAGGTTATAAATTGAACAAAAAGCTGCACGAGCTGATCATCACCCGCTACGCGGAGCCCGACCTGGCCATCGACTTCGACAACTTCGTCTGCTGCCTCGTGCGCCTGGAGACCATGTTCCGTGAGTCCCCCCCCAAAATCCCCCCCAAAATCCCCCCTTTCCATGGAATTTCACAGCAAAAACGGGAAAAAAAAGGATTTCAAACAACATTTTTCCCTATTTTCCTCTTTCAACTCCACGGAAAAGTCAGAAAAACCCCACAAAAAAAAAAAAAAGCCAGAAAAAGCACAACAAGCAGGATTTAGGGGAGAAATTTGGAAAATCCCCAATTTTTCCTGTTAAATCCCGTTTTCCAGTTTTTCCCCTTAAAACCTGCTGCGGTTTTGCGCTTTTTCACAGAAAAAAACGAGGCTTTTCCAACTATTCCTCTTAAATCCTGTGCATTTTTCTCACTTTTTTTCTGCTTTATGCCGGGTTTTTTCCAACTTTCTCAATTCCTGTGTTTTTTTTTTTCCAGCTTTTCCCAGAATTTAACTTTTCTGTGGAATTGAACGGGAAAAGTTGGAGAAAAACTTACAGGCTTTAGCACGAAAAGTGGATTTTTTCCCTGACTTTTCCTTTTAAATTCTGTTTTTCCCAACTTGTCCCCTTAAATCCTGTTTTTTCCAACTTGTCCCCTTAAATCCTGTTTTTCCGACTTTTCCCCTTAAATCCTGTTTTTTCCCAACTTTTCCTTTAAATCCTTCCTAATTTCTCTCATTTTTCCCCTTAAGTCTTGCCGGGTTTTCCCAGCTTTTCCCCTTAAATCCTTCCTCGTTTTTCTCATTTTCCCCCTTAAATCCTGCCTTGTTCTATTCCTGTTTCCCCCCATTAAATCCCATTACTTTTCCCCTTAAATCCCCCATTTTTTCCTCGTTTTCCTCCCCAAAAGCACCATTTCCCTCCCTGCAGGGTTTTTCCAAGCGATGGACGTGGACCAGGACGGCGTCGTCACCTTTGACTTGCTGCAGGTACCCGTGGGTGCCCTGTGGGGCGTTCTGGCCACCCCCATCCGGGACATGGGGCTCCCCTCACGCTTTGCCAAAGAAACCACCCCTTTCTTTACCTCTCGCCCGGCTGTTTTGGGGGGAATTCTTACGGTTTTTGTGCCTCTTCCTGCCAAAGGAGCCCTG
>NW_015090788.1:204874-205458 GCF_001431845.1 Calidris pugnax | reverse complement strand
CCTTAACGAGCTGCCAGCCTTGACGAGGAAGAAGAGGATGAGCTGCTGGATGCCTACACCACCCCCTCTAAGGTGCTCCCTAACACCTTACACACACACACCCCCCCCCCATCGCCTCTCGCTTCCGCGCTCTCTCCCAGCGCCTCAGTCAGGGATCTTCTGCCTTCCGGGTGCCATCACGGTGGGGTTTTTTATTGTATAAATTAAAAATATTGGGGAAAAAACCCCAAAAAAACCAAGAAATGTTATTAAAATCAAAGCTATTTTCTTCCGGGTCCTTTTCCCCTCCCTCCAGCTCTGCCTCAGGGCCCAGGGGCTGAGGTAAAAAGTGACATTTTTACCACTTTGGTGCCAAAAACCCCAATGGGTAGTGTATGTTTAGGGACAAAGATGAGGTTTTTTGTTGTTGTTTTGAATAAAAACCCGCCTCAAGGCAGGTTGGGGGCGTGAGGGGATGGGCGGGGGGTCCCGGCTCCAGGGATGTGATGGGGCTGGGGGTTCCTGTCAGGAACAGGGGGGATCCTGTCAGGAATTGGGGGGGATCCTGTCAGGAATTGGGGGGGATCCTGTCAGGGACCGGGGGG
>NW_015090788.1:203939-204816 GCF_001431845.1 Calidris pugnax | reverse complement strand
CTCTCATGAACCAGGGGGGGATCCTGTCAGGGACCGGGGGGTGGACCCTGTCAGGGACCAGGGGGGGATCCTGTCAGGGACCAGAGGGGCATCCTGTCAGCAAGTGGGAGGGATCTTCTCATGAACCTGGGGGGGAACCTGTCAGGGACAGGGGGAATCCATTCAGCAATTGAGGGGGATCCTGTCACCGATAGGGGCGGCTCCTCTCAGCGATCGGGGCGGATCTTGTCAGAGACGGGGGCGGGCCCTGTCAGCGATCGGGGCGGTATCTCTCCAACCGGGGCGGTGCTTCACCGACTGGGGCCGGTTGCCTGGACCTGTGGCGGTCCCCCCGTGAAGCATTGACGGTCCCTCCGGAGCGGGGACGCTCCCCGCCGGGGCCCGGTGCGGTCCCTTGGTGCCGGTCCCCGTCAGACGCCGCTCTGAGGAAACCCCCGGGAGGGCGGGAAAATTCCCGCCTTTTTCCCCCCTCCGGAGGGGAGGGGGGAGCGAGGGCTGCGCGGCCACGCCCCCTCCCCGCCCATCCCATCCCGTTGGCTGGCTCACCCTCAATATTTGCATAACCACGCCTCTTCGCTCAAGCACCGCCACGCCCGTTTCCTTATAAGGCGATGCCCCGCCCAAATCCCCCCGTCCCCTCCCCGTTGCCGTAAAGCGCGGTGGTGTCGCGCCCGCGCGGGCTTTTCGCCGCGGCGATGGCGGAGCCGGACGCGGAGCCGGTGTCGGCCGAGGCGGTGCTGAGGGAGCTGGGGCTCTTCGAGCTGCGCTGTCAGGGCGAGGATGTGCCCGCCAAGCGTGAGGACACTGGGGGGAACGGCCTGGGGGTGTGAGGGGGTGTCGGGGGAGAGGGATATGGGGGTATCGGAGCGGGGAATGG
>NW_015090788.1:199996-202623 GCF_001431845.1 Calidris pugnax | reverse complement strand
TTTTCTGCCCCAAAACCCCTCTAACCCCCGAATATACCTTTTTTTTTTTTTTTAACCTCCCAAAATTCTATATATTTATTTTTTTTTCTTACAGGGTTCCCAAAAACGCAGCAATTCCACCCCGGAAACCCCCCGGCCCAAGCGCACTCTCTCCTCCCGCAGCCCCTACGCCCTTTTCTCTCCCAGTAGCTTCTCCCCCGGGTAAATGGGGGATACTGGGATTACTGGGGGGGGTGCCACCTCCGCCTGTCCTCATCATCACAACCTCCCCCCTTTTTTTTTTTGTGTCACCCGCAGTGTCACCCCCTCCCAAAAATACACCTCCCGGAGCAGCCGGGGGGAGGTGGTGGCCTCGTTCGGCTCCATCCAGGGCCCCTCCTGGAGCGGCGGCGGCGGCGGTTGCACCCTCCAACTTTTCGGTTCCCCAGAAGAAAATTTAACAAAAAGCTACAAATTCATGTTCCAAAAAGCGCTGGACGTCCGGGAAGGTGACACCGGGGTGGGGGGGTGCGGGGCGACCCCCCCCCACCTCTTGATTTGGGTGGTAATCTTAAGGTTTTGGGGTTGGGTTGGGTGTTTTTTTAGTGCTGTCGTGGAGGATCGAGGAGCTCGGTGACGCCCTCAAGAGCCACCATCACCTGGAGGACTTTGCCTCCGTCTTGCTCCCGGCGCAGGTGAAACCCCCTGGGTGTCACCCACTTTTAGAGGGTGGTTTGAGGTAAAAAAATGGGGGTTTTCACCCCGTTTTCTCCCCCAGGAACCGGTGACGGTGCTGGGACAGATCGGCTGCGACAGCAACGGGAAGCTCAACCCCAAATCCGTGGTGCTGGAGGGGGACAGGGAACACTCCTCCGGCGGCCAAATCCCCCTCGACCTCTCGGAGCTGAAGGAATATTCCCTCTTTCCTGGCCAGGTGGGGTTTTTTTGGCAGGAAAAAAGGGGGGAGATGGATGACACCCCCCAAAATCCACTCCTTCCTCCCCAAAAAATCCCAGCCTGACCCCTTTTTCTCTCCCCCCCCCCCAACATTTAAGGTCGTGGCGCTGGAGGGGACCAACAGCACCGGGAGGATGATGGTGGTCTCCAAGCTCTACGAGGTGACTTTGGCCCCACTGATGGGTTTGGGGGCTGATTTCTTTTTTTGGGGTGAAAAAGGAGGATTTTGAGGCTATTTCTGGTTTATTTGCAGGGGGTGCCACTTCCCTTCCACACCCCCACAGAGCCGGCCCCAGGTGAGCTTTCCCCGCGGAGGTTTAAAGCCGGGAGGGGTTAAACCTTCCTGTCAGGCCAGAGGGTCCCCAAAACCTCTCTTTTTGTCCCCAAAACCTCTCTTTTTGTCCCCAAAACCCTTCCCTTCTGTCCCCACAGAGCAGAGGATGGTGTTGGTGGCCTGTGGACCCTACACCACCTCCGACAGCATCACCTACGAGCCCCTCACCGACCTCCTGGAGGTCATCGCCCGCGACCGCCCCGACGTCTGCATCCTGGTGAGGGGGGGGGTAATGAATGTAAATAATTTACTAATTATTTACATTCATTAAACCAATTAAATATCCTAAAACAAGATACCACAGCAGGAAAGTGCAGTCAAGGTTTCAAAACCTGAAAAATCGGCGTAAAAAAGCGCCGTGTGGGGAGAGAGGCAGCTCGGGCGTGAGCTCAAACCACCTGTTTTTCATCCCAAAGTGCCAAAACGTCCATTTTTTTACCCTAAAATGACAAAAAAAGCCCAGTTTTTAGAGCGAATCGTGCCCTTTGAGCACCCCAGGAGCCAGATCCTGGTTTCCTGCTGCTTTGATCGGTCTCCCCTTTTGCCCCGACCGTTTTGGGGTTGTGGGATAAAATTTGAGCTTCATTAATAAGAATAATTTTTTAAAATTTACCTTTTTTGGGGGGTTTAACACAATTAATTTGGGTTTTGGGGCTGGTGACACCTGGGGATGCCCCGGATTGTGGTTTTCTCTGATTTTTTTCATCGTTTCTTCGCAGTTTGGGCCGTTCCTGGATGCCAAGCACGAGCAAGTGGAGGTGAGGAAGACTCCGGGGCACCCATGGGTGCCCCCCTCCCCCAGGACCTCCATGGGATGTTCTAAAAGCTTGATTTCGGAGCGGGGACGCTCCCCGCCGGGGCCCGGTGCGGTCCCTTGGTGCCGGTCCCCGTCAGACGCCGCTCTGAGGAAACCCCCGGGAGGGCGGGAAAATTCCCGCCTTTTTCCCCCCTCCGGAGGGGAGGGGGGAGCGAGGGCTGCGCGGCCACGCCCCCTCCCCGCCCATCCCATCCCGTTGGCTGGCTCACCCTCAATATTTGCATAACCACGCCTCTTCGCTCAAGCACCGCCACGCCCGTTTCCTTATAAGGCGATGCCCCGCCCAAATCCCCCCGTCCCCTCCCCGTTGCCGTAAAGCGCGGTGGTGTCGCGCCCGCGCGGGCTTTTCGCCGCGGCGATGGCGGAGCCGGACGCGGAGCCGGTGTCGGCCGAGGCGGTGCTGAGGGAGCTGGGGCTCTTCGAGCTGCGCTGTCAGGGCGAGGATGTGCCCGCCAAGCGTGAGGACACTGGGGGGAACGGCCTGGGGGTGTGAGGGGGTGTCGGGGGAGAGGGATATGGGGGTATCGGAGCGGGGAATGG
>NW_015090788.1:193828-197586 GCF_001431845.1 Calidris pugnax | reverse complement strand
CCCCTTTTCCCTCCCCCCCCCCCAACATTTAAGGTCGTGGCGCTGGAGGGGACCAACAGCACCGGGAGGATGATGGTGGTCTCCAAGCTCTACGAGGTGACTTTGGCCCCACTGATGGGTTTGGGGGCTGATTTCTTTTTTTGGGGTGAAAAAGGAGGATTTTGAGGCTATTTCTGGTTTATTTGCAGGGGGTGCCACTTCCCTTCCACACCCCCACAGAGCCGGCCCCAGGTGAGCTTTCCCCGCGGAGGTTTAAAGCCGGGAGGGGTTAAACCTTCCTGTCAGGCCAGAGGGTCCCCAAAACCTCTCTTTTTGTCCCCAAAACCTCTCTTTTTGTCCCCAAAACCCTTCCCTTCTGTCCCCACAGAGCAGAGGATGGTGTTGGTGGCCTGTGGACCCTACACCACCTCCGACAGCATCACCTACGAGCCCCTCACCGACCTCCTGGAGGTCATCGCCCGCGACCGCCCCGACGTCTGCATCCTGGTGAGGGGGGGGGTAATGAATGTAAATAATTTACTAATTATTTACATTCATTAAACCAATTAAATATCCTAAAACAAGATACCACAGCAGGAAAGTGCAGTCAAGGTTTCAAAACCTGAAAAATCGGCGTAAAAAAGCGCCGTGTGGGGAGAGAGGCAGCTCGGGCGTGAGCTCAAACCACCTGTTTTTCATCCCAAAGTGCCAAAACGTCCATTTTTTTACCCTAAAATGACAAAAAAAGCCCAGTTTTTAGAGCGAATCGTGCCCTTTGAGCACCCCAGGAGCCAGATCCTGGTTTCCTGCTGCTTTGATCGGTCTCCCCTTTTGCCCCGACCGTTTTGGGGTTGTGGGATAAAATTTGAGCTTCATTAATAAGAATAATTTTTTAAAATTTACCTTTTTTGGGGGGTTTAACACAATTAATTTGGGTTTTGGGGCTGGTGACACCTGGGGATGCCCCGGATTGTGGTTTTCTCTGATTTTTTTCATCGTTTCTTCGCAGTTTGGGCCGTTCCTGGATGCCAAGCACGAGCAAGTGGAGGTGAGGAAGACTCCGGGGCACCCATGGGTGCCCCCCTCCCCCAGGACCTCCATGGGATGTTCTAAAAGCTTGATTTTTTCCCCCCAAAATTCCTCCATCCGTGTGGATTTTGGGGTTGATCCGTGGGGCCGGGCTCCGGAAGGACAAAGCGGCCGCGGGAGGTTGGGGGGGAGATGTCCCAAAAAAAAAGTCCTCAAATTCCTCAATTTGAGGGGGGAATTCCTCAAATCTCCTCGTTTTCCCTCAATTTTTAGAACTGCCAGCTCCTGGGCTCCTTCGCCGATGTCTTCAAGCTCTGCCTGAAGATGATCATCGAAGGGACACGAAGGTAGGTAGCTCCTCCTTTCCACATGTCACTTTTTGCCCAAAAACTCCTTTTTTATCACCAAACAGGAGGTTTCCACCGATTCCCAGGCGGGAAACAGGCAGCAGAGGGAGAAAAATCATGAGATTTTGGTTAAAAGCCTCGTTAACGGGCTCTGAAATGGAGGAGGGGGGCGGCCAGTTGGAGCCCCAGGGGAGAAACACCTTTCCCACAAAAGCAAAGTGGGTTTTGGGGGGATTTTAACAGATTTTGGGGCTTTTCACTTCCAGAATGCCCCAAAATGGTCTATTTTTGAGGGGGTCTGGCTGTAATTTCCTCGGAGAAGTGCTGGTTGTGGCTGATGAGCTGTTCCTCGGCTTCACCTGTAATTAATCACCTCGTTTTTTCCCTCTTTTTCCAACCTCATTGACTCTCAGCTCATTTTTGTCCCTAAATTCCCTCTTTTTCCCTTTTTTTCCCAGTTCTTGCCTCATCATTCTCCCTAAACTGCCTGTTTTTTCCCTCTTTTTCTTTTTTTGACAGCTCTGGGTTCATCTTTATCCCTAAACTGCCTGGTTTTCCTTCTTTTTGTCCAACGCCGTCAACTCGCAGCTCGTGGTTGTCCCCAAATTCCCTGGTTTTCCCTTTTTCCCCAGTTTCTTGCATCATTGTCCCTAAATCCCCTCTTTTTCCCCCGTTTTTTCCCCTGGCAGCACGGGGTCCCAGCTGGTCCTGGTCCCCTCCCTGCGCGACGTCCACCACGACTTCGTTTACCCGCAGCCGCCCTTCTCCTGCCCCGACCTGCCCCGGGACGACAAAGCGGTAATAAACCTCCTTTTTACCCCAAAAAACACCCATGGCAACATTTTTTGGGGGTGTTGGGGTGGGTTTTGGGGTGGATTTGGGACTTTTAGGGCTGGTTGAGGGGTGTTTTAAGGAAAGCTCAGGGTGGTTGTGAGCATTTTAGGGCAAGTTTGGGGTATTTGAGGGAAGCTCAGGGCGGTTGTGACCATTTTAGGGTGGATTTGGGGCCATTTAAGGCAGATTTGGGGTATTTGAGGAAACCCCAGGGTGACTGCAGTGTTTTGGAGATGGTTTTGGGGTAGGTTTTGGGGGTTTTGGGATTGGTTTAGGGGTGTTTACAGAAAGCTCAGGGTGGTTGTGAGCATTTTAGGGCAGGTTTGGGGGCCATTTAGGGCAGATTTGGGGTATTTGAGGAAAGCTCAGGGTGGTTGTGAGCGTTTTAGGGCAGATTTGGGGCCATTTAGGGCAGATTTGGGGTATTTGAGGAAAGCTCAGGGTGGTTGTGACCGTTTTAGGGCAGGTTTGGGTATTTGAGGAAACCCCAGGGTGACTGCAGTGTTTTTGGAGCCGGTTTAGGGGTATTTTGGGGTCGGTTTGGGGTGTTTTGGGATTGGTTTCGGGGTGTTTAAGGAAAGCTCAGGGTGGTTGTGAGCATTTTAGGGCAGATTTGGGGCCATTTAGGGCAGATTTGGGGCATTTGAGGAAAGCTCAGGGTGGTTGTGACCGTTTTAGGGCAGATTTGGGGTATTTGAGGAAAGCCCAGGGTGACTGCAGTGTTTTGGGGGTATTTTGGGGTCGGTTTGGGGTGTTTTGGGATTGGTTTAGGGGTGTTTTGGGGTCGGTTTGGGGTGTTTTGGGATTGGTTTAGGGGTGTTTAAGGAAAGGCAAAATGCAATTGCGACTGTTTTAGGGCAGATTTGGGGAAATCCCAGCCTGATTCCAGTGTTTTGGAACCAGCTTTGGGGGGTATTTTGGGGTGGATTTGGGGCGTTTAAGGAAAGCTCATGGTGAGCTTTGACCATAATGGTGATTGTGACCATTTTAGGGCAAGTTTGGGGTGATTTGGGGCAGATCTGGGGCGATTTAGGGCAGATTGGGGGTATTTGAGGAAATCCCAATGCGACTGCAGCGTTTTGGGTACAGGTTTTGGGGGGCATTTTAGGCCAGGTTTGGGACAATTATGGAAAGCTGAGCACCTTGGGGTTGTTTTTGGGCACTCGGGGTCGTTTTGGGGCACTTTGGGGTCGTTTGGGGGCACTTTCTGGTCGTTTTAGGGCGCTTGGGGGTGTTTTAGGCCACTTTGGGGTTGTTTTAGGGCACTTTCTGGTCGTTTTGGGGCACTCGGGGGTGTTTTGGGGGCACTTTCTGGTCGTTTTGGGGCACTTTGAGGTCATTTTAGGGCACTCGGGGGTGTTTTGGGGACATTTTCTGGTCATTTTGGGGCACTCGGGGGTGTTTTGGGGACATTTTCTGGTCATTTTGGGGCACTCGGGGGTGTTTTGGGGGCACTTTGGGGTCATTTTGGGGCACTCGGGGGTGTTTTGGGGGCACTTTGGGGTCATTTTGGGGCACTCGGGGGTCGTTTTAGGGCACTCGGGGGTGTTTTGGGGGCATTTGCTGGTG
>NW_015090788.1:175931-187337 GCF_001431845.1 Calidris pugnax | reverse complement strand
CCCCTTTTCCCTCCCCCCCCCCCAACATTTAAGGTCGTGGCGCTGGAGGGGACCAACAGCACCGGGAGGATGATGGTGGTCTCCAAGCTCTACGAGGTGACTTTGGCCCCACTGATGGGTTTGGGGGCTGATTTCTTTTTTTGGGGTGAAAAAGGAGGATTTTGAGGCTATTTCTGGTTTATTTGCAGGGGGTGCCACTTCCCTTCCACACCCCCACAGAGCCGGCCCCAGGTGAGCTTTCCCCGCGGAGGTTTAAAGCCGGGAGGGGTTAAACCTTCCTGTCAGGCCAGAGGGTCCCCAAAACCTCTCTTTTTGTCCCCAAAACCTCTCTTTTTGTCCCCAAAACCCTTCCCTTCTGTCCCCACAGAGCAGAGGATGGTGTTGGTGGCCTGTGGACCCTACACCACCTCCGACAGCATCACCTACGAGCCCCTCACCGACCTCCTGGAGGTCATCGCCCGCGACCGCCCCGACGTCTGCATCCTGGTGAGGGGGGGGGTAATGAATGTAAATAATTTACTAATTATTTACATTCATTAAACCAATTAAATATCCTAAAACAAGATACCACAGCAGGAAAGTGCAGTCAAGGTTTCAAAACCTGAAAAATCGGCGTAAAAAAGCGCCGTGTGGGGAGAGAGGCAGCTCGGGCGTGAGCTCAAACCACCTGTTTTTCATCCCAAAGTGCCAAAACGTCCATTTTTTTACCCTAAAATGACAAAAAAAGCCCAGTTTTTAGAGCGAATCGTGCCCTTTGAGCACCCCAGGAGCCAGATCCTGGTTTCCTGCTGCTTTGATCGGTCTCCCCTTTTGCCCCGACCGTTTTGGGGTTGTGGGATAAAATTTGAGCTTCATTAATAAGAATAATTTTTTAAAATTTACCTTTTTTGGGGGGTTTAACACAATTAATTTGGGTTTTGGGGCTGGTGACACCTGGGGATGCCCCGGATTGTGGTTTTCTCTGATTTTTTTCATCGTTTCTTCGCAGTTTGGGCCGTTCCTGGATGCCAAGCACGAGCAAGTGGAGGTGAGGAAGACTCCGGGGCACCCATGGGTGCCCCCCTCCCCCAGGACCTCCATGGGATGTTCTAAAAGCTTGATTTTTTCCCCCCAAAATTCCTCCATCCGTGTGGATTTTGGGGTTGATCCGTGGGGCCGGGCTCCGGAAGGACAAAGCGGCCGCGGGAGGTTGGGGGGGAGATGTCCCAAAAAAAAAGTCCTCAAATTCCTCAATTTGAGGGGGGAATTCCTCAAATCTCCTCGTTTTCCCTCAATTTTTAGAACTGCCAGCTCCTGGGCTCCTTCGCCGATGTCTTCAAGCTCTGCCTGAAGATGATCATCGAAGGGACACGAAGGTAGGTAGCTCCTCCTTTCCACATGTCACTTTTTGCCCAAAAACTCCTTTTTTATCACCAAACAGGAGGTTTCCACCGATTCCCAGGCGGGAAACAGGCAGCAGAGGGAGAAAAATCATGAGATTTTGGTTAAAAGCCTCGTTAACGGGCTCTGAAATGGAGGAGGGGGGCGGCCAGTTGGAGCCCCAGGGGAGAAACACCTTTCCCACAAAAGCAAAGTGGGTTTTGGGGGGATTTTAACAGATTTTGGGGCTTTTCACTTCCAGAATGCCCCAAAATGGTCTATTTTTGAGGGGGTCTGGCTGTAATTTCCTCGGAGAAGTGCTGGTTGTGGCTGATGAGCTGTTCCTCGGCTTCACCTGTAATTAATCACCTCGTTTTTTCCCTCTTTTTCCAACCTCATTGACTCTCAGCTCATTTTTGTCCCTAAATTCCCTCTTTTTCCCTTTTTTTCCCAGTTCTTGCCTCATCATTCTCCCTAAACTGCCTGTTTTTTCCCTCTTTTTCTTTTTTTGACAGCTCTGGGTTCATCTTTATCCCTAAACTGCCTGGTTTTCCTTCTTTTTGTCCAACGCCGTCAACTCGCAGCTCGTGGTTGTCCCCAAATTCCCTGGTTTTCCCTTTTTCCCCAGTTTCTTGCATCATTGTCCCTAAATCCCCTCTTTTTCCCCCGTTTTTTCCCCTGGCAGCACGGGGTCCCAGCTGGTCCTGGTCCCCTCCCTGCGCGACGTCCACCACGACTTCGTTTACCCGCAGCCGCCCTTCTCCTGCCCCGACCTGCCCCGGGACGACAAAGCGGTAATAAACCTCCTTTTTACCCCAAAAAACACCCATGGCAACATTTTTTGGGGGTGTTGGGGTGGGTTTTGGGGTGGATTTGGGACTTTTAGGGCTGGTTGAGGGGTGTTTTAAGGAAAGCTCAGGGTGGTTGTGAGCATTTTAGGGCAAGTTTGGGGTATTTGAGGGAAGCTCAGGGCGGTTGTGACCATTTTAGGGTGGATTTGGGGCCATTTAAGGCAGATTTGGGGTATTTGAGGAAACCCCAGGGTGACTGCAGTGTTTTGGAGATGGTTTTGGGGTAGGTTTTGGGGGTTTTGGGATTGGTTTAGGGGTGTTTACAGAAAGCTCAGGGTGGTTGTGAGCATTTTAGGGCAGGTTTGGGGGCCATTTAGGGCAGATTTGGGGTATTTGAGGAAAGCTCAGGGTGGTTGTGAGCGTTTTAGGGCAGATTTGGGGCCATTTAGGGCAGATTTGGGGTATTTGAGGAAAGCTCAGGGTGGTTGTGACCGTTTTAGGGCAGGTTTGGGTATTTGAGGAAACCCCAGGGTGACTGCAGTGTTTTTGGAGCCGGTTTAGGGGTATTTTGGGGTCGGTTTGGGGTGTTTTGGGATTGGTTTCGGGGTGTTTAAGGAAAGCTCAGGGTGGTTGTGAGCATTTTAGGGCAGGTTTGGGGGCCATTTAGGGCAGATTTGGGGTATTTGAGGAAAGCCCAGGGTGACTGCAGTGTTTTGGGGGTATTTTGGGGTCGGTTTGGGGTGTTTTGGGATTGGTTTCGGGGTGTTTAAGGAAAGCTCAGGGTGGTTGTGACCGTTTTAGGGCAGATTTGGGGTATTTGAGGAAAGCCCAGGGTGACTGCAGTGTTTTGGGGGTATTTTGGGGTCGGTTTGGGGTGTTTTGGGATTGGTTTAGGGGTGTTTTGGGGTCGGTTTGGGGTGTTTTGGGATTGGTTTAGGGGTGTTTAAGGAAAGGCAAAATGCAATTGCGACTGTTTTAGGGCAGATTTGGGGAAATCCCAGCCTGATTCCAGTGTTTTGGAACCAGCTTTGGGGGGTATTTTGGGGTGGATTTGGGGCGTTTAAGGAAAGCTCATGGTGAGCTTTGACCATAATGGTGATTGTGACCATTTTAGGGCAAGTTTGGGGTGATTTGGGGCAGATCTGGGGCGATTTAGGGCAGATTGGGGGTATTTGAGGAAATCCCAATGCGACTGCAGCGTTTTGGGTACAGGTTTTGGGGGGCATTTTAGGCCAGGTTTGGGACAATTATGGAAAGCTGAGCACCTTGGGGTTGTTTTTGGGCACTCGGGGTCGTTTTGGGGCACTTTGGGGTCGTTTGGGGGCACTTTCTGGTCGTTTTAGGGCGCTTGGGGGTGTTTTAGGCCACTTTGGGGTTGTTTTAGGGCACTTTCTGGTCGTTTTGGGGCACTCGGGGGTGTTTTGGGGGCACTTTCTGGTCGTTTTGGGGCACTTTGAGGTCATTTTAGGGCACTCGGGGGTGTTTTGGGGACATTTTCTGGGGCATTTTAGGCCAGGTTTGGGACAATTATGGAAAGCTGAGCACCTTGGGGTTGTTTTTGGGCACTCGGGGTCGTTTTGGGGCACTTTGGGGTCGTTTGGGGGCACTTTCTGGTCGTTTTAGGGCGCTTGGGGGTGTTTTAGGCCACTTTGGGGTTGTTTTAGGGCACTTTCTGGGCGTTTTGGGGCACTCGGGGGTGTTTTGGGGGCACTTTCTGGTCGTTTTGGGGCACTTTGAGGTCATTTTAGGGCACTCGGGGGTGTTTTGGGGACATTTTCTGGTCATTTTGGGGCACTCGGGGGTGTTTTGGGGACATTTTCTGGTCATTTTGGGGCACTCGGGGGTGTTTTGGGGGCACTTTGGGGTCATTTTGGGGCACTCGGGGGTCGTTTTAGGGCACTCGGGGGTGTTTTGGGGGTACTTTCTGGTCGTTTTAGGGCACTTGGGGGTGTTTTGGGGCGTTTTGGGGTCATTTTAGGGCACTCGGGGGTGTTTTGGGGGCACTTTCTGGTAATTTTGGGGCACTTTGGGGTCATTTTAGGGCACTCAGGGGTGTTTTGGGGGTACTTTCTGTTCGTTCTGGGGCACTTGGGGGTGTTTTGGGGCATTTTGGGGTCGTTATTGGGCACTTTAGGGTCGTTTTAGGGCACTCGGGGGTGTTTTGGGGTCCTGGCAAAGCCACCCCCCGACCCGTTGTCCTGTCCCCGTGTCCCCGTAGCGCGTGCACTTGGTGCCAGAGCCCTGCACCCTGGACATCGACGGCGTCATCTTGGGCCTCACCTCCACCGACCTCATCTTCCACATGGGCGCCGAGGAGATCAGTAGGTGGGATCCCCAACCCCGGGGAGAGGGGAAATCTCTGGATTCAGCCCCAAATTGGCCGGGATCTTGTCAGGAAGCATCATCCAGGGGTGGCTTGTCCCTCCGTTGTCCCCTCCGGCGCCTCGTTTCTCTGATGGGGAGACAGAGCTGCCCCCATCCCTCGGTGCCAGGTCGTTAATTAGGCTGCCTGACTAATTAATCAGCGCGGCCTCCGAGCTCTTTTGTTTTTTTGGGTTTTTTTTCCCTTTTCTTAACCATTTCACTGCTCTTTTTCTCTCCAGCTCATCGGGGATCTCGGACAGGTTCACGCGAATCCTCAAGCACATCCTGACGCAGAGGAGGTGAGGGACGTGGCACAAACACCCACCCGAACCCAAAAAGGGCTTTTTTATCACCAAATAATGAAATCCTGTGCTGTCGTCACCCTCTTCCCCTTTAAAGTCCATTTTTAACCCCCCAAAAATGTCAGTTTGGGGTTTGACAACCCTTTTAAGAGAGGATTCGGAGGGTTGTAGCGCTGTAAATCCTCCTGGTGCGTGTCAGGCGGCCCCAGCCGAGAGCAATAAGCAAAACAAGCAGAAAGAACTCTTTCTACCCCAAAATGACCCGCCGGTTGTATCTGAGCCTTGTTGCTACAGGCAAAGGTGGTGGCAATGTCCATTTTTAACCCCCAAAAATGTCAGTTTGGGGTTTGACAACCCTTTTAAGAGAGGATTCGGAGGGTTGTAGCGCTGTAAATCCTCCTGGTGCGTGTCAGGCGGCCCCAGCCGAGAGCAATAAGCAAAACAAGCAGAAAGAACTCTTTCTACCCCAAAATGACCCGCCGGTTGTATCTGAGCCTTGTTGCTACAGGCAAAGGTGGTGGCAATGTCCATTTTTAACCCCCAAAAATGTCAGTTTGGGGTTTGACAACCCTTTTAAGAGAGGATTCGGAGGGTTGTAGCGCTGTAAATCCTCCTGGTGCGTGTCAGGCGGCCCCAGCCGAGAGCAATAAGCAAAACAAGCAGAAAGAACTCTTTCTACCCCAAAATGACCCGCCGGTTGTATCTGAGCCTTGTTGCTACAGGCAAAGGTGGTGGTAATGGGGTTTTTTTCCCCCCTTTGGTAGTTACTACCCGCTGTACCCCCCCTCGGAGGAGCTGAACGTCGACTATGAAAACTTCTACAGCTACGCCTCGTTGCCCGTCACCCCCGACGTCCTCGTCACCCCCTCGGAGCTGCGGTACTTCGTGAAGGTCAGGCTGTGCCAGGCTGGTCTAAATCTTCTCTTTTTTTACCTTAAAACCACTATTTCTCATCCTGTGGCTCCACTCCCTGATGAAGAGTTTCTCCTGGAGCCCCTTGAGGGACTGGAAGGGGCTCGAAGGTCTCCCTTGGAGAGACACAGCCAAAGCTCGTCCCTCGTCCGCTGGTAGGGTCACCCCAGCACAGGTGGCCACCAGGTTGTCCTTGGTGACACCGTGCTGGCTCCATGTCACCTCCCTGTCCTCCATGTACCTTATGTACCCCCCAAAATGTGCTTTTATGCCCCCCAAATCAACCATATTTTGGCAGATTTGCACAAAACCCAGTTTACAGCACAAATAAAACACCGTCTTGTGACTGTAGCTGGTGGGTCACAGCCACCAGCATCCCTGGTGCCTGTAGCTGGGTGGTTGTGGCTGCTGGTGACCCCAGCACCTGTAGCTGGGCAGTCACAGCTCCCCGTGTCCGTGTTGGCTGTAGCCAGGTGGCTCCTGGTGTCTGTGTCGGCTGTAGCTGGGTGACTATCACTCTGTGTTGGCTGTAGCCGAGCGGTTGTGGCTCCCAGTGTCCATGTTGCCTGTAGCCAGGTGGCTATCAGTGTCCCTGTGCCTGTAGCTGGATGGAATCAGCTGTAGCCGGGTGGCTCTCGGTGTCTGTGTCAGCTGTAGCCAGGTGGTTGTGGCTCCTGGTGTCCATGCCGACTGTAGCTGGGTGACTATCACTCTGTATTGGCTGTAGCCGAGCGGTTGTGGCTCTCAATGTCCCTGTTGCCTGTAGCCAGGTGGCTATCAGTGTCCCCATCGCCTGTAGCTGGATGGCCTCAGCTGTTGGTGTCCATGTCACCTGTAGCTGGGTGGTTGCTGCTCTTGGTGTCCGTGCCAACTGTAGCTGGGTGACTGTCACCGTCTGTGTTGGCTGTAGCCAAGTGGTTGTGGCTCCCAGTGTCCCTGTTGCCTGTAGCCACGTGGCTATCAGTGTCCCCGTTGCCTGTAGCCAGATGGCCTCAGCTGTTAGCCGGGTGGTTGTGGCTCCTGGTGTCTGTGCTGCCTGTAGCTGGGTGACTGTCATCATCTGTGTTGGCTGTAGCCGAGCGGTTGTGGCTCCTAATGTCCATATTGCCTGTAGCCAGGTGGCTATCAGTGTCCCTGTGCCTGTAGCCGGATGGCATCAGCCATAGCCGGGTGGTTGTGGCTCCTGGTGTCCGTGCCGACTGTAGCTGGGTGACTGTCACCATCTGTGTTGGCTGTAGCCGAGCGGTTGTGGCTCCCAATGTCCCTGTTGCCTGTAGCCAGGTGGCTATCACTGTCCCCACTGCCTGTAGCCGGGTGGCTCTTGGTGTCTGTGTCAGCTGTAGCCGGGTGGTTGTGGCTCCTGGTGTCCGTGCCGGCTGTAGCTGGGTGACTGTCACTCTGTGTTGGCTGTAGCCGAGCGGTTGTGGCTCCCAGTGTCCCTGTTGCCTGTAGCCAGGTGGCTATCGGTGTCCCTGTTGCCTGTAGCCGGGTGGCTCTCTGTGTCTGTGTCAGCCGTAGCCAGGTGGTTGTGGCTCCCGGTGTCTGTGCCGACTGTAGCTGGGTGACTGTCACTGTGTAGCCAGATGGCCTCAGCTGTTAGCCGGGTGGTTGTGGCTCCTGGTGTCTGTGCTGCCTGTAGCTGGGTGACTGTCATCATCTGTGTTGGCTGTAGCCGAGCGGTTGTGGCTCCTAATGTCCATATTGCCTGTAGCCAGGTGGCTATCAGTGTCCCTGTGCCTGTAGCCGGATGGCATCAGCCATAGCCGGGTGGTTGTGGCTCCTGGTGTCCGTGCCGACTGTAGCTGGGTGACTGTCACCGCCTGTGTTGGCTGTAGCCGAGCGGTTGTGGCTCCCAATGTCCCTGTTGCCTGTAGCCAGGTGGCTATCACTGTCCCCACTGCCTGTAGCCGGGTGGCTCTTGGTGTCTGTGTCAGCTGTAGCCGGGTGGTTGTGGCTCCTGGTGTACATGCCGACTGTAGCTGGGTGACTGTCACCATCTGTGTTGGCTGTAGCCGAGCGGTTGTGGCTCCCAGTGTCCCTGTTGCCTGTAGCCAGGTGGCTATCAGTGTCCTCGTTGCCTGTAGCCAGATGGCCTCAGCTGTTGGGTGTCCATGTCACCTGTAGCTGGGTGGTTGCTGCTCTTGGTGTCCGTGCCGGCTGTAGCTGGGTGACTGTCACTCTGTGTTGGCTGTAGCCGAGCGGTTGTGGCTCCCAGTGTCCCTGTTGCCTGTAGCCAGGTGGCTATCAGTGTCCCCGTTGCCTGTAGCCAGATGGCCTCAGCTGTAGCTGGGTGGCTGTTGGTGTCTGTGTCAGCTGTAGCCGGGTGGTTGTGGCTCCTGGTGTCCGTGCCGGCTGTAGCTGGGTGACTGTCACTCTGTGTTGGCTGTAGCCGAGCGGTTGTGGCTCCCAGTGTCCCTGTTGCCTGTAGCCAGGTGGCTATCAGTGTCCCCGTTGCCTGTAGCCAGATGGCCTCAGCTGTAGCTGGGTGGCTGTTGGTGTCTGTGTCAGCTGTAGCCGGGTGGTTGTGGCTCCTGGTGTCCGTGCCGGCTGTAGCTGGGTGACTGTCACTCTGTGTTGGCTGTAGCCGAGCGGTTGTGGCTCCCAGTGTCCCTGTTGCCTGTAGCCAGGTGGCTATCAGTGTCCTCGTTGCCTGTAGCCAGATGGCCTCAGCTGTTGGGTGTCCATGTCACCTGTAGCTGGGTGGTTGCTGCTCTTGGTGTCCGTGCCGGCTGTAGCTGGGTGACTGTCACTCTGTGTTGGCTGTAGCCGAGCGGTTGTGGCTCCTAATGTCCCTGTTGCCTGTAGCCAGGTGGCTATCAGTGTCCCCACTGCCTGTAGCTGGATGGCCTCAGCTGTTGGTGTCCATGTCACCTGTAGCTGGGTGGTTGCTGCTCTTGGTGTCCGTGCCAACTGTAGCTGGGTGACTGTCACCGTCTGTGTTGGCTGTAGCCAAGTGGTTGTGGCTCCCAGTGTCCCTGTTGCCTGTAGCCACGTGGCTATCAGTGTCCCCGTTGCCTGTAGCCAGATGGCCTCAGCTGTTAGCCGGGTGGTTGTGGCTCCTGGTGTCTGTGCTGCCTGTAGCTGGGTGACTGTCATCATCTGTGTTGGCTGTAGCCGAGCGGTTGTGGCTCCTAATGTCCATATTGCCTGTAGCCAGGTGGCTATCAGTGTCCCTGTGCCTGTAGCCGGATGGCATCAGCCATAGCCGGGTGGTTGTGGCTCCTGGTGTCCGTGCCGACTGTAGCTGGGTGACTGTCACCGCCTGTGTTGGCTGTAGCCGAGCGGTTGTGGCTCCCAATGTCCCTGTTGCCTGTAGCCAGGTGGCTATCACTGTCCCCACTGCCTGTAGCCGGGTGGCTCTTGGTGTCTGTGTCAGCTGTAGCCGGGTGGTTGTGGCTCCTGGTGTACATGCCGACTGTAGCTGGGTGACTGTCACCATCTGTGTTGGCTGTAGCCGTGCGGTTGTGGCTCCTGGGGGGTCCTCGGCACCGGGATCCGTGACCATGGCTCCCTGTCAGCTGTAGCAAGGTGGATGTGGCTCCTGGTGTCCATGCCGACTGTAGCTGGGTGACTATCACTCTGTGTTGGCTGTAGCCGAGCGGTTGTGGCTCCCAGTGTCCCTGTTGCCTGTAGCCAGGTGGCTATCGGTGTCCCTGTTGCCTGTAGCCGGGTGGCTCTCTGTGTCTGTGTCAGCCGTAGCCAGGTGGTTGTGGCTCCCGGTGTCTGTGCCGACTGTAGCTGGGTGACTGTCACTGTCTGTGTTGGCTGTAGCCGAGCGGTTGTGGCTCCCAGTGTCCCTGTTGCCTGTAGCCAGGTGGCTATCGGTGTCCCTGTTGCCTGTAGCCGGGTGGCTCTCTGTGTCTGTGTCAGCCGTAGCCAGGTGGTTGTGGCTCCCGGTGTCTGTGCCGACTGTAGCTGGGTGACTGTCACCGCCTGTGTTGGCTGTAGCCGAGCGGTTGTGGCTCCCAATGTCCCTGTTGCCTGTAGCCAGGTGGCTATCACTGTCCCCACTGCCTGTAGCCGGGTGGCTCTTGGTGTCTGTGTCAGCTGTAGCCGGGTGGTTGTGGCTCCTGGTGTACATGCCGACTGTAGCTGGGTGACTGTCACCATCTGTGTTGGCTGTAGCCGAGCGGTTGTGGCTCCCAGTGTCCCTGTTGCCTGTAGCCAGGTGGCTATCAGTGTCCTCGTTGCCTGTAGCCAGATGGCCTCAGCTGTTGGGTGTCCATGTCACCTGTAGCTGGGTGGTTGCTGCTCTTGGTGTCCGTGCCGGCTGTAGCTGGGTGACTGTCACTCTGTGTTGGCTGTAGCCGAGCGGTTGTGGCTCCCAGTGTCCCTGTTGCCTGTAGCCAGGTGGCTATCAGTGTCCCCGTTGCCTGTAGCCAGATGGCCTCAGCTGTAGCTGGGTGGCTGTTGGTGTCTGTGTCAGCTGTAGCCGGGTGGTTGTGGCTCCTGGTGTCCGTGCCGGCTGTAGCTGGGTGACTGTCACTCTGTGTTGGCTGTAGCCGAGCGGTTGTGGCTCCCAGTGTCCCTGTTGCCTGTAGCCAGGTGGCTATCGGTGTCCCTGTTGCCTGTAGCCGGGTGGCTCTCTGTGTCTGTGTCAGCCGTAGCCAGGTGGTTGTGGCTCCCGGTGTCTGTGCCGACTGTAGCTGGGTGACTGTCACTGTCTGTGTTGGCTGTAGCCGAGCGGTTGTGGCTCCTGGTGTCCATGTTGGCTGTAGCTGGATGACTGTCACTCTGTGTTGGCTGTAGCCGAGCGGTTGTGGCTCCCAATGTCCCTGTTGCCTGTAGCCAGGTGGCTATCAGTGTCCCCACTGCCTGTAGCTGGATGGCCTCAGCTGTAGCCGGGTGGTTGTGGCTCCTGGTGTCCGTGCCGACTGTAGCTGGGTGACTGTCACCATCTGTGTTGGCTGTAGCCGTGCGGTTGTGGCTCCTGGTGGCTCCTCGGCACCGGGATCCGTGACCATGGCTCCCGTTTTCCTGCAGGACGTTCTGGGCTGTGTCTGCATCAATCCCGGCCGCCTGACGAAGGGCCAGGTCGGGGGGACCTACGGCCGCCTGTACCTACAGCGAGGAGACCCCCAGGGCGAGCGGAGGAGTCCGTGTGTCGCTGCTCAAGTCGTTAAAATCTAAAATCTTCGACCTTTTCTACAGTTTAATTCCTTCACGGGAACAAAGTTGTGTTCAAAGACACTGAATTTTGGTTAAAAAACACCCAAAACCGCTTGTGTTTGTCTCCTGTGCTTTCGCCTGACTCCGTTTCACGGGGTCCTGACTCCGCGCCACACCCCAAAATGGTGGGACCCACTCTAATAATCACTAATTAATTAATGATAAGGAGGAGGTGGCAGGAAGATGATTTTTTGCAGCGATTTTTCCAGGTGGGCTTTCAGAGGACCCGGATTAGCAGCAACGGGTGTTTTTTGGGGTGTAAATGGGTGATTTTTGGGGTCGCTCGTTAGCGAATCCCCTGTGTTTTCTTCGTTAGGGAAACAAAGATGAGCCTCCAGCTGGATTTACCCTCAGAAAAGGGGAATTTTGGGGTGTGATGGGGCTGAAATCCTCCTCTGCCTGGGCACCCGCGTCCCGGCTTCAGTGATGTCACTCAGGATGAGCTTCCTCGTTATGGGCCTCTGGGTTTAATTAGTCCGAAAGCAATTAATTTACAGGTGCCCGGGGGG
>NW_015090788.1:174846-175921 GCF_001431845.1 Calidris pugnax | reverse complement strand
GGGGGGGGGGGGGGGGGGAAGCTGTGCTGCTGCTCCATGGGCTTGGGTGAAGGATCTGCAGCTCCTGGCTCGGCTGGGGGTGAAAAACCACCATCGGGTTTGGGTTGGAATCAAGTTTTCCCCCCACTTTTTGCCTCTAATTTGTGACGAAGCTGAAAATTAATTAAAATCCTCCCTTTTGGCTCCGTTTCTCCTGGTGTTTGTTCCGCTCCGATGCTGGGAAGGGGGTTGGGGTGGGGGGAAAGGGCTTTTTTTTTTTCTTTTTGCTGGAAAAAAGGTAAATCCCATGTGAAGAAAGGGAATGTTTCGTAACTCCCCACCGCGGGGCAGCTCCAGGCATCGGGAGGCTGGAAAACAACCTCGTCAGGCGGCGCTGAGCGTCTCCCTTCGTTAATTTTCCACTTAATTACCTGCCTGGCCTTATTACAGCCTCCCTCTAGAAGCGACGCCTTTATCTTCTCTCACCCTTTAAATCCCACGTGGGCGTCAGGGCACTTTTAGGGGAAAATCGGGGGAAAACAGGGTCCAGGGGGGGAGATTGCTTATGATTTTTGATTTTTTGATATTTATTTTCGGTTAGGATTTGCCAGAAAATCTCTCTTTTCTCCCCAAATCTCAGCGCGTTGTGGGCTTCTCCAACTGTCGCATCTCGGCTTCAGTTCCTCAGATCTTTTGCTGATTTTAGCGCTTTTCACCCCAAATAAACCACTTTTTTTTTTTCCCTACTGTGGGTAAAAGACCTTTTTTCCCCACTTTTTTCCGAGTTTCCAGCTTTTTTTTTTATATCTTTTTTTCACCTGCTGCAAGGGGGGGGAGGGAGCAAAAACCCACTTTCTCCCCATTTTTGGCTTTGATGCTCCTTGTCCAGCCTCAGTTTTCCTCCTAAAAAATGCTATTTTAGGGTTGTTGAGAGATTTTAAAGGGGGGGGTCGATTCAAACCCATGAGGAGCGAAGCAGCCGGCATCTCGTTTGCCTCTTAATTAGCTGATCCCTGAGGACGAAGCTCATTTGGGATTTAAACGAGCGGAGATTCCAGCCTTACGAGTTGGCCAAGGATTTTTTTTTTTTTGGGGG
>NW_015090788.1:173297-174694 GCF_001431845.1 Calidris pugnax | reverse complement strand
ATTCCCCTTGACCCATCACTCAGGCTGTCCAAATCCCTTTGTAGATCCTTCACACCCTCAAGCAGATCAACATTCCAGTCCAACTTGGTGTGGTCTGCAAACTTACTGAGGGCCCACTTGACTCCCTCATCCAGATCATTGATAATGACATTAAACAGAACTGGATCTGATACTGAGCAGTGGGGAATACCACTTGTGACTGGTCACCAGCTGGATTTAACTCCATTCACAACACTTTGGGACCAGATACGCAGCAAGTTGGTTTTTTTTAAAGAGTACACCCATCCGAGTCACAAGCAGCCAGCTTCTCCAGAATGCTGTGGGAAACTATGTCAAAGATTTTACTAAAGTCTGTGTAGACAACATCCACAGCCTTTCCTTCATCCACTAAGGTTAATGGTTACTCTCCAGCAAGAGCTACGATGAGCTGCAGTCTGCCTGTTCGCAGATACCAGCCTTCTGCCCTGCCTTTAGGAAACTTTTAGGGGAGTTGTCTACATCCACAACTCTTCATCAAAAGCTGCATCTATTCAACTTTTGGGGTTCTGGATGCCTGATCCCCTGCCCCTAGCTGTGATGATGGGCTTGCATTCCTGGTATTGGGATGCAGCCCCCATCCAGCGAGGCTGATGGACAACCAGGGACACACGTACTCTCCTCTCAAGGATTCCTTTTATTGTTCTTCCCCCCCCCCCCTTTTTTTTTTTTGTCCCCTCCCCGGTTTCCCCGCAGCCACCTCTTAATTTTAGCCCCCAGCTGCGAGGTTTCCGATTGCCCCCGGCTTAAATTAGCCACCAGGATCCCCAAAATAGCCAGCACGTTTTTGGGGGAGGGAGGGAGGCCGGATTGTGCTCCAGGATTTATTTGGGATTTTTTAGTTTTTTGGTTTTTTTTTTCCAGGTTTTTTTTCAGCACGAATAGGGATTCAGGGATATGGTTTTGTGGGGTTTTTTGGTTTTTTTTTTTTTAAAATATCCATGTTTTAAGGAGTTGCCCCAACCAGAGTGGACTCCGACCCCATCACGGGGTGCGACCTGTGCCCTCATCCCACCCCAAACGGGAATTCCCGGCGCTCCCCAGGTTTTGGGGTGGGGCCCGGCCGGGAGGAGCCACCCTTAAAGAGTTGTTTTTCCTGGTTTTAAGGGTTTTTTTATATATCCCCCCCCTCCTTTCTCTTTTCTGGTTTGTCACTGCTGCAGCGGGGTGTGGGGGAAACTGAGGCACGGGAAGGGTTTGGCTGCGTTTCCCTCCCGAGCGCCGGCACTTCCTCATCCGCAAACTTTCCTCCTTGGAATTTCCTTATCAGGGAAAATCTTCCCCCACCCCCACCCCCCCCGCCTCCAATACCGGTGTTTTCCCAGTCCTGGGGTGAAGGGGGGGGGGGGAAAAACCACCCC
>NW_015090788.1:162354-171927 GCF_001431845.1 Calidris pugnax | reverse complement strand
TCTTTTTTTCTGCTTTTCAGGATGGTTTTGTGTCCCTGTCACATCCCCTGATCCCCAATTTAAAGGGGGGGGAGGGGATGCTTCCAGCCTTTTTTCCATGAAAAACTCTCCTCTCAAGGATTCCTTTTATTGTTCTTCCCCCCCCCCCCTTTTTTTTTTTTGTCCCCTCCCCGGTTTCCCCGCAGCCACCTCTTAATTTTAGCCCCCAGCTGCGAGGTTTCCGATTGCCCCCGGCTTAAATTAGCCACCAGGATCCCCAAAATAGCCAGCACGTTTTTGGGGGAGGGAGGGAGGCCGGATTGTGCTCCAGGATTTATTTGGGATTTTTTAGTTTTTTGGTTTTTTTTTTCCAGGTTTTTTTTCAGCACGAATAGGGATTCAGGGATATGGTTTTGTGGGGTTTTTTGGTTTTTTTTTTTTTAAAATATCCATGTTTTAAGGAGTTGCCCCAACCAGAGTGGACTCCGACCCCATCACGGGGTGCGACCTGTGCCCTCATCCCACCCCAAACGGGAATTCCCGGCGCTCCCCAGGTTTTGGGGTGGGGCCCGGCCGGGAGGAGCCACCCTTAAAGAGTTGTTTTTCCTGGTTTTAAGGGTTTTTTTATATATCCCCCCCCTCCTTTCTCTTTTCTGGTTTGTCACTGCTGCAGCGGGGTGTGGGGGAAACTGAGGCACGGGAAGGGTTTGGCTGCGTTTCCCTCCCGAGCGCCGGCACTTCCTCATCCGCAAACTTTCCTCCTTGGAATTTCCTTATCAGGGAAAATCTTCCCCCACCCCCACCCCCCCCGCCTCCAATACCGGTGTTTTCCCAGTCCTGGGGTGAAGGGGGGGTGGGGAAAAACCCCCCCCAGTGTTTTGGGAGGGGACAGTCCTGCCCCCGCACACACCTTGTCACGGCGTCCCCTCGTCACCGGCGGCTCTTCCCCATCCGGATGCTCCAGGTAGGACCCTGCGGAGAGAAATCAATCCTCCCTTTTTCACCAGGAATAACCAAGAAAATCTGGGATAAATCCTCCCAACCAAGAGGGCAACCCCCAAAAGGCTTTCCAAAACATCCCTTTTCCCTAAAATAAATCCCTAATTCCCATCCTGGAGGGGGTGTGATTCCTCAAAGGGTGCCTTTTCCACACCCTGATGTCCCTCCGGCTCCGGGACCGTGGGGAATATCCCTTCCCCCGGGGGCAAAACCTCTTCCCAGGAGCAAATTTTTAGGTGAGGATTTTCTCCAAGCATCGATAAAAGGTGCAAAAAGACCCAAAAAAGGGTCAAGAGGAGGAGTTGGGAGGAACCGGCTTCGTTTTCTGCGGCGGTCGCTCGATTTTTGCGCCTTCCAGAGGGAAAATGGGTTCAAGCCTCCGTCGCTTAATCCCTGTTTTTGTAGGATCTTAATAAAATAGACACTGGGATGGAAAAATCACTGCTCCGGGAGTAACTCAGGGGAGTGAGGAAGCGCCAGGGTCTTCGTGTGTGAAGTTAAATGGCTGAAATTGAGCTAAAAAGAAATTTTCATGGAGCAAAGTTGAAAGGGCTGAAAACGGGGCAGGGCAGGAAGGAAATTCCCAGGTAGCAAAAGCCCAAATGGCTGAAAAGAGGCCAAAAAGAAAGCGATCTTTTTGTCAGCCATAGCCTAAATTGCCAAAAACAGGTGGAAAAGAAACAAAAATTCACATATGAATGTCTGGAAATGGGACCAAAAACCACTCAAATTTGACTCTGGGGGAGTCAAATTGGGGCAAATATCCCAGCGTTGGGTGTTGGCGGAGACGCTGGGAGGGTTCAAATCTTCTCCCCGGGGCTTTGGGCTGATTTTTTGCCGATGAGAAGCGAAAATGAACCCTCTCAGGGGGATGAAGGTGGAGTTGAATTCCTCAAATCTTCTCCTGAGGCACCTCCCGCTTTTATCCTGCACCAGAACATCTCATTTTCCCTGTTTCTCTCTTAACGAGTCTCCTTTTGTGGGACACCTGGATTATTTTGGGCTTTTAATGGGTTGAACGTGGGTGAAAACACCCCTAAACAACTTAACGAGGGGGTTTATTTGGGTTTTGCTCCTTTTCTGACCCGTTTTTCCCCCCCTCGTGTCGCGTCGCTGCTGAGAATCGGGCGCCCTGGTAACACCCCCATCTTTTGAGCAGGTTTATTCCGTCGTCAGCGCTGAAAAATGCCAGGAAAAAGATTTTAAGGATTTTTTTCTGATGAAAAAAAACCCCTATTCCCTGTGCTTTCGGGGCCCGCTGACCCTTTCCCAGGCTGCGCTGGCAGCAAATACCCTTTTTCGAGTCTTTTTTTTTCTTTCCAGCACAAAGGGAAAGGGCTCTACCCCCTGAACTCTCTGGAGATCACAGGCTGCCTTTGTCCCGGCCCAGTGGGGCGCTGGGGTCTCGGCCACGGCCCAGACTGGGGAGAAGAGGAGGAGCTGGGGTGAAAAATTGGGGTGAGGAAGAGCGATTTCTGCTCGGTGCCAGTGGAAGAGGTTGAACCTGCGCCGGCCGGGAGGAGAAACGAGCCCGGTGGCTGCTCATCCCCATCAGCATCACCCCACACCTTCCGTATTTCTGAGCGACGAGAGGCTTTTTTCCTCCAAATCTGCTTTTTTCAGTGGTTTTTTTGGGGCTAACCCACCCCTCTTTTGTGCTTTGCTGGCAATAAGGGGGGCTGAGCATCCAGGAGGTGTTTTGGCGAGCGCCGGCGCTGCTCCGAATCTGGATCTCGGTGAAGAAACCAACTTCCCTCCTTCCTGGCTCTTGTGGCCAAGAGGCCAACAAGAATCCTGGGCTGTGTAGAGTGTGGCCACCAGGTCAAGAGAAGTCATTCTCCACTTCTATTCTGCACTGGGGAGGCCATAACTGGAATATTGTGACCAGTTCTGGGCTCCCCAGTTCAAGAGGGAAAGGGAACTGCTGGGAAGAGTCCAGCGAAGGGCAACGAAGATGATTCAAGGATTGGAGCATCTCCCTGATGAGGAAAGGCTGAGAGAGTTGGGGCTCTTGAGCCTGGAGAAGAGAAGGCTGAGGGGAGACCTCATTAATGCTGACAAGTATCTCAAGGGAGGGTTGAAGGAGGAGGGAGTTGGACTCTTTTCAGTGGTTCCCAGTGAGAGGACGAGGGGCAACGGGCACAAGTTGGAACAGAAGAGGTTCCACTCAAATATGAGGAGAAACTTCTTCAGGGTGAGGGTGGCAGAGCCCTGGAAGAGGCTGCCCAGGGAGATTGTGGAGTCCCCTTCTCTGGAGATCTTCAAGACCCACCTGGATGCCATCCTGTAGGTGATCCTGCTTCAGCAGGGGAGTTGGACTAGATGATCTCCATGGTTCCCTTCCAACTCGAAAGAAGTCTTCTGAGGAGAGGCTGAGGGAGCTGGGGTTCTTCAGCCTGGAGAAGAGGAGGCTGAGGGGAGACCTTCTTGCTCTCTCCAACTCCCTGAAAGGAGGTTGCCAGGGAGAGGACGAGGGGCAACGGGCACAAGTTGGAACAGAAGAGCTTCCACTCAAATCTGATCTCTTTGGTCCCTTCCAACCCGAAAAATTCAGTGAAATTCAGTGAAATTCAGTCTCACCCCCTTCCTCCCGGCGCCCGGATTTCACGCGAGCGGCCGCCTCCTGTCATTACGCCGCTTCCCGGCCTTTAATCCACCCGGGATTAACGAAGCTGAATTCTGCATCGTCAGGATTTTTCTCTCCGCCCGGAGCCGCCGGGAACGGGATTATCGGGGACCGTGTGTCCCCCCACCCCCTTCCCCGGGGCTGCGTTCCCGACGCTGACGGCATCACCGGCGTCTCGGCATCGATAACGATAACGATGGTGCATCAGGCGGTTGAAGGTGACCGTGGGCTTTTCCACCCCTCTGTGTCGTCTTCTTATTAGATTTTTAAGGTGAACGTGGGCTTTTCCATCCCTCTGTGTCTTCTTCTTCTTAGATTTTCAAGGTGAACGTAGGATTTTCCATCCCTCCGCGTATTATTATTATATTTTTAAGGTGAACGTGGATTAATCATCCCTCTGTGTCGTCGTCGTCTTATATTTTTAAGGTGAACATAGGATTTTCCATCCCTCCACGTATTGTTATTATATTTTTAAGGTGAACATGGGATTAATCATCCCTCTGTGTCTTCTTATAAGATTTTTAAGGTGAACATGGGATTAATCATCCCTCTGTTGTCTTCTTATTAGATTTTTAAGGTGAACATGGGATTAATCATCCCTCTGTGTCGTCTTCTTCTTACATTTTTAAGGTGATCGTAGGATTTTCCATCCCTTTGTGTATTATTATTGTATATTTAAGGTGACCATGGGATTTTGCACCCCTCCATCTATTATTATTATTATTATTATTATTGTATTTTTGTTTTGGGATTGAAATGCCAGCCCTGGGGGAGTTTCTCCAGCTCCATTCATCCGTCGTTGGCCGCAGACTGGTTTTCACTGGATCCCTGGCACCAGCCGGGGCAGGTTTCAACCGGGGCGAGCGCCTGACGTGGTGGTTGGGGCTGTAAAACACAGGCGGAGGGCAGAGCAGAGCTAGTTTTAGATTGTTTTTCCCTAAAAATTAGTGAGAAAAGCTAAAACCCCGGAGTTTTCCCCTTGTTGATATTCAGAAGTCACGCTCAGGTGCCCTGAAACCTGTTTCACCCCATTTCTGTCCAGCCGAGGTGTGTCTCGAGGTCGTGCATAATGTTATTATCCTCCAAAATGCCCATTTTTTGCTTTATTTCTCCCCACAGTTGAAAAATCACACCCAGAACGCTTAAATTTGTCCAAGTTGAATGAATATGACCAAAATAGGGGGGGGAAAACCCAACTTCCTTCCCCCTCCTGCCTTAATCTCTATTATTTTGTATTTTAGCTTGTTGTTGGGTGGGGCTGGATTACACATGGCCAAGAGGAGAGGGAATTGAAATGAAAAATAATCTCTTTTTGGGTTAGAAAAGGCGCTTTCCGATGCTCTGCTCTCCCACCCTTCAACACAGGACCCCGATTCCCCCCATAAAAACATCAATCCTCTTAGATTTCCAGCTCTGACCCCCGCTCCTGATTTTTTTTTTTTCTTTAGTTTTACTTTTTTTCCCCCTCTTCCACTCGAAAGAAGACAATAGCCAAGTTTATGAACTCCTGGGTCATTTACAAACCCCGCAGTGTTTCTGTGCGCACATATATAATGCATGTATTCACAATGTATTAAATTCTTAAAACCCAGCCCCTGAAAATAATAACATTCCAGGAGTGTTCTCATCCAGTGAAGGAAAAGAAAGCTATGTAGCCTGAAGTCTGTGCATTGTATGTGTACATATACTGTTTAAAAATATTAAAACTCTCTTAAGAGTTACTATTCCATAAGGAACTTTTTTTTTTTTTTTTTTTAATTTTACTTTTTTTCCCCCTCTTCCACTCGAAACAAATCTCCAGGAGAGGCCCCGAGTGCCTGGATTTAATTACCCGGGTTGTTTTGTTATCGATAACGCAGCCAACGAACTTTCAGATAGCGAAGCGGAGAGCGTCTGGAATTAATTTCCTGGGACGTGCTGACGTTGAGGATCTCCGTCCTACACGTTATAACTCCCTTTTAAGCATTTTTTATTTTTTTTCCCCTTAATTTTCCAGGTTCTTTTTTAAAGCCTGAAGGTCTCGGAAGCCGCTTTTGAGTCAGTGAGGAAGAGCTTTGCTCCTCGGGGAGATGTCCACCAAGGTGCCCATCTACCTGAAGAGGGGCAGCAGGAAGGGGAAGAAGGAGAAGCTGCGCGACATCCTCTCCTCCGACATGATCAGCCCGCCCTTGGGGGACTTCAGACACACCATCCACATCGGCAGCGGCGGGGAGAGCGACATGTTCGGGGACATCTCCTTCCTCCAGGGCAAATTCCACCTCCTCCCCAGGACCGAAGGCAGCTTCGACTCCGACAAGGACAGCCCCGACGCGGCGCCCTTCGAGTTCTCCAGGACGGCCACCATCTCCGGCCGGGAGCAGCCACACTCTTCCTCGGAGACGTCGTCCCCCCTCCTCAAAAATGCCATCTCCCTGCCCGTTATCGGGGGGCCGCAGGCCTTGACGCTGCCCTCGGCACAAGCCCCCCCAAAACCCCCGCGGTTACACCTCGACGACAAAACCCCACCGGCGCGAAGCGAGGAGGAGGAGGAGGGTGGTGGTGGTGAAGGCAGGAGCGTCACCCCTTCGTCGTCGTCGTCGTTGTCGTCGCCGCCGCATCCCTGCACCTCGCGTTTCGCCGCCCCCACCAACGGCTTCGCCGAGGAGAAGGGCAAGGCCGAGCCGGCCTTCCTCTCCCACGCCGGCTCCCTCCTCTCCCTCCACGTGGATTTGGGACCATCCATCTTGGAGGACGTCCTGCAAGTGATGGAGAAACACCAGGCAGAGAGAGTGGGTGGGTCCCTCCAGGACCCGGGCCGGCAGGAAATCTTGACGTGAAGACGTCTCGAGGTAAAGACGTTGAGAAACATTGGGTTTTTTTATTTTTCTTTTTTTTACTTTTCGTTTTTCCTCCTTAAAACACAGCTCCAACCCTCTCAAAGTTTGCCTCCACACGCCTTTCCTAACGGCTTGCCCTGTTGTTTCTTCTTGCAGAGCCCGTCGTGCAAACGTGCAGACGTGGAGCGTTTCTCCCCGAAAATCTCCGGCCGCTCCCTCTGTGTGTGGGGAGAAAAAAAAAAGACAAACCACATTCCAACGCCCTCCAAATCCCAAAGGGAAGAGGCATTTATCGGTGCTGGGTTATTTCTCAACGCTCGCCCGCTTCAACTTCACCTTCGGCGACGGATGGAGCTGTAGGACCGGGAGAAAAACAAGACTCCCCCCTCCTGGGGCCGTTGGGAACGTTTTTGGCGCTGAATGGGATGAAACAGCGACGGCCGAATTCCTAAATGTTTCAGTCGGGAGGATTTTGGGGAGGGTTGGGGTTGATTTTGCTTCGCTCGAGGAGGGTTTTTGCGGTCGGTGGAGGCGAAGGGGTGACGCGCGCCGTTTGCCACCCACCCCCAATCATCGAGGCGATGTCAAACGCCAGCCTTCGACGTGGTTTAATTTCTTTTCAGATCCCGCAAAAACGGGTAAATTTAGCGGTTCCGTGGCAAAAGACTCCATCGGGCTCTAACGTTGCACCACCTCTAAGGAGAAGCTAAAAAAACTCTCCGCGGAGAAGCTGAAAAGCCCCCTCTTGGGCTGTATTTCAGCGACTAAATCCCCCGGAGCTCAGAAGTGGAATCGAAAGTGGTAAATAAGATGCAAAAAAAGCAACAAAACCACAAAAAAAATCATCTGTTAAGTGTGGGGGGGGTGAGTGACCGCCCGGCCAGATTCCTGGGGGAGATTTCAGTCTCCCAAAAGACGCCGTCTCCGTCAATCGCAGATTGTTCGGCCGGAGGGAGGAACGAGGGGGTGAAACGCTTCGGCACGCAGAAAGGAATGCGAATCCCTTCTGCCTTTTTTTTTTATAAATAATTTAAAAAAAGAATAAAAGAAATAATCTGTGGAAATGCCAATTCCACTGACGTCGGGGCGAAAGACTTTAAAACACCCGACTGCGAGGCCTTTCCTTCTCTTTCCCCCCCCATCCCAGAATCGAGGACGAGAGAAACCTGTTGGACTCGGTAACGGTGTAAAAACCAGCAGGACCTCGTTTCCTAATTACTAGGAATGACATCACTAATTAATTGCATCATTTTTAACCGTTTCTGGTAGTTTTAGTCCAGAATGAGGCCGGGAGTCCCCCTGAGTAAGGAATTAAGGCACCTCTTGAAGAACACCCTGACTTTTTGCTGGTTTGCCAGAGCCTGACCCTGTATTTCTTTCCATCATCGATTGCTGTTTTCTTCAGGTGTCGTTAACTAATGAATCATTAGATTAATGAGCTCGGAGCTTGTCACCACCCCAACTGTGTCCCTGCTCTTGCTTATTGCCCATCTGTGTCCGGTGGGGCACTCACTGTGAGACCAAACCACTCTGTTTTGGTGGAAACACGGAAAATTTGGGGTAAAACCAATGTTTCAAGCCTAATTAAGACAATGAGGTTAATTGAGCTCAATCCGGGCAGCTGCTGGGTTTAATTTCTATTTGATTTTATGCTGTTATGGTTCAACCTTTACCTGCTCTAAACCGACGGCGCTTCCTCCCAACACACCCATCCACGTGGCGATGACTTCATTTTTATTTATTTTAGGATTTTTCTTACCAGAAATAATTCCCGTGACAGGATGGGGGCGTTTTAGAGCATTGTTTGTAATTAATTTACCCTTCATTTATTTTGATGAGAGATGTGGCTTGATTTCCCAATCCCCTCTTCTCAGCTGCTGTTTGGTCAAACAATTTGGAGGCAGAAAGCCTGGAATGGATCATTTTGGGTGTTTTTCAGAGTCCTTGGGGTTTTTTTTTTTGTGGTCCAGGACCTTTGGGAGGAGAGGGGTGGGTTGTGACAACCCGGAGGGCCCTTGTTTTCATGGATTTCACCTTAATTAGTGAATTAAAGTGAGCTGGGGATGAAGGTGCTTGAGTTTGCCCCCCCACATCTGCCTAATTATCAGCAGCAATTACGAAACCATCGCTGCCGGATCTGGGCAATGCCCAGCAGCAGCTTCCCCACGTTTCGAAATAACACCCTGGGGGGGGAATGGCCAAAATCCCCTTTTCTCCTCATTTTTGCTCCTTCCACTTGTTCCAAGCTGGGGCAGGGGGAGGATATAGGGCCTTAATGGCTTTAATTGGGCATTAAATTGGCACCTCACTCAGTCTTGATGGTTCCTGGCTGCATCCGAGCGGATCCCACTCTGCTCTGGTGCTGGAATACGCTCCTACAAGGGGCTAAAGGGAAAGGAATTGCTTTAATTTGCTGGATTTTAGTGTTTTTCTACTGTGAAAAGGTGATGCTCCTTGTCTGCAACTCACCTCCTCCCTCCCCTGGGCCCTCTCTCACCCACCCCTCAGACTATATTTGATATAAACCCCCTGAAATTATCCCAATCCTATTTTTTTCCTCATTTTCCCAGGCATAATCTCATCTCCTTTGCTGCAAAAAAACCCCCAACAACCCACCCCATTTCTTTAATTAATTTTGAGCTATAAGCAATAAAATCATTTGGGATTCCCCCTGCCCCTGGGGTTTCTGCACAGGGTGGGGGCTTCCTTCATCCCTCCCCCTCCCTCTGCTTGGTCACTAATTAATCATTCCTCAAACTGCTGATTTATGCAAACAGCTGTTGCTAAACCCTGTTGTTTTATATATATTTTTTTTTAATACCCTGTTCTAAGAAGCGTGAGTCACTCGGGCAGGAACGCTGTTCCCTGCTGTGACTCAGCCGGTGTGTGCCGAACAACCTCGCTTTTTTGGGGAGGTTTAAGGCAGAATAAGTTAATGAGGGGGTTGATTAACTCCAGAGGGCTGGGGGTGGAGGGGAGATGGGACACAACGGGTGTACCCAAGAGGACGGTGTGGGGGGTACAGGCTGACACTCGGCTGTTGGCACTCTCACTTACCCCACTGCTTCATCGTTAGCCCAAGATTTCCGGGCAGGGGATTAACGACGCAATAAACTCGGCAAACGCCTACGCAGACATTTACTGTTTGACCCC
>NW_015090788.1:159845-162094 GCF_001431845.1 Calidris pugnax | reverse complement strand
CCCCTCACCCTCACCGTGGGGTTGTTGTGCCTGACCCCTCTGTGACGCTTGTAGCCGCAGCGGCAACAACCATTAATCACGGTGACAGAGCCCTGATTTTTATTGACGGGGCAGGAAAATCAAGCGGCCGCCTCGCATGCAAATAACAGCCAGCGTGGGATTAGGAGGAGGAGGAGGAGGAAGGGCAGAGAGAAGGGTTTAAAGCACTGTATAACCTTGGATGTAACTGGGAAATAAAAAAAAAACAAACCATTTCCCAGCAAACAGGAAAAAAACCCATGTGGAAAGTGGAAATAAGAAGGAAAAATAGAGAGGAATTCACCTGGAAGCTGTTGTCGGACAAGCCATGCTCATACCAGCAACCTTGTGTCTGCCCCTCCGTCCTGCGGGGTGAATTTGGAGGTCTTGGATTGATTTAGGTTGGATTAAAAAAGGGAAAAGAGCTCACAATTTTAAATTTTCTATCTGAATTTCTAGGGATGAAGTGGCTGAGGGGGTGGGTTGGTTTTGGGGGGACACGGCTGTTGTGCTGGTAGGAAACCTCTGGGGAGGTTTGAGATCTGATGAGAAGGACCCTCATGTCATCCTCCCCCAGCCCTCATTTATCCTTCATGTCATCCTCCCCCGGCCCTCATTTGTCCCTCATTTCACCTTCATCCCTCTCTCCTCCTCACCTCCCCCCCAGCATCCTTCATCTACCACACTCCTCCTCCCTCATCCCCCATCCAAACACCCTTCAGCCCTCCCTTTTGCCCTCACCCCCTTTTCCTTCCTTCCCCTCTCCATTCTTACACCTTTTCCTTCCCCCCCCAGGTCCTTACTCTTCAACATCTACTCCCCCTTTATTTTTCCCCTCGCTCTCCCTCCCCACCAAACTCAGAACTGCCTAGGTTGGAAGGGACCTTTAAAATCATCTAGTCCAACCATAAAAAAACCCCAAAAAACAACCCAAAAACCACCAAAGAAAACACACACACCAACACTAAACCACATTCCCGAGCACTGCATCAATTCGTCTTTTGAATATCTCCAGGGATGGTGCCTCAACCACCTCCCTGGGCAGCCCATTCCAATGTTTGATAACCCTTTTGATGAAGAAATTTTTCCTGATATCCAACCTGAACCTCCCCTGGCACAACTTGAGGCCGATTTCTCTAATCTTGTTGCCTGTTCCTTGGGAGAAGAGACCGACCCCCCCTGGTTACATTCTCCTTTCAGGTAGTTGTAGAGAGCAATAAGGTCTCCCCTCAGCCTCCTCTTCTCCAGGCTGAAGAACCCCAGCTCCCTCAGCCTCTCCTCACAAGACTTGTCCTCCAGACCCCTCACCAGCTTTGTTGCCCTTCTCTAGACCTGCTTCAGCACCAAAATGTCTTTTTTTTATGGTAGGGAGCCCAAAACTGGACACCCTCTTCCAGGGCTCTGCCACCCTCACACTGAAGAAGTTTTTTTCCCTCAGATTGAGCAGCTCATGTTCCAACTTGTGCCCGTTGCCCCTCGTCCTCTCCCTGGCAACCTCCTTTCAGGTAGTTGGAGAGAGCAACAAGGTCTCCCCTCAGCCTCCTCCAGGCTGAAGAACCCCAGCTCCCTCAGCCTCTCCTCACGAGACTTCTTCTCCAAACCCCTCACCAGCTTTGTTGCCCTTCTCTGGACCTGCTCCAGCACCTCGATGTCTTTTTTTATGGTAGGGAGCCCAAAACTGGTCACCCTCCCTGGGCAGCCTCTTCCAGGGCTCTGCCACCCTCACCCTGAAGAAGTTTTTTTCCCTCAGATTTGAGCGGAACCTCTTCTGTTCCAACTTGTGCCTGTTGCCCCTCATCCTCTCCCTGGCAACCTCCTTTCAGGTAGTTGGAGAGAGCAATAAGGTCTCCCCTCAGCCTCCTCTTCTCCAGGCTGAAGAACCCACAGCTCCCTCAGCCTCTCCTCACAAGACTTGTCCTCCACACCCCTCACCATCTTTGTTGCTCTTCTCTGGACCCACTCCAGCACCAAAATGTCTTTTTTTATGGTACGGAGCCCAAAACTGGACACCCTCCCTGGGCAGCCTCACCCTGAAGAAGTTTTTTTCCCTCAGATTTGAGCAGAACCTCTCATGTTCCAACTTGTACCTGTTGCCCCTACATCCTCCCGCTGGCAACTATGAAACGGAGGAGGAATATAAAGAAAAAACAGGTGAAATTCAATGAAATTCCACACCCCCCCTCACACCTTCGCGCCTCTCCCCTCAGCTTTTCCCGCCTTTCTCACCCCCG
>NW_015090788.1:149569-159593 GCF_001431845.1 Calidris pugnax | reverse complement strand
GGCGGAGGCAAGATGGCGGCGGTGGTACAGAATGTGGTGAAGCTGTGAGTGTTTCCCCTTCCCTTCCCCCTTTCCCTTCCCCACAAAACACACTCGATTTCGGGAGGGGGGGGGATTTAATGGCGTGGGGTTCCCCCCTTTAGGCCCGTCGTGTTGTGGGGGAGATCGAATGGGCCGGGGGCGAGGAGGGGAAGGGGGCGCGCTCATTGTTCGGGGTGAACTTTGCTGAGGCGCTTGTGTGTGTGGGGGGGGTTGTTGTAGAATCTCTTCGTTCCGTGAGGGGAGACCCCCCCTCATATGGCGTTATAAGAGGGCCTATAGAGCCCTGGGGGTGGAATCGCCTTGAGAAAGAGGCCTATAGAGCCCAAAGGGTATGTATGGCCCCGGGAGAGTGTCCTATAGAGGGCCAGGGAGGGGGGGAATGTCCCCTCTAGGCCATCCCTGGCCACCTCTGTACGTCCATCTTCTTCCCTCTGAGGTGGGGTCTTACAGATCCCCCATATGGGGGTGTGCTCACCCCCATAAGGCTCTTTGAAGTGGGAATTTCCCCCTATAGGGTCCTCAGAAGGGCCTTATAGAGCCCAGGGGTGCCCTCCCCCCCCCAGTGAGGGGGGCTTTATAGAGCCCTGGCTATGGATGTTCCCCTAGATTCACCCTGTCTGGGTGGGCCTCCAAATGAGGCAACCCCCCCTCCTCCTCCCCCCCCATATGGCCCCATAGGTGTTCCCATATGTCCTTGTGGGGGAAGGGAGGTCCCTGCTTTACGGTGCTATAGGTCTGTGTCCCACAGAGCCCTGGAAGTGGGGGAGGTCTCCTCAATATGTCCTTGTGAGAGGGAAAACTATAGAGCCCTTGGGATGGAGGTTCCCCTCCTCATATGGCCCTATAGAGCCCCGGGGGCATATATACCCTTGGAGAGGTATATAGCCCCCCGTTATCCACCCTGCTATAGCAAGGGGGGTGCAGGAGGTCCCCTATATAGCCCTATAAGGGTGGCCCATCCTCCCTGGGTGGGATTTGTGAACTTGGAGGTGTTTGGGGACCTTTTTTTTTTGCATCTCCTGGTGACTTTTTGGCATTTCCAGGGTCTGGTTTTGGGGTTTTTTTGGCATCATCTGGGGTTTTTTTTTTGGTGTCTCCCTTTATCTGGCAGCGCCTCGACCCCGGCACCGTTGCATCCCTGCTGCAGTTTCCTCTGAACCCTTCCTTCTTGGTGGGGTGTTGGTGCAAAACGGGGTGCGATTTGCACCCCTTGGGTCCTCTCTAATGAGATGAGGGTTCGTTAAGGGGCGTTGGGTTCTCCTCTGATGAGCAGGAGTTTGTTAAGAGAGGTGAGGGCTGATTTTCACCTGCAAATGCATTAGCCAAAACTCCTGGCAGCCAAGGGCACGGGCAGAGGCGGCTGCTGCATTTTTGGGACCCCTTTATTGGGCTGTTTTGGGGAGAAGCACAAACTGAGAGTCACAAAACACCTTTTTTGGACTCTTTTTTTGCCCCGAATCAAGAAGCTGATGCTTCTCAACGACGTGGCTTTACTGGTACCCCTGAGGATCTGCAGTTTTCAGTGAAGCACCTGAAACCATGTCTTCACCCGCCTTTGTCACTCAAATGTACTTTATTTATTTTAGAAGCTGCCGTTGGGGTTTGAGGCTGGATTTTTTCGGTCCCAGCTTGCTATTGAGGATGATGGAGAAAAACGTGGTGGGATTTTGTTTTCTTACCTTTTAAAGCCATTCCCTGGGCCATTCTTGTATCTCTGGGTACTGTTGGCAAAGAGTTTGCTCTTCCAAATCCCTCCTGCTTTAATTTTCTCCAAACAACAAAGCAGTGGCTGGGACAGGACAGTCTTTTTCCAAGGACTTTTTAGGTTTAAATTGTCCTGCTTCCCGCACGGGTACATCTTGCTTCCCTGGGCACGAAGCCTGCCCTGCCTTTTCCTGGCAGTTTTGGGGATGGAGGAGGTCGCATAATTTTTATTTTCCAGCCGTTTCCGTGCCACGATTTCTTACTGATGGTGCTAAACCACATAAAACCACCCGGTTATTGCCACAGCGATCCACTGACGCGATGTCCTTTACTGGAAGCTGCTCTTGAGGGCACTTAGGACTCGCTCAGCAGCCGGAGAAGGCTCTGAGCTGCTCTGAGTCCACAGGGAGCAATAATCGGGTTCGTTAGAGCTGTTTAAAACACATTAGTCCTTCCTGGAGGCTTCATTAGCTCTTTTTTTTTCCGCATCCGGCGCTGATTTTGAGCGGTGCTGCTCCTCGGCGGAGCTTTCTCCAGGTTGGTTTGTGCCTTGGGGATCAGCGAGCGTCCGCCCCTCGAAGCACCCCTTGGTTTTGGGGATGGAAGGGAAGATTTTGGGGTTGTACGTGGGAGCTGGGGAGATGATCTCCACTCGGAGTGTTTCCCTTTGCTCCCTCTCCATCCTCTCCGCATTCAGGGGAGCACCTGAAAACCCGTTTCATGTCACTTTCTTGGTGTCGAAGCCAAATCCTGGTGCATTTCTCACCCAGCCCAGGAACCCTCCATTAATTTGCAGTTAAAACAGTTATTTTGGGGCTGATTGCCTCTTTCCACCCCTCCAAACTCTGCAATCAAGCCAGTGGGAGAGAAATAAGTTGGAAACCAAACTCTTTTTGGGGTTTGTATTCCCATAAACGCCAATTTTTCTTCCTCTGTGCGATCTTCCTGTCGGCGGGGCTTCACCTGGACGTTACAAGGAATATTTAGGGCTCCTCAGTCTTGGTTATTGGGGCACAAATTGAGCGATTAGGGAGCGATGAAGTGATTTAGGAGGAAATTATAAAGCTCCAGGAGGGATTTGCATCCCCAAACTCCGGGATCGCGACAGTCGCCTGAGCCTGGAATTTGGGCTCCCTCTGCAGTCAGCAGGAAGAAAAAGGCAATTTGGGACCTTTCTTATTGCTCTTAATTACTCCTGGGCCACCGTTGGCCCTCCTGAAATCTCTGCTGTCACACCAAGGGCAGTGACACAAACCTCACTTCTCCGTTACAGGGCTGTGTAAGGAAACCAACATTTAATATTTACCAATATCTTCTTATTTTCAGTTATTCCCTCTCTACCTTTTGGGTTCCCCCCCCACACACACACAACTTACTTGCGCTGGGAGTAAAAACTCTGCAACAAAGTGATTTTTGTCCCGTCTCCTTTTCCTCCATTGGGCAAGATATTTCACACACACGAGTCTTCCAGCTCGTTATTCACTCACCTAAATTAGCCATCCCTGGAGCGTGGATGATTACGGGGCTCCTTGGGCTCTGCGCAGTCGTTCCAGCCGGTATTAAAGTGCCAAGATCAATATATATTGATATAAACAAAGGGTTTATCTCCTCTCCTGACACCTGGGAGGGGGGAAAAACCCCATCTCCAGCAGCCGAACAGACTCTCAGCTCTTCCCCTCTCCCTGCCACGCGCGGTGGGGAGGTCTCACCGTACTAATTACCTTAATTACAGCCACAGCCCTGACGCTCTCGGGTTGAAAGAGGAGGGTAGGGATGCGGCACGAAGGGGTCGTGCTCTTAGAAAAGAGGATGGGGTGCAATTAATGCATTTAAGGAAACCAGAGAGGTGCTGGAATCCATTAATAACACGTGGGCTTCTCACAGAAGGCTCTGGGGGCATGAAAAATGCCAAGGGGATCTCTTAACGATGCCACGGTTTGTCTGCCGGCAGCGAGGAAGGCACTAATCGCCTGTCGTGGCCATCCCCGTGGTCTCTGTGCTTCTGCTGGCCGAGGGGACATCTCTGTCCTCTGCTGATATCACGTGGAGTTGTGTCTTCGCTTCGCAAAGGAGATATTTTGGGCTGTGCTTCCTGTGAGGAGAGGTCCGGGATGAAGCACGGTGGGGTTCTTACTGGGAAGCCACCAGGCTGGGGGGACGAGAGGAGGGCAGGGGACGTTGTCTACCTCGATTTACAGCAAGGGTTTTGACACCATCTCCCATAACGTCCTCCTAGACCAGTTTGGGAAGGGTGGGTTGGGCGAGAGGACAGCGGGGTGGATGGAGAACAGCTGGATGGTGGAGCTCAAGGGCTTGTGACCAGCGACGTGGAGGCCTGTGGCTCCTGGTGTTCCCCAGGGGTCGGTACTGGGTCCCATCTTGGTCAATATATTCATCTGTGACCTGTCTGAGGGGACAGCAATACCTGCAGCACATTTGCTGGTGACCCCAAACTGGGAGGAGTGGGTGAGACAGCAGAAGGTTGGGCCACAATCCAGCCAGATCTGGACAGGCTCTAGAGTTGGGCCTTGAGGGAACCTCATGAAGTTCAACAAGGGCAAGTGGAGGGTCCTGCACCTGGGGAGGAACAACCCCATGGACCAGTACAAGTTGGGGGTTGGAAAGCAGCTCTGAGAGAGGGACCTGGGGGTCCTGGTGGACAACTAGTTGCCCATGAGCCAGCAATGTGCCCTTGTGGCCAAGAAGGCCAACAATCTCCTGGGGGGCATCAAGAAGAGCATGGCCAGCAGGTCAAGGGAGGTCATCCCCCTCTGCTCTGCCCTGGTGAGGCCACATCTGGAGAACTGGGACCAGTTCTGGGCTCCCCAGTTCCAGAAGGACGGGGAAGTACTGGAGAGAGTCCAGTGGAGGCTGCGAGGATGATGAGGGACTGGAACATCTCTCTGCTGAGGAAAGACTGAGGGACCTGGGGCTGTTCAGCCTGGAGAAGAGCAGACTGAGGAGGGATCTTATCAACCCTTTATTAATATCTAAAGGGTGGGGGGCAAGAGGATGGGGCCAGACTCTTCCCAGTGGTGCCCAGTTAGGGGGAAAAAGGGCAACGGGCACAAACTGGAAGATGGGAACTTCCATCTCAACATGAGGAGGAACTTCTTTACGTTGAGGGAGATGATGGAGTCTCCTTCTCTGGAGAGATTCCAAACCCACCTGGACACGTTTTTTATGTCCGACCTGCTCTGGTTGACCCTGCTGTGGGCTGAGGGTTGGATTTTGGGATTTGGGGGTGAACTTTGAACCCTCTCTTCTTCCCCCAACAGCCTCGGGGAACAGTACTACCGGGATGCCATGGAGCAGTGTCACAACTACAACGCCCGGCTCTGCGCCGAGAGGAGCGTCCGCCTCCCTTTCCTCGACTCCCAGACTGGGGTTGCCCAAAGCAACTGCTACATCTGGATGGAGAAACGTCACCGAGGGCCAGGTAAGGTGGGAAAAAGCCAGCTTGGGGACAAGGACTCTGTGTGTGTCATCACCTCGGATAATTTTGGGTTGTTTTTTTGGTTTTTTGAATAAAAGGTTTAGCCGCCGGGCAGCTTTACTCCTACCCCGCGCGCCGCTGGCGGAAGAAACGCCGTGCTCATCCTCCAGAGGACCCCAGACTTTCTTTCCCTTCTATCAAACCAGGTAAATCCTTCCCACTGCTGCTTTCTGCGCCCAGTTAGGGGTGACTTTTTGGGCAAAATCGTGCCCAAATATCACCGGATGATGATTGAGGGGCGGTGAATCCCTTTTTCTGACCCCGCCGCGCTGCGTGAGACGGGATCTTGCTGCATCTCCCTCTTCCCCCACTGATTTTTCTCCTTTTTCCCCCCACTGGCTCCTGCAGACACGGATCAGACCCTGAAGAAGGAAGGGCTGATCTCTCAGGACGGCAGCAGCCTGGAAGCCCTTTTGAGGACCGACCCGTTGGAGAAACGGGCCCTCCCCGATCCCCGCATCGACGACGACAGCCTGGGCGAGTTCCCCGTCACCAACAGCCGCGCGCGGAAGGTACAGCAGGGACAGGGCCTTCCCCTCGGCGGTGGGAGTGGGAGTTTCGGGGTAAAACACAGCTATTTCGGCCACGCCGCTCTGATTTTCCACCCCTTTCCTCTTTCCCTCTGCTTTTTCTGGGTTTGGGATGGATTTTGGGGGGCAGAGATGATGCTGCCGCCTTTGTGGCGATGTTGTGTAGACAGGTGGATGTTCCCTTCCTCACCATCCCATTAGAAACTCCCTTGATTCAGGAGAAGAGAGTTTCCCGCCCCAAAAATTTAGGGAGAGGGGAGGTTTTGGCTCCAAAAATTCAGGGGGAGGGGAGTTTCTGGCCCCACAATTTAGGGAGAGAGAGTTTCTGGATGTTTTTTTCATCCTTTCCTCGCTGCTTTTTGACTCCCTGACTAGAGACAAGCTCCGAGACATCTTGTCAAGCCAGATTCCTTTTATTCCAAAGCTTTTCCCCCCCCCCCCTTTCTTTATAGCAAATTTATTTTAAATAGAGATTTTTTAGCTGTCGCCCGGGAGTAGGAAGGATGTTCAGCCGGTTCTTCAAAGCGCTGTCTCCTCCCTGTGAAGAAAAAACCCTGGAAGAAAAAACAGAGTGAAGTTTTTGAAATGAAGACACGGGGAAGAAGAAAAAGCCGAGGGAGGTTTTAGGGAGGTTACAAGTGTCTGGTTTCTTTTTTGCGTCGATAGAATAATCCAGGGTCGTTAGAAATCACAGTAATTAGTTCTGGAAAGTTGCGAGTCGACGCCGTCTCTCTGCTGCTGGGGAATTCAGGCTGCTCTGCTGATGGTTTGGCCTCTTCCCGTTGCTGTTGGCTCCTGGGGAGTGTTTAATTCCAGGGAAGGGGTGTTTTTCTCCATGTATTTTATGATTTTTCCCCCACCATCGTGTTCCCCCCCCCCCCCCCGGGCTCTGCGCAGTCGTTCCAGCCGGTATTAAAGTGCCAAGATCAATATATATTGATATAAACAAAGGGTTTATCTCCTCTCCTGACACCTGGGAGGGGGGAAAAACCCCATCTCCAGCAGCCGAACAGACTCTCAGCTCTTCCCCTCTCCCTGCCACGCGCGGTGGGGAGGTCTCACCGTACTAATTACCTTAATTACAGCCACAGCCCTGACGCTCTCGGGTTGAAAGAGGAGGGTAGGGATGCGGCACGAAGGGGTCGTGCTCTTAGAAAAGAGGATGGGGTGCAATTAATGCATTTAAGGAAACCAGAGAGGTGCTGGAATCCATTAATAACACGTGGGCTTCTCACAGAAGGCTCTGGGGGCATGAAAAATGCCAAGGGGATCTCTTAACGATGCCACGGTTTGTCTGCCGGCAGCGAGGAAGGCACTAATCGCCTGTCGTGGCCATCCCCGTGGTCTCTGTGCTTCTGCTGGCCGAGGGGACATCTCTGTCCTCTGCTGATATCACGTGGAGTTGTGTCTTCGCTTCGCAAAGGAGATATTTTGGGCTGTGCTTCCTGTGAGGAGAGGTCCGGGATGAAGCACGGTGGGGTTCTTACTGGGAAGCCACCAGGCTGGGGGGACGAGAGGAGGGCAGGGGACGTTGTCTACCTCGATTTACAGCAAGGGTTTTGACACCATCTCCCATAACGTCCTCCTAGACCAGTTTGGGAAGGGTGGGTTGGGCGAGAGGACAGCGGGGTGGATGGAGAACAGCTGGATGGTGGAGCTCAAGGGCTTGTGACCAGCGACGTGGAGGCCTGTGGCTCCTGGTGTTCCCCAGGGGTCGGTACTGGGTCCCATCTTGGTCAATATATTCATCTGTGACCTGTCTGAGGGGACAGCAATACCTGCAGCACATTTGCTGGTGACCCCAAACTGGGAGGAGTGGGTGAGACAGCAGAAGGTTGGGCCACAATCCAGCCAGATCTGGACAGGCTCTAGAGTTGGGCCTTGAGGGAACCTCATGAAGTTCAACAAGGGCAAGTGGAGGGTCCTGCACCTGGGGAGGAACAACCCCATGGACCAGTACAAGTTGGGGGTTGGAAAGCAGCTCTGAGAGAGGGACCTGGGGGTCCTGGTGGACAACTAGTTGCCCATGAGCCAGCAATGTGCCCTTGTGGCCAAGAAGGCCAACAATCTCCTGGGGGGCATCAAGAAGAGCATGGCCAGCAGGTCAAGGGAGGTCATCCCCCTCTGCTCTGCCCTGGTGAGGCCACATCTGGAGAACTGGGACCAGTTCTGGGCTCCCCAGTTCCAGAAGGACGGGGAAGTACTGGAGAGAGTCCAGTGGAGGCTGCGAGGATGATGAGGGACTGGAACATCTCTCTGCTGAGGAAAGACTGAGGGACCTGGGGCTGTTCAGCCTGGAGAAGAGCAGACTGAGGAGGGATCTTATCAACCCTTTATTAATATCTAAAGGGTGGGGGGCAAGAGGATGGGGCCAGACTCTTCCCAGTGGTGCCCAGTTAGGGGGAAAAAGGGCAACGGGCACAAACTGGAAGATGGGAACTTCCATCTCAACATGAGGAGGAACTTCTTTACGTTGAGGGAGATGATGGAGTCTCCTTCTCTGGAGAGATTCCAAACCCACCTGGACACGTTTTTTATGTCCGACCTGCTCTGGTTGACCCTGCTGTGGGCTGAGGGTTGGATTTTGGGATTTGGGGGTGAACTTTGAACCCTCTCTTCTTCCCCCAACAGCCTCGGGGAACAGTACTACCGGGATGCCATGGAGCAGTGTCACAACTACAACGCCCGGCTCTGCGCCGAGAGGAGCGTCCGCCTCCCTTTCCTCGACTCCCAGACTGGGGTTGCCCAAAGCAACTGCTACATCTGGATGGAGAAACGTCACCGAGGGCCAGGTAAGGTGGGAAAAAGCCAGCTTGGGGACAAGGACTCTGTGTGTGTCATCACCTCGGATAATTTTGGGTTGTTTTTTTGGTTTTTTGAATAAAAGGTTTAGCCGCCGGGCAGCTTTACTCCTACCCCGCGCGCCGCTGGCGGAAGAAACGCCGTGCTCATCCTCCAGAGGACCCCAGACTTTCTTTCCCTTCTATCAAACCAGGTAAATCCTTCCCACTGCTGCTTTCTGCGCCCAGTTAGGGGTGACTTTTTGGGCAAAATCGTGCCCAAATATCACCGGATGATGATTGAGGGGCGGTGAATCCCTTTTTCTGACCCCGCCGCGCTGCGTGAGACGGGATCTTGCTGCATCTCCCTCTTCCCCCACTGATTTTTCTCCTTTTTCCCCCCACTGGCTCCTGCAGACACGGATCAGACCCTGAAGAAGGAAGGGCTGATCTCTCAGGACGGCAGCAGCCTGGAAGCCCTTTTGAGGACCGACCCGTTGGAGAAACGGGCCCTCCCCGATCCCCGCATCGACGACGACAGCCTGGGCGAGTTCCCCGTCACCAACAGCCGCGCGCGGAAGGTACAGCAGGGACAGGGCCTTCCCCTCGGCGGTGGGAGTGGGAGTTTCGGGGTAAAACACAGCTATTTCGGCCACGCCGCTCTGATTTTCCACCCCTTTCCTCTTTCCCTCTGCTTTTTCTGGGTTTGGGATGGATTTTGGGGGGCAGAGATGATGCTGCCGCCTTTGTGGCGATGTTGTGTAGACAGGTGGATGTTCCCTTCCTCACCATCCCATTAGAAACTCCCTTGATTCAGGAGAAGAGAGTTTCCCGCCCCAAAAATTTAGGGAGAGGGGAGGTTTTGGCTCCAAAAATTCAGGGGGAGGGGAGTTTCTGGCCCCACAATTTAGGGAGAGAGAGTTTCTGGATGTTTTTTTCATCCTTTCCTCGCTGCTTTTTGACTCCCTGACTAGAGACAAGCTCCGAGACATCTTGTCAAGCCAGATTCCTTTTATTCCAAAGCTTTTCCCCCCCCCCCCTTTCTTTATAGCAAATTTATTTTAAATAGAGATTTTTTAGCTGTCGCCCGGGAGTAGGAAGGATGTTCAGCCGGTTCTTCAAAGCGCTGTCTCCTCCCTGTGAAGAAAAAACCCTGGAAGAAAAAACAGAGTGAAGTTTTTGAAATGAAGACACGGGGAAGAAGAAAAAGCCGAGGGAGGTTTTAGGGAGGTTACAAGTGTCTGGTTTCTTTTTTGCGTCGATAGAATAATCCAGGGTCGTTAGAAATCACAGTAATTAGTTCTGGAAAGTTGCGAGTCGACGCCGTCTCTCTGCTGCTGGGGAATTCAGGCTGCTCTGCTGATGGTTTGGCCTCTTCCCGTTGCTGTTGGCTCCTGGGGAGTGTTTAATTCCAGGGAAGGGGTGTTTTTCTCCATGTATTTTATGATTTTTCCCCCACCATCGTGTTCCCC
>NW_015090788.1:145665-149316 GCF_001431845.1 Calidris pugnax | reverse complement strand
CCCCCCCGCTCGCCCCCCCCCCCCCCCCAATTAATCCCTGCCTGGTGTGAAGGGGCTTAACTCGGCCGCTAACGATGCTCGGAGCAGAGGGCCCAGGTTTGGTGGAGAAAGAAGTGATTCAGGGAGAGAGGAGCCCCTGAATTTGTCATCATCTGCAGGAAAAAAAGGGGCTGGGATCTTCCCCTTTCCTCCCTCCACTGCATAATTTGGGTCCATCAGCCCCTTTTCACCCTGGTTTGGCACAACTTGGAAGCTTTTTTAAATATTAAGCTTCTTACCAAGGTCTGGAGCTGAATAAAACCTTCCCCCCTCCTCATCCTCCGTCAGACTCGTCGATGCTTTATGTTAATTGATGCTGGGGTTGCAGGAGCTCCCCCTTTTCCCCTCGGAGCTGCAAATTGGACTTAAAACCCCCCACGACTGCTGTCGTAGCTGCTTTTTGCTGCCAAAAACCACCCCCCAGGGGTGAGAAAGCCTTGGTTTAGTGGCTCCTGGCCCGGCTTGGTACGGATTAGCCCCAGCTCAGGCTGGAGGGGACATTCCTGCACCACCAGAGCCTTTTCCCTTCCCTTTTCCTTCCACCGCTTCGTTAACCGACCGCTCTAATGATATATAGCCCTCAGCTTCACCTCCTTCCCCACCAGTGGCTGCAGTTTAATAAATCCTCCCCCAAATAAGCACGGGGCAGAGCCCAGTGTGTGATATTGCGGTGTAATTTTGCTAAAAAAAACCCTTATTTTCCCCTTCCTGGGCTTTTCTGTGGTGCTTTTTAGCCTGAAAATTTTTTCCAGGCCTTGTCTCTTTTTGCCTTTTCCTTGATTACTTTATTTTTTTTGAGCCTCTTCACAGTGTATTGGGCCCTTCTCTGACTTTTTTTGGGGATAAAACATTCCAAATTCCCTCTCTGTGCCCCAAAATCTTGTGTCCTTCCTCATCCTTCTGTATCACAGGCTTGGAACGGATTCGGGCAACCTCCTTCCCCAATTCTTCCCTCTTTTCCCTCGATTTATGCCAGGATTTGTCTGCAATAACCCTTTTTTTTTAACTCTTTCCTAGCGGATTCTTGAGCCCGATGATTTCCTGGACGATTTGGACGATGAAGACTACGAAGAAGATACGCCGAAGCGGAGAGGGAAGGGGAAAGCCAAGGTGAGGGCACTTGGGTTGGCTCTGGCTGGGTCCTGGTGTTAATTTTGGTGGCGATTCTTGGCAAATCCCATCTTCCAGGGCTCAACAAAACCTCACTTTGGGGGAAAACTCATATCCAGCAGCATTTTGGGGCCGTCCCCACTACGGGGCAGTGTTGGATCGTGCTTTTTCTCCGACGCCGCATCACTGCTCTTGTCCTCCCTGTCACCCAAAAAGCCTTTTTGGGTCACAATTTTGCCTAAAACTTGCCTTTTTTTTTTTTTTTTCCAGGGCAAAGGTGTCGGAGGGGCTCGCAAGAAGCTGGATGCAGCTATTTTAGAAGACAGGGATAAACCCTACGCTTGCGACAGTGAGTAGGAAAAACCCCTCCTTGCCATTTAGGAGCAGAGCTGGGCTGCGTTGCTTTTGGGATCCGTGGGGGGTTTTTTTTTTATTTTTTTTCTGCTGGGATTTGGGTCTTAAACCTCAAAAAAAGTAGTCCAGGGGAGGGTGTTTTTGAATTCCTGGGACTCAGCCCTCCCTCCGAGTGGAGTTTTCCCCCCGGGAACGCCGTCATCCCGCCCCAGGCGAGGGGCCGTGCAGCCACTCGGGGTGTGGAAATGAGGATAAACCTCTCCCAATCTCACAGACACCCCCAGGAACCCAGTTAGGGGGAAAAAGGGCAACGGGCACAAACTGGAAGATGGGAACTTCCATCTCAACATGAGGAGGAACTTCTTTACGTTGAGGGAGATGATGGAGTCTCCTTCTCTGGAGAGATTCCAAACCCACCTGGACACGTTTTTTATGTCCGACCTGCTCTGGTTGACCCTGCTGTGGGCTGAGGGTTGGATTTTGGGATTTGGGGGTGAACTTTGAACCCTCTCTTCTTCCCCCAACAGCCTCGGGGAACAGTACTACCGGGATGCCATGGAGCAGTGTCACAACTACAACGCCCGGCTCTGCGCCGAGAGGAGCGTCCGCCTCCCTTTCCTCGACTCCCAGACTGGGGTTGCCCAAAGCAACTGCTACATCTGGATGGAGAAACGTCACCGAGGGCCAGGTAAGGTGGGAAAAAGCCAGCTTGGGGACAAGGACTCTGTGTGTGTCATCACCTCGGATAATTTTGGGTTGTTTTTTTGGTTTTTTGAATAAAAGGTTTAGCCGCCGGGCAGCTTTACTCCTACCCCGCGCGCCGCTGGCGGAAGAAACGCCGTGCTCATCCTCCAGAGGACCCCAGACTTTCTTTCCCTTCTATCAAACCAGGTAAATCCTTCCCACTGCTGCTTTCTGCGCCCAGTTAGGGGTGACTTTTTGGGCAAAATCGTGCCCAAATATCACCGGATGATGATTGAGGGGCGGTGAATCCCTTTTTCTGACCCCGCCGCGCTGCGTGAGACGGGATCTTGCTGCATCTCCCTCTTCCCCCACTGATTTTTCTCCTTTTTCCCCCCACTGGCTCCTGCAGACACGGATCAGACCCTGAAGAAGGAAGGGCTGATCTCTCAGGACGGCAGCAGCCTGGAAGCCCTTTTGAGGACCGACCCGTTGGAGAAACGGGCCCTCCCCGATCCCCGCATCGACGACGACAGCCTGGGCGAGTTCCCCGTCACCAACAGCCGCGCGCGGAAGGTACAGCAGGGACAGGGCCTTCCCCTCGGCGGTGGGAGTGGGAGTTTCGGGGTAAAACACAGCTATTTCGGCCACGCCGCTCTGATTTTCCACCCCTTTCCTCTTTCCCTCTGCTTTTTCTGGGTTTGGGATGGATTTTGGGGGGCAGAGATGATGCTGCCGCCTTTGTGGCGATGTTGTGTAGACAGGTGGATGTTCCCTTCCTCACCATCCCATTAGAAACTCCCTTGATTCAGGAGAAGAGAGTTTCCCGCCCCAAAAATTTAGGGAGAGGGGAGGTTTTGGCTCCAAAAATTCAGGGGGAGGGGAGTTTCTGGCCCCACAATTTAGGGAGAGAGAGTTTCTGGATGTTTTTTTCATCCTTTCCTCGCTGCTTTTTGACTCCCTGACTAGAGACAAGCTCCGAGACATCTTGTCAAGCCAGATTCCTTTTATTCCAAAGCTTTTCCCCCCCCCCCCTTTCTTTATAGCAAATTTATTTTAAATAGAGATTTTTTAGCTGTCGCCCGGGAGTAGGAAGGATGTTCAGCCGGTTCTTCAAAGCGCTGTCTCCTCCCTGTGAAGAAAAAACCCTGGAAGAAAAAACAGAGTGAAGTTTTTGAAATGAAGACACGGGGAAGAAGAAAAAGCCGAGGGAGGTTTTAGGGAGGTTACAAGTGTCTGGTTTCTTTTTTGCGTCGATAGAATAATCCAGGGTCGTTAGAAATCACAGTAATTAGTTCTGGAAAGTTGCGAGTCGACGCCGTCTCTCTGCTGCTGGGGAATTCAGGCTGCTCTGCTGATGGTTTGGCCTCTTCCCGTTGCTGTTGGCTCCTGGGGAGTGTTTAATTCCAGGGAAGGGGTGTTTTTCTCCATGTATTTTATGATTTTTCCCCCACCATCGTGTTCCCC
>NW_015090788.1:142242-142740 GCF_001431845.1 Calidris pugnax | reverse complement strand
TTCCAGTTGGCTCCATATCCATCAGACTGGTTTCGAAGCTCCCCACCCCAGCCCCAACCCTCGCGCTGTCGTGTCTCGTTAAAGCCACTTAATGAGTTTGTAGCTGTGAAAACCCAACGCCGGGCGCTGGTCCTGCTCTGCCTAAAACTCTCCTCAGCTCCAGGGGCAGGGAGGTGAGTTTTGAGGCCGTTCCTTCCTGGCCCCCTCCTCCACGAGCCCAAGGTTTGCTGATGCTTCCTCCTCCTCCTCCTCCTCAAGCTGGGGAAGGGGAATGGTAAAAAGAAAAAAAAAAAAAAAGGCAATTTAACAGGGAAAAAATGGCAAATTTCAGTACGTTTTCTTGCCTCTCTTCCTGCAAAGACATATGATGATTCTGAGCCTTCTCTTAACGCAGTGTTGAGGAAGCCACAGACAGACAGGAGGACATAGGATTCTGAAATTTAGCAGCGGAGCAGTTTTTCATTTATTTTGCACCTACAGAACACGATCATGGTCATC
>NW_015090788.1:131881-132600 GCF_001431845.1 Calidris pugnax | reverse complement strand
TTCCAGTTGGCTCCATATCCATCAGACTGGTTTCGAAGCTCCCCACCCCAGCCCCAACCCTCGCGCTGTCGTGTCTCGTTAAAGCCACTTAATGAGTTTGTAGCTGTGAAAACCCAACGCCGGGCGCTGGTCCTGCTCTGCCTAAAACTCTCCTCAGCTCCAGGGGCAGGGAGGTGAGTTTTGAGGCCGTTCCTTCCTGGCCCCCTCCTCCACGAGCCCAAGGTTTGCTGATGCTTCCTCCTCCTCCTCCTCCTCAAGCTGGGGAAGGGGAATGGTAAAAAGAAAAAAAAAAAAAAAGGCAATTTAACAGGGAAAACGGAGCAAAAAAAGGGCAAGTGAGGCTTTGAAATTACCTTTCTCTCTTCTTCCTCCTGTCCTGCGAGAGCTGACACTGGCTTCTTCCCCCAAAAACCCCCCCCCTGAACCCCGAGTAGTTGTGTTTTTTCCTCCCCCCCCCTTTTTTTTCCTCGTTTGACGACTCCGTCTGTTGCTTGGGTGCGTGTGCGTGGCCTGGGGTGTGTGTGGGTGTGTGTTTTTCTCACGACTCTCTTTCTGTGTTTCAGATAGTTACAAACAAAAGCATACCTTGAAACCTCCCGATCGAGGTAGTCCACTCTCTGTCTGCTTTTTTTTGTTTTTTTATTTATTTCCTTCCTGCCTTTCTTCTCCTGAAACGTTAGGGTTTTGCTTTGTTGCTTTTGGTTTTTTTGTGGTTTTTT
>NW_015090788.1:128956-131771 GCF_001431845.1 Calidris pugnax | reverse complement strand
TTTTTTCCTCCCCCCCCCTTTTTTTTCCTCGTTTGACGACTCCGTCTGTTGCTTGGGTGCGTGTGCGTGGCCTGGGGTGTGTGTGGGTGTGTGTTTTTCTCACGACTCTCTTTCTGCCTTCCCTCCCTCCCTCCCTCCTTCCCTCCCTCCCAAATCCCGTGCGCCCGGGATGTGCCGCCTTCCTTTTAAGAGATGCCAAAGTGTTTTGTTGCTTCTCTCACCAAAAAAAAAAAACCCAAAAAATACCTTTTGGCTTCAAAAGGTGGGGAAAAAAAAAAAATCACCCCCCAAACCCGGCTGTGGGTTGGATGGTGGGGGTGGGCTGTAAATAAACACCCACAGCCAAACCGCAGAGCCCCAGATCATCTTCGTGGCTGCTCTTCTTCCTCACTCATGGGAGGAGGAAACCCGACTCGTGTTTAGATACCGACCTGCCTGAGGGTTTTTTTTTCTTTTTGGGGGGTTGAGTGGGGGGGAAAAGGTCATTTTTTAAACTCTGTGGGGGGGGGAAAGGAAGAAGAAAACGCCGCCGGCCAGCTCTGCGTGGCTGCTCACGGGGCCGACCCCAGCGTGCCCTCGGTTGGCTCAGAAAAGCCAGAATTTGATGTAATCAGGTTGTAATTGCTGCTTTTTTTTGGGCTGTTTTTCCTCCTCCTTCCCTGGACTCTCCACTTTGCCAGTTTTCGCTGGGGGCCGTGAGCATCCCCCCAAAACCCTCTGCCCCGGGGGAATTTCTGGGGGTTTTGTCCCAGAAAACAAACTCTGGCTGCTCATCGAGGGGTTCAAACCCCCTTCTTGGGGAGAAAAATGAGCCCGGCTGCTTTCCCCCCACTATTTTTGGAGCGAGTCGACGATGTGAGAGGGGGAAACGAGCCCCCCTGGAGTTTTTCAAGCCTGAAAGTGAATTCAGAAAGGTCTGGGATGTTACAGAAAACCTCCAGGATGGGGAAATCTCATCCCAAAGCCATTTTGTCTTGATTTGCCTGGACACTGTAAAAAAATGTGGGGAAAAACCCGTTGGTAAACGTGTCCCTCAGGTCCTTAAATCCCCCTCGAGCTCTTTTGGGGGGGGATTTCACCCCAAACCCTGTTCTTTTGTTGTCAGTAGGAGGGAGCAAGGCCAGTGGTGGCTTCGTGCTCGTCCTGCCTGAGCCTTTATGGGGCTGAAAAGGGGGGTTTTGGGGTGTCCTCGGAGCCCCACAGCTAAAAAGGTGCCCCAGTTCCCCCTCCAGAAAACCAGTGGTGGTGAACTGGGAGCCCATTCCCTGGATGCTCAGGGGTCTCCCCAAGGAAGCACCTACCACCAAACAGAGGGTGAAAACTCCCAACCCGGCAAGAAATGGGTGAAAAACAGGCAAATGGATGGCATTTGGGACGGTGGGTGATTTTTCAGGCTGGGTTTGGAGGAGCTGGGGGGGTCCGAGGAGGGACTGGAGCTGAGATGAGCCCCTGGAGGCTGCGATTTCCCTCCTTGGGGTCCCCAAAAAAAGACCTTTTTCCCTTCATGTGCATTGAAAACAGCCTGGATTTTCCCCCAACTGGTTTAAGGAGGTGATTTTTGGGTAGGAAATGCCCCCCTTCCCCCCTCTCCGTTATCTTTCCGACTGGGTTTGGCCGCTGGGGTTGATTGTTGTGTGATTTCACTCCTTTAATGAGTGGAAGCTGCGCTTAACGAGCTGCTGTCGTTACCTGGATGTGGTGGGTGGTGATCACCCACTGAATCAGCTTCACCCCCCCGTGGTGGGATGTTTGGAGGAGGCTGTGACACCTCCCCAGCTTCTCCAGCCCCGATCCGGGGGGGGGTCCAGCCCCACACCCCTTCCTTAGGGCATTTTTTTAGGTGCTTTTAATAAATTCCAGGTGATCTGGGGGGACAGAAAGGGAGCAGCGTCCGTTCCCCTGCGCTCGAAGCCCCGAGATGGGGAGCTGGGGGGATGATTTTGGGGTTCGGGGTCTGACTCCTCATGGGGGTGAGCTGAGATTTTTCCCTTTTTTCTCCGTAGTTTGTGGAAAAAGGTACAAGAACCGGCCGGGGTTGAGCTATCACTACGCTCACTCCCACCTGGCCGAGGAGGAAGGTGATGACAAGGACGATTCGCAGCCCCCGACTCCCGTCTCGCAGCGATCGGAGGAGCAGAAATGTGAGCAAAAAAACAAGACCACCCCCTTTTTGCCCCAAATCCCCATCATGAAAAAAGGGCAGAAAAACCGGGAAGTCGCCCCCAACCATGAGGGGTGAACAGAAGAGGTTCCACTCAAATCTGAGGAGAAACTTCTTCAGGGTGAGGGTGGCAGAGCCCTGGAAGAGGCTGCCCAAGGAGGTTGTGGAGTCCCCTTCCTTGGAGATGTTTCAAGACCCACCTGGATGCTCCTGAGTAACATCCTCTGACAAGCTCTAGGCAATCCTGCTTCAGCAGGGGAGTTGGACTAGATGATCTCTATGGTCCCTTCCAACTCTAAAATTCAGTGAAATTCAGTGAAACCAGGGCTGGGAGGGAGCAGTGTCCCTTTCCTGATGATTTTGAGCATCCTGGCGTCGCCCCGGGGCTCCGAGTCGCTGGAAAAGCTGCTCTGAGTGTGGGGATTTGTGCTGTGGGTGTGGTTTTTTTCCTGCTCCCATGTGGAAAACCTTTATCCTGCAACTAATCCATCTCTTCCCACTTTTCCAGCCAAGAAAGGCCCTGACGGTTTAGCTTTGCCCAACAACTACTGTGATTTCTGCCTGGGAGACTCCAAAATCAACAAGAAAACGGGGCAACCGGAGGAGTTGGTCTCATGCTCGGACTGCGGGCGATCAGGTAATGGGGGGGGGGGG
>NW_015090788.1:124922-126305 GCF_001431845.1 Calidris pugnax | reverse complement strand
ATGGCAGGAGTACCCCCAGAATGATGGGAGTGCCCCCCAGAATGGCAGGAGTACCCCCAGAATGAAGGGATTGCCCCCCAGAATGGCAGGAGCCCCCCCAGAATGAAGGGAGAACCCCCCAGAATGGCAGGAGCACCCCCTGAATGAAGGGATTGCCCCCCAGAATAACTGGAGACACCCCCCCCCCCCCCATATTTTTTTGGGGGGGAAAACTTGGTATTTTAATCATCCGTAGGACACAGGAGAGTCTTTTGGGGAGAAAACCTTTGTATTTGAACAATCCGTGGGACACGGGAGAATCTTTTTGGGGAGAAATCTTTGTATTTTAATAGTCTGTAATGCAGCCACGGGAGAGTTTGGGGGTTTTTTTGGGGGGGGGGGAAAGATCATGTTTTTGGTAATCTGGGGGCCGTGGCGATGTCTTTCCTGTCACTCGACAGAGCTTGGAAGGGTGACAGAGAGGGAACCTCTCGTCCCCTTGTCCCCTCCCCCTCCTCCTTAAGCCAAATTTGGGTTGAATCATCCGAATTTTCCCCTTTTTTCTCCAACCCCTCTAAAATTCAGTGAAATTCAGTGAAACCAGGGCTGGGAGGGAGCAGTGTCCCTTTCCTGATGATTTTGAGCATCCTGGCGTCGCCCCGGGGCTCCGAGTCGCTGGAAAAGCTGCTCTGAGTGTGGGGATTTGTGCTGTGGGTGTGGTTTTTTTCCTGCTCCCATGTGGAAAACCTTTATCCTGCAACTAATCCATCTCTTCCCACTTTTCCAGCCAAGAAAGGCCCTGACGGTTTAGCTTTGCCCAACAACTACTGTGATTTCTGCCTGGGAGACTCCAAAATCAACAAGAAAACGGGGCAACCGGAGGAGTTGGTCTCATGCGAGACTCAGAAAAGCCTTTTACAGCCCCAAACTCCATAATTTTCACCCCAAAATGTCGCTGTATCAATACATAAATCCGAGAGGAATCGCTTTTCTTCCTCCTCCTCCTCCTCCTCTTCCTCCCACTTCAGCTTGTGCTGACTCAGCAGCGAAGCAAAAATCCGAATCTCAATGACACCTCACCCCCTGCCCGTTCCCTGCCTTCACCCATCCTCTGCCCATCCCCTGCCCTCACCCATCCCCTGCCTTCACCCATTCCTTGCCTGTTCCCTACCCATCTCCTGCCTGTGCCCTTCCTCCCTGCCCATTCCCTGCCCTCACCCATTCTCTGCCTGTCCTCTGCCTTCACCCGTCCCCTGCCCATCCTCTGCCCACCCCCTGCCTTCACCTGGACCCTGCCTCTCTGCCTGTCCTCTGTCCATCCTCTGTCCATTCCCTGCCTCCCTGCCCATCCCCTGCCTGTTCCCTGCCCTCACCCATCCCCTGCCTGTTCCCTGCCTTCACCCA
>NW_015090788.1:121637-122042 GCF_001431845.1 Calidris pugnax | reverse complement strand
TGTCTCACCCCCCCCATGTCGGAGCCCCCCGAAGGTGAGTGTGTGTGTCCCCCCCATCCTCCCTTTCCCCTTCACAAATGACCCAAAACAAGCAGAATTCAACCCAGAATATTCACCCATCCCCTGCCCTCACCCATCCCCTGCCTTCACCCATTCCTTGCCTGTTCCCTACCCATCTCCTGCCTGTGCCCTTCCTCCCTGCCCATTCCCTGCCCTCACCCATTCTCTGCCTGTCCTCTGCCTTCACCCGTCCCCTGCCCATCCTCTGCCCACCCCCTGCCTTCACCTGGACCCTGCCTCTCTGCCTGTCCTCTGTCCATCCTCTGTCCATTCCCTGCCTCCCTGCCCATCCCCTGCCTGTTCCCTGCCCTCACCCATCCCCTGCCTGTTCCCTGCCTTCACCCA
>NW_015090788.1:100616-102024 GCF_001431845.1 Calidris pugnax | reverse complement strand
AGGGGGGGGGGGGGGGAAACCTCCTCCCTGCCCCCCCAGGCACGGCCCAAACCAGCCCCGTGCCCCAGAGAAGCCGAGGGTTTGGGTCAGGAATGGGGAGAAGGGGGTTTTGTTCTCCGCTGTGGGGCTTTTTTCTGGCCTGCTGTATCAATACATAAATCCGAGAGGAATCGCTTTTCTTCCTCCTCCTCCTCCTCCTCTTCCTCCCACTTCAGCTTGTGCTGACTCAGCAGCGAAGCAAAAATCCGAATCTCAATGACACCTCACACCTGGTTAATTAATTATCCTGGTGGCTAATTATCCCGGGTAAATGGGCCAAAAGAAGCAGAATTCAGCCACCCGTCCCCTGCCCATCCTCTGCCCACCCCCTGCCTTCACCTGGACCCTGCCTCTCTGCCTGTCCTCTGTCCATCCTCTGTCCATTCCCTGCCTCCCTGCCCATCCCCTGCCTGTTCCCTGCCCTCACCCATCCCCTGCCTGTTCCCTGCCTTCACCCATCCCCTGCCCATCCCCTGCCCATTCCCTGCCCTCTCCCATCCCCTGCCTGTTCCCTGCCTTCACCCATCCTCTGCCTTCACACATTCCCTGCCCATCCCCTGCCCATCCCCTGCCTGTCCCCTGCCTTCACCCATCCCCTGCCCATTCCCTGCCCATCCTCTGCCTGTTCCCCTGCCCGTTCCCTGCCTTCACCCATCCCCTGCCCGTCCCCTGCCTTCACCTGGACCCTGCCTCTTTGCCCATCCCCTGCCCATCCCCTGCCCATCCCCTGCCTGTCCCCTGCCTTTACCCATCCTCTGCCTTCACCCATTCCCTGCCTGTCCCCTTCCTCCCTGACTTCACCTATCCCCTGCCTGTCCCTTTCCTCCCTGCCCGTTCCCTGCCTTCACCCATCCCCTGCCTGTTCCCTGCCTGTCCCCTGCCCTCGCCCATCCTCTGCCCATCCCCTGCCTGTTCCTTGCCCTCACCCATCCCCTGCCCTCACCCATCCCCTGCCCTCACCCATCCCCTGCCCTCACCCATCCCCTGCCTGTCCCCCACCCTCACCCATCCCCTGCCCATAACCTGCCCGTTCCCTGCCCTCACCCGTCCCCTGCCCACCCCCTGCCCATCCCTCACCCGTCCCTGCCTGCTCCGCAGGGCACCCCTCCTGCCTGCAGTTCACCCCGGTGATGATGGCGGCCGTCAAGACGTACCGCTGGCAGTGCATCGAGTGCAAGTGCTGCAACATCTGCGGCACCTCCGAGAACGACGTGAGTACCCCCCGAAATAACGGGAGAACCCCCCAGAATGGCAGGAGCACACCCTGAAATAATAGGAGCACCCCCTGAAATAATAGGAGCACCCCCAGAATGAAGGGAGCACCCCCTGAAATAATAGGAGTGACCCCCAGAATGGCAGGAGGACCCCC
>NW_015090788.1:98556-99438 GCF_001431845.1 Calidris pugnax | reverse complement strand
TGTCTCACCCCCCCCATGTCGGAGCCCCCCGAAGGTGAGTGTGTGTGTCCCCCCCATCCTCCCTTTCCCCTTCACAAATGACCCAAAACAAGCAGAATTCAACCCAGAATATTCCTCAGCCTTTGGGAACCACTCCCGTGAACGGTTTTGGGGGGAAATCATGGATCTTTTGGGCCACCATCAAAAACGAGGGGTCCATCCTTCTGCTCGTCCCCAATTATTCCTCCTCTGCTCTGCTGGAGACTCAGAAAAGCCTTTTACAGCCCCAAACTCCATAATTTTCACCCCAAAATGTCGCTGTATCAATACATAAATCCGAGAGGAATCGCTTTTCTTCCTCCTCCTCCTCCTCCTCTTCCTCCCACTTCAGCTTGTGCTGACTCAGCAGCGAAGCAAAAATCCGAATCTCAATGACACCTCACACCTGGTTAATTAATTATCCTGGTGGCTAATTATCCCGGGTAAATGGGCCAAAAGAAGCAGAATTCAGCCCAGAATATTTCTCAGCCTTTGGGAACCACTCCCGTGAACGGTTTTGGGGGGAAATCATGGATCTTTTGGGCCACCATCAAAAACGAGGGGTCCATCCTTCTGCTTGTCCCCAATTATTCCTCCTCTGCTCCGCTGGAGACTCAGAAAAGCCTTTTACAGCCCCAAAAATCCATCGTTTTCACCCCAAAACGTCGCTGTATCGGTGCATAAAGCCCCCCCCCGAAATAACGGGAGAACCCCCCAGAATGGCAGGAGCACACCCTGAAATAATAGGAGCACCCCCTGAAATAATAGGAGCACCCCCAGAATGAAGGGAGCACCCCCTGAAATAATAGGAGTGCCCCCCAGAATGGCAGGAGCTCACCCACGAACATGGGAGGGAACCCCAGA
>NW_015090788.1:98090-98300 GCF_001431845.1 Calidris pugnax | reverse complement strand
GGAGCACCCCCAGAATTAAGGGAAGGCCCCCCCAGAATGGCAGGAGCACCCCCAGAATCACGGGAGAGCCCCCCAGAATGACAGGAGCACCCCCAGAATGAAGGGAGAACCCCCTCAGAATGGCAGGAGCACCCCCTAAAATAATAGGAGTGCCCCCCAGAATGGCAGGAGCACCCCCCCAAACAAGGGAATGACCCCCCGAAAAAACGG
>NW_015090788.1:95781-97286 GCF_001431845.1 Calidris pugnax | reverse complement strand
TGTCTCACCCCCCCCATGTCGGAGCCCCCCGAAGGTGAGTGTGTGTGTCCCCCCCATCCTCCCTTTCCCCTTCACAAATGACCCAAAACAAGCAGAATTCAACCCAGAATATTCCTCAGCCTTTGGGAACCACTCCCGTGAACGGTTTTGGGGGGAAATCATGGATCTTTTGGGCCACCATCAAAAACGAGGGGTCCATCCTTCTGCTCGTCCCCAATTATTCCTCCTCTGCTCTGCTGGAGACTCAGAAAAGCCTTTTACAGCCCCAAACTCCATAATTTTCACCCCAAAATGTCGCTGTATCAATACATAAATCCGAGAGGAATCGCTTTTCTTCCTCCTCCTCCTCCTCCTCTTCCTCCCACTTCAGCTTGTGCTGACTCAGCAGCGAAGCAAAAATCCGAATCTCAATGACACCTCACACCTGGTTAATTAATTATCCTGGTGGCTAATTATCCCGGGTAAATGGGCCAAAAGAAGCAGAATTCAGCCCAGAATATTTCTCAGCCTTTGGGAACCACTCCCGTGAACGGTTTTGGGGGGAAATCATGGATCTTTTGGGCCACCATCAAAAACGAGGGGTCCATCCTTCTGCTTGTCCCCAATTATTCCTCCTCTGCTCCGCTGGAGACTCAGAAAAGCCTTTTACAGCCCCAAAAATCCATCGTTTTCACCCCAAAACGTCGCTGTATCGGTGCATAAAGCCGAGAGGAATCACTCTTCTTCCTCCTCCTCCTCCTCTTCCTCCCACTTCGGCTTGTGCTGACTCATGGCAGCGAAGCAAAAAAGACCTCCAAACCTCAATGACACCTCACACCTGGTTAATTAATTATCCCGGCAGTTAATTATCCCGGGTGAATGGGCCAAAAGAAGCAGAATTCAGCCCAGAATATTTCTCAGCTTTGGGAACCACTCCCATGAACGGTTTTGGGGGAAATCATGAATCTTTTGGGCCACCATCAAAAACGAGGGGTCCATCCTTCTGCTCATCCCCAATTATTCCTCCTCTGCTCCGCTGGAGACTCAGAAAAGCCTTTTACAGCCCCAAAATCCATCGTTTTCACCCCAAAACGTCGCTGTATCGGTACATAAAGCCGAGAGGAATCGCTTTTCTTCCTCCTCCTCTTCCTCCTCTTCCTCCCACCTTGGCTTGTGCTGACTCATGGCAGCGAAGCAAAAATCCAGATCTCAATGACACCTCACACCTGGTTAATTAATTATCCCGGCGGTTAATTATCCCAGCAGTTAATTAACAACCCTTTTTCCTGGCTGCCTGGGTTTGCAGGTTAAGGGGGATTGGCGGGGAGGGGGGGCTTCTCTACCTGGTTTTATTGCAGAAGGGAACCGAGGGGCTGATTTGCTGACGTTACCAGCCCAAGTGTTGCCGGATGGTATAGCACAGGCTAAACTCGGCCATTCTTTCTTTCCCCAGAAGGCTGGAGGTCTCCAAGGGCAGTTTGGGCTTCCCTCCCGACAAGCGTCTCCTCTTGTTGCCGTATGCCCTG
>NW_015090788.1:75633-76515 GCF_001431845.1 Calidris pugnax | reverse complement strand
GCTGGAGACTCAGAAAAGCCTTTTACAGCCCCAAAAATCCATCGTTTTCACCCCAAAACGTCGCTGTATCGGTGCATAAAGCCGAGAGGAATCACTCTTCTTCCTCCTCCTCCTCCTCTTCCTCCCACTTCGGCTTGTGCTGACTCATGGCAGCGAAGCAAAAAAGACCTCCAAACCTCAATGACACCTCACACCTGGTTAATTAATTATCCCGGCAGTTAATTATCCCGGGTGAATGGGCCAAAAGAAGCAGAATTCAGCCCAGAATATTTCTCAGCTTTGGGAACCACTCCCATGAACGGTTTTGGGGGAAATCATGAATCTTTTGGGCCACCATCAAAAACGAGGGGTCCATCCTTCTGCTCATCCCCAATTATTCCTCCTCTGCTCCGCTGGAGACTCAGAAAAGCCTTTTACAGCCCCAAAATCCATCGTTTTCACCCCAAAACGTCGCTGTATCGGTACATAAAGCCGAGAGGAATCGCTTTTCTTCCTCCTCCTCTTCCTCCTCTTCCTCCCACCTTGGCTTGTGCTGACTCATGGCAGCGAAGCAAAAATCCAGATCTCAATGACACCTCACACCTGGTTAATTAATTATCCCGGCGGTTAATTATCCCAGCAGTTAATTAACAACCCTTTTTCCTGGCTGCCTGGGTTTGCAGGTTAAGGGGGATTGGCGGGGAGGGGGGGCTTCTCTACCTGGTTTTATTGCAGAAGGGAACCGAGGGGCTGATTTGCTGACGTTACCAGCCCAAGTGTTGCCGGATGGTATAGCACAGGCTAAACTCGGCCATTCTTTCTTTCCCCAGAAGGCTGGAGGTCTCCAAGGGCAGTTTGGGCTTCCCTCCCGACAAGCGTCTCCTCTTGTTGCCGTATGCCCTG
>NW_015090788.1:73083-73990 GCF_001431845.1 Calidris pugnax | reverse complement strand
CCCTTTTATTCCCTTTTTTTGGGGGGGGGGGGTATTCTTTCCTGTTTTCCCTTTCTATTTGGGTCTTTTTTCCCCTTTTTTTGAGGTCTTTTTTTGGTTCCCTCCCTCCTATTTCAGGTCTTTTTTCCCTTTTTGGGGGGTCTTTTTTCCCTTTTTGGGGTCTTTTTTTCCCTTTTTGGGGGGTCTTCTTTCATTTTTAGCGTTTTTGGGAGGTCTTTTCCCCTTTTTCCCCCTCTCTTTTAAGTCTTTTTTCTTTTTTTCCCTTTTTGGGAGGGGTCTTTTTTCTTTCTTTCCCCTTTTTATTGGGTCTTTTTTCCCCTTTTTATTGGGTCTTTTTTCCCCTTTTTATTGGGTCTTTTTTCCCCTTTTTATTGGGTCTTTTTTCCCCTTTTTTTGGGGTCTTTTTTCCCCTTTTTTTGGGTCTTTTTTCCCCTTTTAATTGAGGTCTTTTTTCTTTCTTTCCCTTTTTTTGGGGGGGTCTTTCCCCCTTTCTTTTTAAGGTCTTTTTTTCCCCTTTTTTTCAGGTCTTTTTTTTTTCCTTTATTCCCGTTTTTTGGGGGATCTCTTTTCTTTTCCCCCCTTTTTCTTTTGGGTCTTTTCCCCCCTTTTTCTTTTGGGCCTTTTTTTCCCCCTTTTTCTTTTGGGCCTTTTTTTCCCCCTTTTCTTTTTGGGCCTTTTTTTCCCCCTTTTTCTTTTGGGCCTTTTTTTCCCCCTTTTTCTTTTGGGCCTTTTTTTCCCCCTTTTTCTTTTGGGCCTTTTTTTCCCCCTTTTTCTTTTGGGCCTTTTTTTCCCCCTTTTCTTTTGGGTCTTTTCCCCCCTTTTTCTTTTGGGTCTTTTCCCCCCTTTTTCTTTTGGGTCTTTTCCCCCCTTTTTCTTTTGGGTCTTTTTTTTCCCCTTTTTTTTGCCT
>NW_015090788.1:70699-72544 GCF_001431845.1 Calidris pugnax | reverse complement strand
TTCTAAAAATCAACTTAAAAAAAACCTACCTCCGAACCCCCCCCCTTTTTCCCCACCACCGCGCCCCAAATTTCACCTCCCAGAACCCCCCGAAAGAGAGGAGCCAACCGGGCCCCAAAAATGACTGAAATAGCCCCAAAAAAATGACCGAAAAAGCTGAAAAATTCACCAAAATATCCCCGAATTAACCAAAATCGCTCAAAATTGAACCAAATCCCTAAAAACGCCACCAAAAAAAACCCCGCGGCTCCTTCCCCGGTGGTTTCTCTCCTCCCCCCTCCTCGAGCGCGATTCGGGTGGAAATGAAGGCGTTTTGGTTAAAAATGGGGTGGTTTTCCCCCCTGTTTTCACACCCTGCCGGGGTGGGGAAAGGGGCAGGATGATGAAATGTCCCAAAACGGGTGGGTTTTACCCCAATTTCCCTTCGGCAAAAGCTTCACGGTTGTGTCTTATCCAGAGGAAAAAAAAAAAAAAGAAAAAAAAGTGACACCAAAACGGCTTGTTTTCGTAATAAAAATGGATAAAAACGCAGTGGTGTGAAACGGAGGTCCTTTTGGGGTAAAAATGGGGGGTTTTGGGGTAAAAACCAGATATTTAGGTTCCTGGTTGTGGCTTCTCCGAGGGCTGATATTAGGGTTGTGCTGCCCTAATTTTGGGGGTGAATAAACCCCCTTTAGGTGCTTGGTTGTGGCTTCTCTGAGGGCTGATATTAGGGTTGTGCTGCCTTAATTTTTGGGGTGAATGAGGCCCATTTAGGTCCTTGGATGCAGCTTCTCTGAGGGCTGATATTGGGGTTGTGCTGCCCTAATTTTGGGGGTGAATAAACCCCCTTTAGGTGCTTGGTTGTGGCTTCTCTGAGGGCTGATATTAGGGTTGTGCTGCCCTGTTTTTTTGGGGGCTAAAAACTAGATATTTAGGTGCTTGGTTGTGGCTTCTCTGAGGGCTGATATTAGGGTTGTGCTGCCCTAATTTTTGGGGTGAATAAACCCCATTTAGGTGCTTGGTTGTGGCTTCTCTGAGGGCTGATATTAGGGTTGTGCTGCCCTGGTTTTTTGGGGCTAAAAACTAGATATTTAGGTGCTTGGTTGTGGCTTCTCTGAGGGCTGATATTAGGGTTGTGCTGCCCTAATTTTTGGGGTGAATAAACCCCATTTAGGTGCTTGGTTGTGGCTTCTCTGAGGGCTGATATTAGGGTTGTGCTGCCCTGGTTTTTTGGGGCTAAAAACTAGATATTTAGGTGCTTGGTTGTGGCTTCTCTGAGGGCTGATATTAGGGTTGTGCTGCCCTAATTTTTGGGGTGAATAAACCCCCTTTAGGTGCTTGGTTGTGGCTTCTCCGAGGGCTGATATTAGGGTTGTGCTGCCCTAATTTTTGGGGTGAATAAACCCCCTTTAGGTGCTTGGTTGTGGCTTCTCCGAGGGCTGATATTAGGGTTGTGCTGCCCTAATTTTTGGGGTGAATAAACCCCCTTTAGGTGCTTGGTTGTGGCTTCTCTGAGGGCCAATACTGAGGTTGTGCTACCCTGATTTTTTGTGGGTAAAATCTGCCCCGTTGGGGGCTTTTGCCACCCGTTTGCCCCGACTTGACTCCAGAATTAATTCCTTTGCAGATCTATTTTGCAGCTAAATCACCCGAATTAGGGCAAAGGCCGGAGCAGGAGAGCCAGGGCCCAGGCGTCGGGTAATAGATAGAGGAAATTAATCCTCGTTATCCTCCTTTGGTGGGGGGGGGGAGGGAGGTTTAGGGGGGGACCCCCAGATGCCTGGGTCCCCCTGGAGGTGTTGTGGGGACCCCAGGTGGCTTGGTCCCCCTGGGGGGGGTGTGGGGGCCCCCCCCAACACCCGG
>NW_015090788.1:65907-69759 GCF_001431845.1 Calidris pugnax | reverse complement strand
TGTGGGGACCCCCCCAAACACCTGGGTCCTCTGGGGGGAGGGGGGCAGCAGTTGATGTAGAAGCCCAAGGTTGCGATGAGGTTTTATTGGGATTAAATAAATATCCTGTGGGTGGGGGGGGGTCGGCCGTGGAGTTGGGGGGGGGGACATGTCCCCTCCTTGGGGGGTCCTGTCCCCCAACCCCACCAGCCCAGCGGGATCCAGGTGTCCCCGATGCCCGTCCTCTTCCCCCTCAGGCGCCCTCCTTGGTCTTGGTGGTGCTCAAGGGGACGGTCACCTCCTCGTCCTTGAGGTGACCCGCTCTGTCGCGCCCCCCAGGGGAAGAGAAACCCCAAAACCTTCAACCTTTCCCCCCAAAAAACCTTTGTCCCTTCTCAACCCAAACCCCTTGGTCCTTCTCAACCCCAAACCTTCAACCCTTCTCCCCAAAAACCTTTGTCCCTTCTTACCCCAAAACCTTCATCCCTTCTCAACCCAAACCCCTTGGTCCTTCTCAACCCCAAACCTTCAACCCTTCTCCCCCAAAATCTTTGTCCCTTCTCAACCCAAACCCCTTGGTCCTTCTCACCCCCAAACCTTCATCCCAACCCCAAAACCTTCATCCTTCCCCAACCCCATAACCTTCAACCCTTCTCTCCCCCCAGGACCTTCATCCCAACCCCGAAACCTTCATCCTTCCCCAACCCCAAAACCTTCAACCCTTCTCTTCCCCCAAGACCTTCATCCCAACCCCGAAACCTTCATCCTTTCCCAACCCCATGACCTTCAACCCTTCTCTCCCCCCAAGACCTTCATCCCAACCCCAAAACCTTCAACCCTTCTCTCCCCCCAAGACCTTCATCCCAACCCCAAAACCTTCAACCCTTCTCTCCCGCCAAGACCTTCATCCCAACCCCAAAACCTTCATCCTTCCCCAACCCCAAAACCTTCAACCCTTCTCTTCCCCCAAGACCTTCATCCCAACCCCGAAACCTTCATCCTTTCCCAACCCCATGACCTTCAACCCTTCTCTCCCCCCAAGACCTTCATCCCAACCCCAAAACCTTCAACCCTTCTCTTCCCCCAAGACCTTCATCCCAACCCCAAAACCTTCAACCCTTCTCTTCCCCCAAGACCTTCATCCCAACCCCAAAACCTTCATCCTTCCCCAACCCCATAACCTTCAACCCTTCTCTTCCCCCAAGACCTTCATCCCAACCCCAAAACCTTTGTCCCTTCTCACCCCAAACCCTTTGGGCCTCCTCCAAGAAATCTTGCCCTAAAATGGCCATTTTCCCCCTCGTGTCAACCACAAAAGGGTCGGGGAGGAAAAGGGGATCTGGTGGGGACACGGGGTCCCTCGTGGTGGCCAAAGCCACTTCTCTGGGGAGCTCCTCACCGTCTCTCGACGTCCTTGACGGTCTCTGGCAGGGGCATGTTGCGGGTCTCGGGCAGAAAGCAAGTGGCGATGGCTGAGATGATGGGGGCAGCCCCATAGATGATGAGGGGCAGCACCGGGGTCACGTCAGCTGCCATGCGCACCAGCGGGGCCACCATGCTGCCCACACGGGCCATGGTGCCCCCCAGGCCCATCCCCGTCTGCCTGTGCCAGGGAGAGGGAGGGGATGGATGGTTGGATGGATGGATGGTTGGATGGATGGATGGGATGAGGGTTGAAGGGTTTGATGATGATGGATGGAGAGGTGGTTGGAGGGGTTGATGATGGATGGATGGTTGGGTGGATGGATGGATGGATGGATGGTTGGGTGGAGAGGTGGTTGGATGGGATGAGGGTTGGAAGGGTTGATGATGGATGGAGAGGTGGTTGGAGGGGTTGATGATGGATGGATGGAGAGGTGGTTGGATGAATGGGTTGAGGGTTGGAAGGGTTGATGATGGATGGATGGATGGATGGATGGAGTGCTGGATGGATGGATGGATGGCATGAGGGTTGAAGGGTTTGATGATGATGGATGGAGAGGTGGTTGGAGGGGTTGATGATGGATGGATGGATGGTTGGGTGGAGAGGTGGTTGGATGGGATGAGGGTTGGAAGGGTTGATGATGGATGGATGGATGGATGGATGGCATGAGTGTTGAAGGGTTTGATGATGATGGATGGAGAGGTGGTTGGAGGGGTTGATGATGGATGGATGGTTGGGTGAAGAAGTGGTTGGATGGGATGAGGGTTAGAAGGGTTGATGATGGATGGATGGAGAGGTGGTTGGATGAATGGGTTGAGGGTTGGAAGGGTTGATGATGGATGGATGAAGAGGTGGTTGGATGAATGGGTTGAGGGTTGGAAGGATTGATGATGGATGGATGGAGAGGTGGTTGGATGAATGGGTTGAGGGTTGGAAGGGTTGATGATGGATGGATGGAGTGCTGGATGGATGGATGGATGGGCTGGTCAATGGACGATGGATGGTTGAGTTGATGGGTGGAAGACAACTTGGCAGATGGATGAGTGGATGGAGGGGTGGACAGATGGAGAGGGGGCAGCTCCTGGAAGTGACAACCACCCACCTGATGACGGTGGGGAGGAGCTCTCCAGTGAAGATGTAGGCACAGTTGAAGGAGGCAGCCAAGGACCCCTTCCCAATCACGGCGAAGGTCATGCGCAGCATCTGCAGCTCTGGGGATGGGGATGGGAGGTCTCACACCTCCAGCCCCACAACAGCTCCTCGATGACCCACCAGTGGTCCTCCAACCTCTGTCTCCACCCCTGAACATCCCAAGTCCCTCCAATGATCCTTCATCCCTCCATCTCTGTCCTCCATCTTCCATCCCTCCGTCCCTCCAACCTCCACTCATCCTTCCACCCTCTGTTCTCCATCCCTCCATCCCATTGTCCTCCGTCCTCCATCCCATTGTCCTTCATCCTTCATCCCGTTGTCCTCCCTCCATCCCATTGTTCTTCATTCCTCCGTCCTCCATCCCATTGTCCTTCATCCTTCATCCCATTGTCCTCCCTCCATCCCATGGTCCTCTATCTCTCCATCCATCTCTCCATCCCATTGTCCTCCCTCCTTCAATCGCGTTGTCCTCCATCTCATTGTCCTCCATCCCTCCCAGCACCCACCCATCGGCACGATGATGTTGGCGAGGATGCAGATGCCAGCGAGCCCCAAGGCGCCCGCCTGGGCCACCCGCCGCCCCACGCAGCTGATGGCCAACACCGAGATCAGCTTGGCCGGGATGTCCACAGCCCCGAAGACCAGCTGGCTCAGGTAGATGTCTACCCCGAAGCCCTGCAGATCCATGGCCAACCCGTAGTAGGCGAAGCTGGTGGAGAACCTGCCCCCAAAATCCAACATGTCAAGGTGAAACCCTCCAGATGTCACCAAGTGGGGACCACAAAGGTGGGATTTGGTCGCCCAAAGGTGGTGGTTGACCCCCAAAAGTTGGGGTTTGGCCCCAAAAGGTGGGGTTTGGCCTCCACTTGCCAGATGAAGGAGACGCCGCAAGAGACCATCCTCATCCCGGGGGTACGGACCAGGGAGGCCAGGGCCCCCCCCGGCAGCGGTGGCTCCGGGCGCACCAACCCCTGCAGCACCTGCAGGAAAGGGGGATCGGGAGGGATCTAGGGGGGGATCTGAGGGATGTAGGAGGGATCTAGGGGGGATATGAGGGATGTAGGAGGGATCTAGGTGGGATCTAAGGGATGTAGGAGGGATCTAGGGGGGATCCGAGGGATTTAGGAGGGATCTAGGTGGGATTTGAGGGATGTAGGAGGGATGTAGGGGGGATCTGAGGGATGTAGGGGGGATCTGAGGGATGTAGGAGAGATCTAGGTGGGATCCAAGGGATGTAGGAGGGATCTAGGGGGGATCCGAGGGATGTAGAAGGGATCTAGGTGGGATTTGAGGGATGT
>NW_015090788.1:63728-64937 GCF_001431845.1 Calidris pugnax | reverse complement strand
CCCCCCCCCGTCACCTCCTCGTTGAGTTTGTCCCCTTCCTCCTTCCTCCCGTTGACGCGGGCGACTTTGCGGAGCCCCTTGAGGGCCAGGTCGGGTCTCCCCGAAATCACCTGCCACCGGGCGGACTCCACAAACAGCCTCGGGGGGGGGTTGGGATGAGGGGTTACGGGGGGGACTCGGGGGTCCAGGGGGTTCCCCAGACCCACCGTGCACCTCCCACCACCCAGGTGTCCCCACCACCCAGGTGTCCCCACCAGCACCCCTAAGGAGATCCTACCATCCAACTCCTCCCAACCCAACCCAAGAGGGTGGGGGGCACCCCCAGATGCCCGGGTTCCCCGTACCAGGAGTAGAGGAAGAAGATGAAGAAGGGGAGGGAGACGACGAGCTGGAGCCAACGCCAATGGGGGAGGCCGAAGGCCGTGGCCGCCAGCACGAACTGCCCCAAGGTGTAGCAGTAGCCGTTGATGGTGCCCACCACGGCCCGCACTTCGGTGGGGATCCACTCCATGCCTGGGGGCGACCGTCAAGACACGGATGGTGAGGCCTATCCCGTGGGATGGGGTCAAACTGGGGTATCATGGGGTGGGGGAGTGGTGGGGTGGGAGACTGGATGTCTGGGGCCTTCCCAAAGGTGGTAGGATCAAGCATGGACATGTAGGTCCCTTCCATGGGTCAACGATGGAAGGGTTGGAGCCCAGGTCCCTCCCAAGGGTCAATGGTGGTTGGGTTGGAGCCCAGGTCTCTCCAGAAGGGTCAACGGTGGTTGGGTTGGAGTCTGGGGCCTTCCCAAAGGTAGTAGGATCAAGCATGGACATGTAGGTCCCTTCCATGGGTCAACGATGGAAGGGTTGGAGCCCAGGTCCCTCCCAAGGGTCAATGGTGGTTGGGTTGGAGTCTGGGTCCCCCCAAAAGGGTCAATGGTGGTTGGGTTGAAGCCCAGGTCCCTCCCAAAGGTCAATGGTGGTTGGGTTGGAGCCCAGGTCCCTCCCAAGGGTCAACGGTGGTTGGGTTGGAGCCCAGGTCCCTCCCAAGGGTCAATGGTGGTTGGGTTGGAGCCCAGGTCCCTCCCAAGGGTCAACGGTGGTTGGGTTGGAGCCCAGGTCCCTCCCAAGGGTCAATGGTGGTTGGGTTGGAGCCCAGGTCTCTCCAGAAGGGTCAACGGTGGTTGGGTTGGAGTCCGGGGCCTTCCCAAAGGGAGTAGGATCA
>NW_015090788.1:52033-62499 GCF_001431845.1 Calidris pugnax | reverse complement strand
GGCCAATGAGCGCGCGCCGGGAGTGTGTGTATGTATGTATGTATGTACGTATGTATGTGTGTGTGTATATGTGTGTGTGTGTGTGTGTGTGTAAGGGGGGGGGGGCCGGGGGTGGGGGGGGGGGGGGGGGGGGGGGGGGGGGGGGGGGGCGGGGGGGGCACTGGGATGGAGGACATGGGGCACTGGGATGGGGGCAGGAGGCACTGGGGACACTGGGACAGGGGACATGGGGCACTGGGATGGGGGCAGGAGGCACTGGGGGCACTGGGATGGGGGACATGGGGGACTGGGATGGGGGCAGGAGGCACTGGGGGCACTGGGATGGGGGACATGGGGTGCTGGATCCACTGGGGTAGGGGATAAGGGCTACTGGGAACACTGGGACAGGGGATACTGGCACTGGGAATACTGGGATGAGTGACCTGGGGGCAATGGGGACAGTGGGACACCAAGGGCCAGAAGAACGGGAGGACATTCCTGTGCATACCCCTCCCTTCTCCCCTCTCCCAGTTCCTCCCAGTTCATCCCAGTACAGCTCCGGGGTGGGGGGCCACGTACTTGTCGGAGAGGACCCCGAAGAGGCCTGAGCCCACGAGGATCCCGGCCATGTAGATGGACTGGGCCACCTGCCTCAGCTTCTTGGACTCACACACCAGGTCCCACTGCCACCAGGAGAGGACATGGGGGTCAACACCCGGACACCTGGGTCCCCACCCGTCCCCCCTGGGGGGTAAGAAGGGTTGGGGGTCACCCCTCACCTCGGTGACGATGGTGTGAGCGAAGATGCCATCCTGGTAGGTCCAACCGTCATGGCAAGGCTCGGTGGGTGCCCCGTTGGTTGTGCCGTTGACCGTGCCGTTGACTTCCAAGAGGTGCCACTGGGGCTCCACGTAACGGCGACAGCGCTGGAGACGGTGGTGGCCATCGAAGGGGATGGAGACATAGAGTGGGACATCCCCAGCGCTGTCATTGGCCACCGGTCGAGGCTGGCAGTGGTGCTCGGGGACGCCGGCGGTGAAGTTCTGCAGAAGGTTGTGGCTGGCCAACATGAGGAGTGGAATAGCCAGGGCGGCCACGTAGGTCACCTGGAAGCGGCCCATCCCGCCCAGGCGGGCCAGGAGCTCCACAAAGGTCATGGTGGGACGAGGGATGGAGCTGGGGGGGGCGTCCACCCAGGTCAGCTGGAGGACAACAGGAGGAGAAGAGGTTGAAGGATGGGCCAAGGGGTGGTTTGGGAGGAAGGGATGAGGGGACGGATCAAAGGATGGGCCCAAGGGGTGGTTGGGGTGGCCAAGGAACCGCCAAAGAATGGCCAAGGGATGGTTGGGATGGTCAATGAATGGACAGGGCCAAGGATTGGCCAAGGGGTGGCCAAGGAGCCGCCAAAGAATGGCCAAGGGGTGGTTGGGATGGTCAATGAATGGACAGGGCCAAGGATTGGCCAAGGGGTGGCCAAGGAGCCGCCAAAGAATGGCCAAGGGGTGGTTGGGATGGTCAATGAATGGACAGGGCCAAGAATGGGCCTTGACACTGATTGATAGATCACTCTATCAATCAGTGTCACCATGAATCGATCGATCACTATTGATCTATGGGGGTGTCTACTGACCTACCAATAGTCCATCAATCTGTCAGTCTCTCTGTCTATAGATCTATCAATCTAATCGATCAATCGATCAGTTTGTCGATCAATCTCAGTCTCTATTGATCCATCAGCCACTGGTTCTTTATTTCTTGCCATCAGCTCGCCCCTCGCTGCTCTCCCTCCTCCCCCCCCCCTCATTATTGATCAACCAACTAATCAATCAGCCGATCAATCAGTCTGTTGATCTGCCCATCACTCTATCAGTCAGCATCACTATCAATCAATTATTGATCTATCTGGGGTGTCTATTGGCCTATCAATAGTCCATCAGTCTGTCAGTCTCTCTATTGATCTATCAATCTATAGATCTATTGGCTATCGATCAATCTATCAACCTATTGTCTATCAATCTATCAACCTATTGTCTATCAATCAATCAATCAATCAATCGACCCACCAGTCAGTCTGTCGATTGATGTCAGTCTCTGGTGATCAATCAACCACTGGTTCTTTATTTCTTGCTGACAGCTCCGCCCCTCGCTGCTCTCCCTCCTCCCCCCCCCCTCATTATTGATCAACCAACTAATCAATCAGCCGATCAATCAGTCTGTTGATCTGCCCATCACTCTATCAGTCAGCATCACTATCAATCAATTATTGATCTATCTGGGGTGTCTATTGGCCTATCAATAGTCCATCAGTCTGTCAGTCTCTCTATTGATCTATCAATCTATAGATCTATTGGCTATCGATCAATCTATCAACCTATTGTCTATCAATCTATCAACCTATTGTCTATCAATCAATCAATCAATCAATCGACCCACCAGTCAGTCTGTCGATTGATGTCAGTCTCTGGTGATCAATCAACCACTGGTTCTTTATTTCTTGCTGACAGCTCTGCCCCTCGCTGCTCTCCCTCCTCCCCCCCCCCTCATTATTGATCAACCAACTAATCAATCAGCCGATCAATCAGTCTGTTGATCTGCCCATCACTCTATCAGTCAGCATCACTATCAATCAATTATTGATCTATCTGGGGTGTCTATTGGCCTATCAATAGTCCATCAGTCTGTCAGTCTCTCTATTGATCTATCAATCTATAGATCTATTGGCTATCGATCAATCTATCAACCTATTGTCTATCAATCTATCAACCTATTGTCTATCAATCAATCAATCAATCAATCGACCCACCAGTCAGTCTGTCGATTGATGTCAGTCTCTGGTGATCAATCAACCACTGGTTCTTTATTTCTTGCTGACAGCTCTGCCCCTCGCTGCTCTCCCTCCTCCCCCCCCCCTCATTATTGATCAACCAACTAATCAATCAGCCGATCAATCAGTCTGTTGATCTGCCCATCACTCTATCAGTCAGCATCACTATCAATCAATTATTGATCTATCTGGGGTGTCTATTGGCCTATCAATAGTCCATCAGTCTGTCAGTCTCTCTATTGATCTATCAATCTATAGATCTATTGGCTATCGATCAATCTATCAACCTATTGTCTATCAATCTATCAACCTATTGTCTATCAATCAATCAATCAATCAATCGACCCACCAGTCAGTCTGTCGATTGATGTCAGTCTCTGGTGATCAATCAACCACTGGTTCTTTATTTCTTGCTGACAGCTCTGCCCCTCGCTGCTCTCCCTCCTCCCCCCCCCCTCATTATTGATCAACCAACTAATCAATCAGCCGATCAATCAGTCTGTTGATCTGCCCATCACTCTATCAGTCAGCATCACTATCAATCAATTATTGATCTATCTGGGGTGTCTATTGGCCTATCAATAGTCCATCAGTCTGTCAGTCTCTCTATTGATCTATCAATCTATAGATCTATTGGCTATCGATCAATCTATCAACCTATTGTCTATCAATCTATCAACCTATTGTCTATCAATCAATCAATCAATCAATCGACCCACCAGTCAGTCTGTCGATTGATGTCAGTCTCTGGTGATCAATCAACCACTGGTTCTTTATTTCTTGCTGACAGCTCTGCCCCTCGCTGCTCTCCCTCCTCCCCCCCCCCTCATTATTGATCAACCAACTAATCAATCAGCCGATCAATCAGTCTGTTGATCTGCCCATCACTCTATCAGTCAGCATCACTATCAATCAATTATTGATCTATCTGGGGTGTCTATTGGCCTATCAATAGTCCATCAGTCTGTCAGTCTCTCTATTGATCTATCAATCTATAGATCTATTGGCTATCGATCAATCTATCAACCTATTGTCTATCAATCTATCAACCTATTGTCTATCAATCAATCAATCAATCAATCGACCCACCAGTCAGTCTGTCGATTGATGTCAGTCTCTGGTGATCAATCAACCACTGGTTCTTTATTTCTTGCTGACAGCTCTGCCCCTCGCTGCTCTCCCTCCTCCCCCCCCCCTCATTATTGATCAACCAACTAATCAATCAGCCGATCAATCAGTCTGTTGATCTGCCCATCACTCTATCAGTCAGCATCACTATCAATCAATTATTGATCTATCTGGGGTGTCTATTGGCCTATCAATAGTCCATCAGTCTGTCAGTCTCTCTATTGATCTATCAATCTATAGATCTATTGGCTATCGATCAATCTATCAACCTATTGTCTATCAATCTATCAACCTATTGTCTATCAATCAATCAATCAATCAATCGACCCACCAGTCAGTCTGTCGATTGATGTCAGTCTCTGGTGATCAATCAACCACTGGTTCTTTATTTCTTGCTGACAGCTCTGCCCCTCGCTGCTCTCCCTCCTCCCCCCCCCCTCATTATTGATCAACCAACTAATCAATCAGCCGATCAATCAGTCTGTTGATCTGCCCATCACTCTATCAGTCAGCATCACTATCAATCAATTATTGATCTATCTGGGGTGTCTATTGGCCTATCAATAGTCCATCAGTCTGTCAGTCTCTCTATTGATCTATCAATCTATAGATCTATTGGCTATCGATCAATCTATCAACCTATTGTCTATCAATCTATCAACCTATTGTCTATCAATCAATCAATCAATCAATCGACCCACCAGTCAGTCTGTCGATTGATGTCAGTCTCTGGTGATCAATCAACCACTGGTTCTTTATTTCTTGCTGACAGCTCTGCCCCTCGCTGCTCTCCCTCCTCCCCCCCCCCTCATTATTGATCAACCAACTAATCAATCAGCCGATCAATCAGTCTGTTGATCTGCCCATCACTCTATCAGTCAGCATCACTATCAATCAATTATTGATCTATCTGGGGTGTCTATTGGCCTATCAATAGTCCATCAGTCTGTCAGTCTCTCTATTGATCTATCAATCTATAGATCTATTGGCTATCGATCAATCTATCAACCTATTGTCTATCAATCTATCAACCTATTGTCTATCAATCAATCAATCAATCAATCGACCCACCAGTCAGTCTGTCGATTGATGTCAGTCTCTGGTGATCAATCAACCACTGGTTCTTTATTTCTTGCTGACAGCTCTGCCCCTCGCTGCTCTCCCTCCTCCCCCCCCCCTCATTATTGATCAACCAACTAATCAATCAGCCGATCAATCAGTCTGTTGATCTGCCCATCACTCTATCAGTCAGCATCACTATCAATCAATTATTGATCTATCTGGGGTGTCTATTGGCCTATCAATAGTCCATCAGTCTGTCAGTCTCTCTATTGATCTATCAATCTATAGATCTATTGGCTATCGATCAATCTATCAACCTATTGTCTATCAATCTATCAACCTATTGTCTATCAATCAATCAATCAATCAATCGACCCACCAGTCAGTCTGTCGATTGATGTCAGTCTCTGGTGATCAATCAACCACTGGTTCTTTATTTCTTGCTGACAGCTCTGCCCCTCGCTGCTCTCCCTCCTCCCCCCCCCCTCATTATTGATCAACCAACTAATCAATCAGCCGATCAATCAGTCTGTTGATCTGCCCATCACTCTATCAGTCAGCATCACTATCAATCAATTATTGATCTATCTGGGGTGTCTATTGGCCTATCAATAGTCCATCAGTCTCTCAGTCTCTCTGTCTATCGATCTATCAATCTATAGATCTATTGGCTATCGATCAATCTATCAACCTCTTCTCTATCAATCTATCAACCTATTGTCTATCAATCAATCAGTCGACCCACCAGTCAGTCTGTCGATTGATCTCAGTCTCTGGTGATCAATCGATCACTGGTTCTTTATTTCTTGCTGACAGCTCTGCCCCTCGCTGCTCTCCCTCCTCCCTCCCCCTGGCTATTGATCAACCAATCGATCGATTGATCGATGGCTCCTCTCTCCCTCCTGTCCTACCAGTCTCTCCATGGGTTCATCCCTCCATTGATCCCCCCGTGATCGATTGATCCCTACCGGCCGGTCGGCTCCTCTCCCTCTCTCTGCCGCTCTCTCGGGCTCCGGCTCGGTCTCTCCGGGGACTCGCTGTCCCTCCGTCCGTCCCTCCCTCCGTCCCTCTGTCCCTCCCCCCTCCTTATGCCACTCCCCCCCCCTCTATCTGCTTGTCTTTTGCCCCTCAATAGATCAATAGATTGCCAATCAATAGATTTCTCTACCCTCCGTGCCAACCGTCACCCAAGTGGTTGACCCGCCCCCCCATCCCTCTGCCCATCTATTGACTCCTCACCCTATCGATCGATTGATTGATCTGCTGATCAATCAATCTATAGCTCTACGTAGGGCTATTGATCAATCTCTACATCTCCCCCTCTCTATTGATCAATTTATTGGTCTCCCTATTGATCAAACCAACGAGCTCTTTCTCTACCAATGAATTATTGATCTTTAGATCTTTATTATCGATAACGTGTTGCTCATCAATTAGTCCATAATCTCTCTCTTTATTGATCAATAGTTTCTATTGGTAAAACTATTGATCTATTGATCAACCTACAGTGTCTCTATTGATCCATCTGATGGTCTGGGTATCCCTATTGCCAATAAATTGATCTATATTTGCGATCAATCTATTGGTCTGTATTTTTCTACTAAAGAATCTATTGAGCCATGATCCACCGATCAACATCTGTTGATCAATCTCTTGGTCTATCGATCAATTTATTATTTGTAATCTTTTGATTGATCAATGTATCAGTCTTAATCTCTCAATCGACCAGTCTATTGACCTTTAATCTTTCTATTGATTGATTTATTGACCTTTAATCTTTCTATTGATTGATTTATTGACCTTTAATCTCTCTATTGATTGATCTGTTGGTCTCTGTTGATCAATCTGCTGGGCTTAAATCTCACTATTGATCAATCTATTGATGTATAATCTTTCCATCGATCCCTTTCTCTCTATTGATCCATCTAATTGATCTTTAATCTCAATCTATTGACGTATGAACTTTCTATTGATCAACGTATCAATCTTAATCTCCCTGTTGATCAATCGTAATCTCTCTATTGATCAATTTCTTGACCTATAATTTTTCTATCGATCAGTCTTCCTCTCCATTGATCAATCTGTTGAGCTTTCATGTCTCCTTTGACCGCTCTCTTGGCCCCTCTCTCTCCTGATCGATGCATTGAGCTCTCTATTGATCCACCTCTATTGATCTATTGACCACTCACCTCTCCGTCGCGCTCGTTATCTCCCGCCGCTCTCGTTATCTCCCAACCTCTCCTGCACCCGTCTCTCAGCAGCTACCACCCCTTGGCCCCACGGCTGCCCATGGCCACAGCCCCGTCCCCCTCCCTGTCCCCCCTCCTATTTAAAGCCACCTCCGGTCCCAGTTAACGTTTGACTCTGGTGGGACCAAATCCCACTATGGGTCAGTGGAGATGATCTCCAGGTGGAAACGCTGACGCTGGCCAGGCCGGTCCCCGGCCAGGGATGCCCAATGGCTCCCTGGGACCACTCCATCCTCTTCCTTGAGGAAGACACCCCCAAGCCCAGGTGGATGGAGACCACCCCGACCCTCCCCCAGCTTGTTTTCACCATCCGTGGTGGCTGATTCATGGGGCAAAGTCCCCGGGGGCCCTGAACTGGATCCCTGGGAGCCCCTTGGACCCCGGGCAGGAGGGCAGCGGGAGGCAGCAGAGCGTGGGCAGAACGGGGCAGTGACCAGGGGACTTGGGGGTGGCTCGAGGGGCAGGACCACTGGCTGGATGGTTGGAGAGGTGGGTGATGGGAGGCCAGAACCTTGGGTCCTTGAGATGGTTACATCCTTGGGACATCTGGGCACCCACATGCCTTGATTCTTGGGATGGCTGGGTCCTTGGGAGGTCTGAGGACCAGGATGTCTGGGGTCCTTGGGATCTTTGGGACATCTGGATGTCCGGACCCCTGGATCCTTGGGATCTCTGGGTCCTTGGGAGGTCTGAGGACCAGGATGTCTGGGGTCCTTGGGATCTTTGGGACATCTGGATGTCTGGGGTCCTTGGGATCTTTGGGACATCTGGATGTCCGGAACCCTGGATCCTTGGGATCTCTGGGGTCCTTGGGATCTTTGGGACATCTGGATGTCCGGAACCCTGGATCCTTGGGATCTCTGGGTCCTGGGGATCCCTGGGCACCCCAATACGTGGGTCCTCAGGGCTCCTGGGTCCTCCTCATGCTCTTGAGTGTGACTCTTCCTCCCTCTCAGCTCTGGTGCACGCAGAGGGAGGAGGGGAAGGGGTTGAACACGCGGTGCCGAGGCCCCAGCACCCCACTGGGTCCCATATTTTCCTTCGGGGTGGGGCGGTCAGGCTGTGTGGGACCCCCTGTGGCCGTGGGAAAACAACCCTCCCCCCCCAACTCTCCCTCCCACCGGCTGCATTTCACACAAATTTTTTTGCTTTTATTATCTTTTTTTATTCCAGCACAGAAAAACCATCCCGCGAAGCGGCGGTTGGAGAAGAGGCACCATCCCCCAGTCCTACCCGGAGAGGAGGACACCCAGGTCCCCTCCTTGGCCAAGCAAGAGGGTGCCCGTGGTCATCACCGTCCCTTTGCTCTTCTTGGGGGGGGATGCAACCCCCCCAAGCCCCACTCCTGCTCCTTCATCTGCTGGGTCTGGGGGAGCCTGGGGGTCCCCCGAGGTGGTTGGCACTAGCAGGGCCCCGTGGTATCTCTGGGCTGGGTGGGCTGAAGTGGGATCTGGAGATCTTGGGCTTCATCCTTCTGGTGTTGGGTCCTGGGGGGAGAGAAAGGATGAGGTGCAAGGTTTTTTTGGGAGGGCAGGTGGGTTTTAATGCTGCTAGTCCTCCTCCTTCCCCATTGACCTCTCCATCCATCTTCATAGACATCCGTCTGTCCATCCTTTCATCCATCGCCTTTGTCTTCTTCTTGTCCATCCATCCATCCATCCATCCATCCATCCATCCCTTCACACACCTCCATCCTTCCACACCCAAGTCCAACCAACCCTTCCCTCTCACCATCCCTCCCTCCGTCCACCCGTCCATCCATCCCTCCCTGTGTCCATCCATCCCTCCCTCTGTCCACCCGTCCCTCCCCTTGTCCTTCCGTCCCTCCAGTCCCACCTGCCCTCCACCTCATCCACAGTCTCAGGCAGTGCCTTGTCCCGTGTCTCCGGCAGGAAGATGGCCACCAGCCCCGACACCACCGGGGCCACCCCGTAGATGATGAAGGGCAACGTAGGGAAGACCTCACCCGCTATCTTCACCAAGGGGGCTATGATGCTGCCCAGCCGGGACATGGTGTTGGCCAACCCCATACCCGTCTGCCTGTGGGACACCAAGAGGCCCTGAGGAACCAGCCTGCATGGTCATGGCCACCCCATCACCTCCCCTGACCTCCACCCCAACTCCTTACCGAATAACGGTGGGGTAGAGCTCACCCGTGTAGAGGAAGACGCAGTTGAAGGACGCAGCCAAGCAACCCTTACCGAAGACAGCCAAGGCGGTCCGAAGTATCCGCAGGTCTGTGGGGATGAGGACAGGACATCTGGGACTCACTTTGGTGTCACTGGTTGGAGTTGGGTTGGGTTGACAGTGGGTGATGGAGAGAGGAGACCCCAAACGTAAGGATTTCAGGCAAATCATCCGTAAAAAGCTAAAATCACTCAGGCTGTGAATTGTGTTAAAGGGTGGAGCTTGTTTTGGCCCTTCCAGATGGTGCCTTATGGGCTGGAGATGAAGGGGCCACCATGGCCACCACCCCCAGTCCTCACCTCGTGGCACCAAGATGTTGGCCAAGATGGCCAGGCCAGCCAGGATGAGGGCAACGGACTGGGTGAAGCGTCGCCCCACGTAGGTGATGGTGAGGATGGAGACCAGCTTGGCTGGGATGTCCACGGCCCCGAAGATGAGCTGGATCACGTAGATGTTGAAGTCAAAGTTTTGCAGGTCCATGGCCAACCCGTAGTAGGCAAAACTGGTGGAGAACCTAGGCCAAGAAGAGGTGAGAAGAGGGAGCAGATCTCACTGGTTGGGAGGTGTGGGGTGGGATGTGTGGGTCTCACACCATTCCCTGGCCTATGGGATCCAGCCAGGAGATGTGTATCCCTTCCTGGAGCACGTGTGGGCCAAGAGACCTCTGTTGACCAAGTCCTGCATCGTGACTCGGTTTCCCTTTCCAATATGGACCCAGCTAAGGTAGGTGGATGCAGGAGGTGTTTGGGGAGGGGTGGACAGTGGGGTGGCTGGATCAACAACTGGGGGAGGGCAGATGGACAACCACCCACTGATGTTCTCCACCACCAGACGTACCACACGAAGCAGAGGCAACAAGAGATGCGGCGCACAACGGGCGTCCGGACCAGGTCAACCACCGTGTGGTGACTCCCCGATGAAGCCATCTCCTTCTGCATGTAGGACCTCAAGGCCTAGAGGGAGATGGGGGTGGACTCTGGGGTGGGAGGAGCAGAGAGAGGGGAACCAGGAAGGAGCTGGGAGGCGGCAGGGGATGG
>NW_015090788.1:32445-51956 GCF_001431845.1 Calidris pugnax | reverse complement strand
GTGGGTGGGAGGAGGGATGGAGGGAAGGACCAAGAGATGGAGGGACAGATGGTCAGATGGAGATGGTGGATAGATGGGTGGGTGGTTGTAAGAGGGGCTGGCTGGATGGGATGGATGGAAATGGAGATGATGGAGATGGATGGATGGATGGATGGATGGAGAAGGAGATGATGGAGATGGATGGATGGAGGAGATGATGGAGATGAAGATGATGGACGGATGGATGGACAGATGTCTACAAGGATGGCTGGTCATTTAAGGGGCTGGAAAGATGGGTGTAGGGGAACCCCACTGTTGGCCCTCTACATGAGGGCCAGGAGAGTGGAGGTCACTTCCCCCCACCCCCTATAAAACACCCCCGAGATGCCCCAGGGGACCCGGCCAGAGCCTTTTACTTCTATATCGAGCTTGTCCCCTTCTTCTCTCTTCCCATTTATCCTGGCCACCTTCTGGAGCTCCTTCAGGGCTTTCTGGGACTTGCCCACCATGACCAGCCAGCGAGCTGACTCTGTCAGCCACCTGTGGAGGAGATGGGGGGACAGGAGCCCACAGATCATCCCACCATCCCTCTGACCCTGTCCCCAGCCATCTACCCCTCCAGCCATCTCTCCATGCTTCCCTCCATCCAACCTTCCATCCATCCTTGCACCTTCCATCCATGCATCCATCTGTCCATCCATCCATCTGTCCATGTGTCCCATCATCCATCCTTCCATCCTTCCATCCTTCCATCCATCCATCCCTCCCTCCCTCCCTCCATCTGTCCATGTGTCCCACCATCCATCCATCCATCCCACCATCCATCCCTCCATCTGTCCATCCATCCATCCTTCCATCTGTCCATGTGTCCCACCATCCATCCATCCATCCCACCATCCATCCCTCCATCTGTCCATCCATCCATCCATCCTTCCATCTGTCCATGTGTCCTACCATCCATCCCTCCATCCTTCCATCCATCCCTCCATCTGTCCATCCATCCCACCATCCCTCCCTCCATCTGTCCACGTGTCCCACCATCCATCCCTCCATCCTTCCATCCATCCCTCCATCTGTCCATCCCTCTCTCCATCTGTCCGTGTGTCCCACTATCCATCCCTCCATCTGTCCATGTGTCCCACCATCCATCCCTCCATCCCTCCATCATTCCATCCATCCCTCCATCTCTCCATCTCTCCATCCCACCATCCCTCCCTCCATCCATCCCTCCATCTGTCCATCCATCCCACCATCCATCCTTCCATCATTCCATCCATCCCTCCATCTCTCCATCCCACCATCCCTCCCTCCAGCCCTCCCTCCATGTGTCCTACCATCCCTCCATCCATCCATCCATCCCACCATCCATGACTCCCTTCCTCCTCCTCACCATGAGTAGAGGAAGAAGCAGAAGAAGGGCAGGGACACGCTGAGCTGCAGCCAGCGCCAATCAGGGACGGCGTAGGCGATCCCGGCCAGCAGGAACTGCCCCGTGGTGTAGCAGTAACCCATGAAGGTCCCTGCCAGCGCCCGGGTGCGGGTGGGCATCCACTCCAAAGCTGCCGAGACACACGGAGATGTGGACCAGAGCAGGAAGGGTGCCCTGGGCCAGGACTATGGGGCTGGTGGTGGCCACCACGTACAGAGGGAGACACTGTTGAGGACGATGCCGGAGAAGGCCATGCCCGTGAGGAAACGGAAGAGGCAGTAGACGGTGAACGTTGGGGAGAAGGAGCAGCACGTCCCCATGGTGCCCATCTGGAAGTAGCACCAGATGAGCAGCGACCGGCGGCCAAACCTGGGTGGTGAGGAGGAGGAAGAGAGGGTGAGGAGGATGAAGAGGGGGCGAGGTGATCCCCATGATGCTGTCCCAACTCCTCACCTGTCCGAGAGACCCCCGAAGATGATGCCACCCACCAAGACTCCGGCCATGTAGAGCGACTGGGCCAACTGCTTCAGGCCCCGGGAGCTGCACACCAGGTCCCACTGGTGAGGGACAAGGACATGGGGTGGGACAGAGACCAGGGGGAGACACCTCTGGACTCCCTCCTGCCCCCCAAAACTGGCCATGGTGGCTGGTAGGGTTGACCCAACACAAGAGTCAACGGATGGCCAATGGAAACACCAAGAATGTGCCAATAAACACTTGGCCACCCTTCCCAGCGTCCCCATGGTTGGAAGCTCCTTCCAGGGGGTCACCTGGCCCCTTTTTGAACCCCTTGTTGATGGCCACCAACTCCCTCATCCCCCCCATTTTTGTCCTAAGCTCTCACAGCATTGAGCGCCTCCACCAAGGGGTTGAGTGGGGAAGATGCTCCAGTTGGAAGAAGTCAACGTGGTGATGACAGCGGACCCTTCGCTGGTGCCTCAAGGTGGGAACTGCACACAGGATTGGGTGAAACGTGCCACCAGCCCCAGATCCCACCCCACCACTGCTGCCATCCTACCTCGGTGATGATGGTGCTGGTGAAGACGCTGCGGTCGTAGGTCCAACCATCATGGCACGGTTCTGTCTCCGGCCAACTGCTATTGGGAGCCGAACCATTGGCCTCCAAAAGCCACCACTGAGGTGACACGAAGCGTTGGCACCGCTCACCGTGGGGAATCGAGACCCTCAGCAGGTCCTGGGGGTCGAGGCCGGTGGCGTTGGCCTCCCACCGAAGGCGGCAGTGATGGTCGTTGGTGGCGGCCGTGAAGTTCTGCAGAAGGTTGTGACTGGCCATCATGAAGACGGGAAGGGACAGGAGGAGCAACGAGGCCACCTGGAAGCGTCCCATGCCCCCCACGTGCTCCAGGAGGTTGGCAAAAGCCATGATGCCACCGTGAGACCCCGGGAACGCCCCACAGCCATGCACGCCTGCCCCAAAAGGGATGGATTTCACCCCCAAAATGCTCCTCTGGCTCCGGCGGTGTCCTCGCTCCCCAGGCGCTGGAGATGGTCTCCTTTATAACCCGGCCACCGGCTGTTTGGGGTTAATATTTGACATCTGGGGTGGGGTTTTTTTTTTTTTGGTGATTGTTATTTATTTTTTTATTTTTTTCCCAGAAAAATAAAGGCAAGGAGGCAAAAGTGCAGGCAAGGACAATGCAAAGGTGGCCAAGGGCCACCAAGCACCTCCAAAGGGTGACCAGAGCCAAAGCCATGGGCAGCACTTCCCTCCGCTCCTCCTGGCAGCCGAAACGTCCCCAAAATTGGAGCAGGAAGAAAGCAAATAATTGTCTTTTTAATTTTATTTATTTATTTTCCAGCGTTGCTTTTTTTTTTTTTTTTGAGGGGAAAAAGGTGGCTTTTGGAGACGAGCCATCTGAGAGCAACCTCCTTCATCTGGCTCCGTGGGGTTACCCTCAGGTGAGCATCCCGGAACGGCCCTGGCGGGGGGACAACTCCTGCCTTGGGCCATTTTTTTTTTTTTTTTCTGGCGTTGCTTTTTTTTTTTTTTTTGAGGGGAAAAAGGTGGCTTTTGGAGACGAGCCATCTGAGAGCAACCTCCTTCATCTGGCTCCGTGGGGTTACCCTCAGGTGAGCATCCCGGAACGGCCCTGGCGGGGGGACAACTCCTGCCTTGGGCCAACGTATGGCCTTCGCCGGCCCCGTTGGGTTAAATTTTAGCGATTTCCGTGATGGAAAAGGGACCGAAAGGTGCTGACGGAGGTGGCCCTGCTTGAGTCAGCGCATTCTCCACCGGGGGGTTAATTTTTGATGGGGTTGCACCAAGGAGGGGGTTGCTGGGGCCAAGGGACACGTCGGCAACGGGAGCAAGGGCCAGGATGGCCTCGGGGGGGGTCGGAAATCGGGGAAGGGGCATCATGGCGGCAGCCCCATGGGTTGCTGGGAGGGAGCTGGGGTGGGATTTGGGAGCTCTTCACCGTTCCCCTTCTTCTCTGAGACTTGGGGGACCCCTCTCCCGGGTGGGTTTGGTGTTATTGGGTGTCATCTTGTTGGAGGTGACCTCCAACTTGATCTTCCTGGGTGCCATCTTATCGGTGGTGACCTCGGGGGACAAGGTTATGAGGTGTCATCTTAGCGAAGGTGACCTGCACCGTGGTGTTCTTGGGCAAGAGGTTATTGGAAGTGACCTTGGGGACAAGGTTATGAGTTATCATTGGAGGTGACCTCCAGCGTGGGTGTTCTGAGGTGCCATCTTATTGGAGGTGACCTCAGGGACCAGGTTACGAGGTGTCATCTTATTGAAGATGGCCTCCAAGGTGTTCTTAGGCAGCATCTTATTGGTGGTGACCTCAGGGACAAGGTTATGAGGTGTCACCTTATTGGTGGTCACCTCCAAGGTGGTGTTCTTGGGCACCATCTTTTTGGAGGTGACCTCAGGGACACAGTTCTTAGGCATTTTCCTATTGGAGGTGACCTCAGATATGGTTATTGGGTGTCATCTTATTAGAGATGACCTTGGGTTGGCTCAGACAACACCCCGAGACGTTGTCCCCACCAGGGCTGCTTTATTCCTCCAAGAACTTCCCCTGCCCCACACAGGGAGGTCACCAGCCATGGGTACAGATTTGTACCCATCCCCAGACAAGGCTGTGGGGACCCATGGGGGAGGGTGGTTGCCGGTGGCCGAGCATAGGGTGCTGTCCCCCCACACCCCATGGTCCTTCAGGCCTCCTTCTGTGGAGCCTTGTCCTGGGGCTGGAGGGGAATCTTCTCTTTGGGGTCATCCGTCTTCTTCCGCTTGGCCCTGGAGGGAGGAAGATGAGGAGGAGGAGGGTCCTTAGGGCATGGCAGGATGGATGAGCCACCAGCAGGGTGAGGAGCAGCCTGCAGCGTGTCCATCCATCTGTCCAACCCCTTATATCACTGGTTCTTCTGCCAGCGCACCCATCCACTTGTCCCTCAACACATCAACCTGTCCCTCCGTCCAAAATCTCTTCATCATTCAGTCCATCCATCCACCATCCAACCATCCACCATCCAACCCTCCATCATCCAACCATCCCTCTATCATTCAGTGATCGTCCGTCCATCCATCCAACCCTCCATCATCCAACCATCATCCATCTAAAACCCCACCCCCTTTGTCCACCAACCCATCCCTCCATCCATCAAGCATGTTCATCCAGTTCACCCAGTTCAGCCAGTTCACCCAGTTCATCCAGTTCACCATTTCTCCATCCGTTCACAAAATCCAATCATTCATCTACCACTCCATCCATCCATCCATCATCTACCCATCCATCCATCATCCCTCCATCCATCCCTCCATCCATCCATCCATCCATCCATCCTCCCTCCATCCATCCATCCATCCATCCATCCATCCATCCATCCATCCATCCATCATCCACCCATCCATCCTCCATCCATCCATCCATCCATCCATCCATCCATCCATCCTCCATCCACCCATCCCTTCCTTCCCACGTGCCCACCTGCTCTCCACCTCCTCGATGGTGTCAGGCAGTGGCTTGTTGAGGGTCTCCGGGAGGAAGCCGGCCGCCACGGCTGCCACCACGGGGGCCACCCCATAGACGGCGGGGGGCAGAAAGGGGTAGTACTCATCCATCATCTTCACCAGCGGTGCCACGATGCCACCCACGCGGGCCATGGTGCTGCCAAAGCCCAGCCCGGTCTGCCTGCCGGCACCGCGGGGGGTCAACACGGAGCAGAACCCACCCTGGGGGGTGTCACGGGTGGGTGATGGGGGACCTGCCCCACCGTGGGGTCACGGGGATGGGGTTTTACCTGATGGGAGTGGGGTAGAGCTCGGTGGTGTAGAGGAAGACGCAGTTGAAGGAGGCGGAGAGGCAGCCCTTGCCGATGACGGCCAGCGCCGTGCGCACCGTCTGCAGCTCTGGGGCAGAGAGAGGGACGGGGTGGACTCTGCTTTTGGGCAAGAGCCACCTCAGGGGTGGGGTGATGGTGGGGAGGAGAAAGAAGGGAGGACATAGGGGTGGAGAGGTGGAGAAGTAGTTGGATGGATGGATGGATGGAGACGTGGATGAATGGAGACGTGGATGGTTGGATGGATGGAGATGTGTATCAATGGATGGATGGAGATGTGGATGGATGGATGGATGGATGGATGTTTGGAGATGTGGATGGATGGATGGTTGGAGACGTGGATGGATGGATGAATAGATGGATGGATGGATGGAGATGTGGATGGTTGGAGATGTGGATGGGTGGTAAACGTGGATGGATGAATGGAGACGTGGATGGAGACATGGATGGATGTTTGGAGATGTGGATGGATGGATGGTTGGAGATGTGGATGGATGGATGAATGGATGGATGGATGGTTGGAGATGTGGATGGGTGGAAACGTGGATGGATGGATGGATGGAGACGTGAATGGTTGGATGGATGGATGGAGATGTGGATGGATGGATGGAGACGTGGCTGGATGGGTGGATTCTGAGATGGTGAGTCACCATCCTTGGTGATTTCCAAAAACCATCTGGACAGAGTCTTGGGTGAGCAGCTCTAAGTGGCCCTGCTTAAGCAGGAGGGTTGGGCCAGGTGACCTCCAGAGGTCCCTTCTGACCTCAACCATACTGTGGGTGAGTGAGGGGTTGGTTGATGGGCTGGATGGATGGAGAGATGAGAGCATGGATGGTGAGGTAGGTGAAATGGAGAAGGGAGGGATGGGTGAAGACCAAAGCAGAGTTGTGTGATGGACTGGTGAGGACATGGGTGGCTGGACAGAGCAGTGCAGAAGACCCCCATCGCTCCATCGCACCCACCTGCGGAGACAAAGATGTTGGCAATGATGACCAGCCCCGCCAAGAAGAGGGCCACCATGAGTGACACCCGCCGGCCAATGTAGCTCACGGAGATGGTCACCACCACTTTGGCCGGGAAGTCAACGGCACCGAAAATCACCTGGATGAGGTAAATGCTGACACCAAAGTTTTGCAAATCCATGGCCAGCCCATAGTAGGAGAAGCTGATGGAGAACCTGGAGCGGGGGCAGAGAGAAGCATGGACCTTGAGGTGGTGTGACCTCCCTGGGATGTCACCATCGCATGGGACAGGGCAGGGGTCTCAGGTGGAGGAGAAGAGGGCTTGGTACAATGCCCTGATTGTCTGTCTAGATGTCCATCTTGCCATTCATCCATCTGACCAACCATCTGTCCATCTACCCTTCCATCCATCCACCTGTCTACCCATCCATCCATCCATCCATCCATCCAACCATCCATCCCTCTCTCCTCCTCCTCAGCCCCCTCAGACTTCTCCAGCCCAACCCAGTCCCACCAGACAATGGAGAGGCAGAAGAAGATGTGGCGGATGACTGGGGTCCGGACCAGGTCGGAGATGGTGTAGGAGGCCTTCAAACCAGCCAACTCCTCCTTCATGTTGGACTTTAGGATCTGGGAGAGGGGAGGAGATGGGAGAGGTTGGTTGGGGGACAGGGGTGGGAGACCAAGACCTCCTCTCCATGGAGCCACCATACCTCAACTGTGATCTTCTCCCCTTCCTCCTTCCTCTTGTTAATCCTGGCCACTCGCTGTAGGACCTTCACGGCCCTCTCGGCCCTCCCGGAGAGCACCAACCAACGGGCGGATTCAGCCAACCACCTGCAGCCAACGAGGGGGAAACTGAGGCACGAAGAGAACCCCCCGTGGCCCCGTGACCTTCCCCGAGGGACGCAAATGTCCTACCAGGAGTAGAGGAGGAAGACGAAGAAGGGCAGAGAGACGGTGAGTTGGAGCCAGCGCCAGTGGGGGACAGCGTAGGCCACGCCGGCCAGGAGGATCTGGCCCAGGGTGTAGGCGAAGCCCGTGATGGCCACCGTGATGGCACGATAGGGCGTGGGGATCCACTCCACCACTGCAAGGGACCATGGGGACACATCTGATTGGATGTCCCACCCCTCCGTGACTCTTCTTGTGAGCGTGGCTTCCCCATCGTGGCCAGATGTGTCCTGGATGGATGGAGATGTGGATGGATGGATGGATGGATGGATGTTTGGAGATGTGGATGGATGGATGGTTGGAGACGTGGATGGATGGATGAATAGATGGATGGATGGATGGAGATGTGGATGGTTGGAGATGTGGATGGGTGGTAAACGTGGATGGATGAATGGAGACGTGGATGGAGACATGGATGGATGTTTGGAGATGTGGATGGATGGATGGTTGGAGATGTGGATGGGTGGAAACGTGGATGGATGGATGGATGGAGACGTGAATGGTTGGATGGATGGATGGAGATGTGGATGGATGGATGGAGACGTGGCTGGATGGGTGGATTCTGAGATGGTGAGTCACCATCCTTGGTGATTTCCAAAAACCATCTGGACAGAGTCTTGGGTGAGCAGCTCTAAGTGGCCCTGCTTAAGCAGGAGGGTTGGGCCAGGTGACCTCCAGAGGTCCCTTCTGACCTCAACCATACTGTGGGTGAGTGAGGGGTTGGTTGATGGGCTGGATGGATGGAGAGATGAGAGCATGGATGGTGAGGTAGGTGAAATGGAGAAGGGAGGGATGGGTGAAGACCAAAGCAGAGTTGTGTGATGGACTGGTGAGGACATGGGTGGCTGGACAGAGCAGTGCAGAAGACCCCCATCGCTCCATCGCACCCACCTGCGGAGACAAAGATGTTGGCAATGATGACCAGCCCCGCCAAGAAGAGGGCCACCATGAGTGACACCCGCCGGCCAATGTAGCTCACGGAGATGGTCACCACCACTTTGGCCGGGAAGTCAACGGCACCGAAAATCACCTGGATGAGGTAAATGCTGACACCAAAGTTTTGCAAATCCATGGCCAGCCCATAGTAGGAGAAGCTGATGGAGAACCTGGAGCGGGGGCAGAGAGAAGCATGGACCTTGAGGTGGTGTGACCTCCCTGGGATGTCACCATCGCATGGGACAGGGCAGGGGTCTCAGGTGGAGGAGAAGAGGGCTTGGTACAATGCCCTGATTGTCTGTCTAGATGTCCATCTTGCCATTCATCCATCTGACCAACCATCTGTCCATCTACCCTTCCATCCATCCACCTGTCTACCCATCCATCCATCCATCCATCCATCCAACCATCCATCCCTCTCTCCTCCTCCTCAGCCCCCTCAGACTTCTCCAGCCCAACCCAGTCCCACCAGACAATGGAGAGGCAGAAGAAGATGTGGCGGATGACTGGGGTCCGGACCAGGTCGGAGATGGTGTAGGAGGCCTTCAAACCAGCCAACTCCTCCTTCATGTTGGACTTTAGGATCTGGGAGAGGGGAGGAGATGGGAGAGGTTGGTTGGGGGACAGGGGTGGGAGACCAAGACCTCCTCTCCATGGAGCCACCATACCTCAACTGTGATCTTCTCCCCTTCCTCCTTCCTCTTGTTAATCCTGGCCACTCGCTGTAGGACCTTCACGGCCCTCTCGGCCCTCCCGGAGAGCACCAACCAACGGGCGGATTCAGCCAACCACCTGCAGCCAACGAGGGGGAAACTGAGGCACGAAGAGAACCCCCCGTGGCCCCGTGACCTTCCCCGAGGGACGCAAATGTCCTACCAGGAGTAGAGGAGGAAGACGAAGAAGGGCAGAGAGACGGTGAGTTGGAGCCAGCGCCAGTGGGGGACAGCGTAGGCCACGCCGGCCAGGAGGATCTGGCCCAGGGTGTAGGCGAAGCCCGTGATGGCCACCGTGATGGCACGATAGGGCGTGGGGATCCACTCCACCACTGCAAGGGACCATGGGGACACATCTGATTGGATGTCCCACCCCTCCGTGACTCTTCTTGTGAGCGTGGCTTCCCCATCGTGGCCAGATGTGTCCACACCACATGGTCCCATCCCCGGCCACGGTGATGTCCCTACCGGTGACCACTGGGATGTCCCCATCGGCAGCCATAGGGACATCTCCATCTCTGGGTGGGATTGTCCCCATCCAGAGCCATGTGGCCATCCTTATCACTGTCCCCACCCCTGGCCACTGGGGACATCCACATCCATGGCTATGTCCCTCTCCATGGCCATGCTGGTGTCCCCATCCATGGCCACGGTGATGTCCCCACCCGTGGCCATTGGGACATCCCCAACCACAGCCATTGGGTTGGCCCCATCCATGGCCATTGGGGACAGCCACATCCATGGCCATGGTGATGTCCTTCTCCGTGGCCATGCTCATGTCCCCACCCCTGGCCATTGGGACATCCCCAACCACAGCCATTGGGTTGGCCCCACCCATGGCCATGCCGATTGTCCCCACCATGGTCATCCTCCTCCCCGTCCCCTCACCCAGGCAGGCGATGCTGAGGCCGAAGCCGGAGAGGGCCATGCCACCGGCGAAGCGGAAGACGCAGTAGGACGCGTAGTTGGGGGCGAAGGCCGTGCAGGTCCCCATCACCCCCAGCTGCAGGTAGGACCACATCAACATGGCCTTGCGCCCAAACCTGCAACGGGGACGCACTGGGTGCCACTGGGTGCCACTGGGAGATGTTCTGACCAAGGCCCCATGGGGAAACTGAGGCACGGGGAGGGGTCTCTGCTGCCTTTACCTGTCTGAGAGGCCCCCCAGGACCAGGGCACCCACCAGGACCCCGGCCATGTAGATGGACTGGGCCATCTGCCGGAGCTGCCGGTAGCTGCAGACGAGGTCCCACTGCGGGGTTGAGGATGAGGTGAGGACAACCTGTCCTCTCCTTCCACCCATCACTCCCTCCTATTTTCTCCTGTGCATCCATCCATCTATTCCACCATCTTCATCCTGTCATCCTCATCTTCTCCATATGGGTCCATCTCCACCCCTTCATCTCTGTAGACCTCCACCTTCATCCTCCCAACCCTGGTTGACTCCATCTCCTCCTCTCCATTTCCATATGGCCCCATCTCCATCCTTCCAACCCTATATGGCCCCATCTCCATCCCTTCAACCCTATATGGCTCATCTCTTCATCTCCATATGGTTCCATCTTCATCCCTCCAACCCTGGTTGACTCCTCCTCCTCCTCTCCATTTCCATATGGACCCATCTCCATCCCTCCAACCCTACATGGCTCCATCTCTTCATCTCCATATGGTTCCATCTTCATCCCTCCAACCCTGGTTGACTCCTCCTCCTCCTCTCCATTTCCATATGGCCCCATCTCCATCTCTCCAACCCTATATGACTCCATCTCTTCATCTCCATATGGTTCCATCTTCATCCCTCCAACCCTGGTTGACTCCTTCTCCTCCTCTCCATCTCCATATGGTTCCATCTCCCCCCTTCTATCTCCACGCGGCTCCATCCCTCCATACCTGTCACCACCTTTGATAAGTTGGTGGCCACGTGGACACCAGGGTCATCTTCCCACCCTCCACCCCTCCCCACCTCATCCTCACACCCACCTCGGTGACGATGGTGGCCACGTAGATGCTGCGGTCGTAGTCCCAGCCATCGTGGCAGGGCTCGGTGGGCCAGGGGCCAGTGCTGCTGTTGGCGAGGGATGAGGCCACGTAGCGCCGGCAGGACCCCAGGGTGGCATCGGGAGGCCCCAGGGTGCCATTGGACCACCCCAGGGTGGCATCAGGTGGCCCCAGAGTCCCATTGGAGGACCCCAAGGTGGCATCAGGCTGGATATGGGTGCCATCAGGGGGCCCTGGTAGTCCATCAAGTGTGACGTGGGTGGCACCAGGGATGTAGGTGCCACCAGGAGACCCCAGGTTGCCATCAGGGGACCTCAGGGTGGCACCAGGGGACCCCAAGGTGCCATCAGGAGACCTCAGGATGGCGCTGGAGGACCTCGAGGTGCCATCAGAGGCCACTGAGGTGCCATCAGAGGCAGCCGAGGTGCCATCAGGGGTGGTTCCGGGTGGCCCTGGGGTGGCGCTGGGGACACCTGGGGTGGTACCGGGACCCGGGGTGACACTGGGGACGTGGCAGCGGTGGGGTGGGACGGCAGCGGTGAAGTTCTGCAGCAGGTTGTGACTGGCCATGAGCAGGATGGGCACCGCCAGCAGCGCCGTCTGCAGGACCTGGAAGCGTCCCAGCCCCCCGACCTGCTCCAGCACCGCCCCGAACGGCATCCTGGGACGTGGGGACACCATCAGACATGGGGACACCAGGACACGGGGAACATCATCGCTCATGGGGACACCACCACCACCCCCCTGGGGACACCATCAGCCGTTGGGATGCCATCAACCCCACAGCATTTGGACGTGGGGACACCGCTGGACACCAGGGTAGGGGAGACACCATCACTTGTGGGGACATCGTCACTCGTGGGGACATCATCACTTCTAGGGCCACCACTGGCCACCAGGGTATGGGCAACACCATCACCCAAAGGGACATCATTGGACACAGGGAGAACCAGGGCATGGGGAGCACCACCACCCATGGGGACACCATCACTCGTGGGGACAGTCATCTACAGGAGCACCATCATCCATGGGGACACCATCATCCATGGGGACAGTCATCCACAGGAGCACCACCACCCATGGGGACAACATCATCCACGGGGACAGTCATCCACAGGAGCACCACCACCCATGGGGACACCATCATCCATGGAGAAAATCATCTACAGGAGCACCATCATCCATGAGGACACCATCATCCATGGGGACACCATCATCCATAGGGACAGTCATCCACAGGAGCACCCCCACCCATGGGGACACCATCATCCATGGGGACACCATCACTCATAGGGACAGTCATCTACAGGAGCACCACCACCCATGGGGACACCATCATCCATGGGGACACCATCATCCATGGGGACAGTCATCTACAGGAGCACCACCATCCATGGGGACACCATCATCCACGGGGACAGTCATCCACAGGAGCACCACCACCCATGGGGACACCATCATCCACGGGGACACCATCATCCATGGGGACAGTCATCTACAGGAGCACCACCACCCATGGGGACACCATCATCCATGGGGACACCATCACCTGTTGAGTGACCGTCACCCACAGGGACACTGTCACCTACAAGGACACCCTCAGAGGGGACGTTGCCACCCACAGGGACATGAGCGTTGTGTGTTCACGAGTCAGATGCCACCAGGAGCGAGGAGATGGGGACAGGAGGACATGGGGACAGCAGGACATGGGGATGGGGACACGTGGTGGCACCCGTCAGACGTGGGGAGGGGACACGGGGCCGGCAGAAGGACAGGGACCATGGGTACACGGTGGGGAGGACACGGTGACCACCAGGGAACGGAGCAGGCAGGGATGGTGTCACCACTTGCGTCACGCGTCCCCAACCCCTCCCGATGTCCCCAACCCCCCCTGATGTCCCCAACCCCTCCCAGCGTGTCCCTGTTCCGGCTCCCTGGGGACGAGGACATCCGGCCAGCTGTGACTCCCGTGTCCCCAAGGTGAAGGGTCCCTTCTTTGATGTCCCCAGCAGGTTCCTGGCCCCGTGTCCCCTGCTCCTTGTGTCCCTTCTCCAACGTCCCCATCCCCTCAGTGACCCAAACTCACCCCCACGTACCCTCTTCTGGTGTCCCCCAATGTCCCCAACCTGTCCCACTGTCTCCCTTCTGATGTCCCCAATCCATCCCATGTCCCCTCTGTGATGTCCCCAACCCCCCCTGATGTCCCCCACCCCTCCCGATGTCCCCACCCCCTCCACGATGTCCCCAACCCATCCCCATGTCCCCACCATGTCTCCCAACGTCCCCAACCTGCCCCACTGTCTCCCTTCTGATGTCCCCAATCCATCCCATGTCCCCTCTGTGATGTCCCCAACCCCCCCTGATGTCCCCCACCCCTCCCGATGTCCCCACCCCCTCCACGATGTCCCCAACCCATCCCCATGTCCCCACCATGTCTCCCAACGTCCCCAACCTGCCCCACTGTCTCCCTTCTGATGTCCCCAATCCATCCCATGTCCCCTCTGTGATGTCCCCAACCCCCCCTGATGTCCCCCACCCCTCCCGATGTCCCCACCCCCTCCACGATGTCCCCAACCCATCCCCATGTCCCCACCATGTCTCCCAACGTCCCCAACCTGCCCCACTGTCTCCCTTCTGATGTCCCCAATCCATCCCATGTCCCCTCTGTGATGTCCCCAACCCCCCCTGATGTCCCCCACCCCTCCCGATGTCCCCACCCCCTCCACGATGTCCCCAACCCATCCCCATGTCCCCACCATGTCTCCCAACGTCCCCAACCTGTCCCACTGTCCCTCTTCTGATGTCCCCAACCCCTCCCTGATGTCCCCAACCCATCCCCGGCAGCTCTAAGTGGCCCTGCTTAAGCAGGAGGGTTGGGCCAGGTGACCTCCAGAGGTCCCTTCTGACCTCAACCATACTGTGGGTGAGTGAGGGGTTGGTTGATGGGCTGGATGGATGGAGAGATGAGAGCATGGATGGTGAGGTAGGTGAAATGGAGAAGGGAGGGATGGGTGAAGACCAAAGCAGAGTTGTGTGATGGACTGGTGAGGACATGGGTGGCTGGACAGAGCAGTGCAGAAGACCCCCATCGCTCCATCGCACCCACCTGCGGAGACAAAGATGTTGGCAATGATGACCAGCCCCGCCAAGAAGAGGGCCACCATGAGTGACACCCGCCGGCCAATGTAGCTCACGGAGATGGTCACCACCACTTTGGCCGGGAAGTCAACGGCACCGAAAATCACCTGGATGAGGTAAATGCTGACACCAAAGTTTTGCAAATCCATGGCCAGCCCATAGTAGGAGAAGCTGATGGAGAACCTGGAGCGGGGGCAGAGAGAAGCATGGACCTTGAGGTGGTGTGACCTCCCTGGGATGTCACCATCGCATGGGACAGGGCAGGGGTCTCAGGTGGAGGAGAAGAGGGCTTGGTACAATGCCCTGATTGTCTGTCTAGATGTCCATCTTGCCATTCATCCATCTGACCAACCATCTGTCCATCTACCCTTCCATCCATCCACCTGTCTACCCATCCATCCATCCATCCATCCATCCAACCATCCATCCCTCTCTCCTCCTCCTCAGCCCCCTCAGACTTCTCCAGCCCAACCCAGTCCCACCAGACAATGGAGAGGCAGAAGAAGATGTGGCGGATGACTGGGGTCCGGACCAGGTCGGAGATGGTGTAGGAGGCCTTCAAACCAGCCAACTCCTCCTTCATGTTGGACTTTAGGATCTGGGAGAGGGGAGGAGATGGGAGAGGTTGGTTGGGGGACAGGGGTGGGAGACCAAGACCTCCTCTCCATGGAGCCACCATACCTCAACTGTGATCTTCTCCCCTTCCTCCTTCCTCTTGTTAATCCTGGCCACTCGCTGTAGGACCTTCACGGCCCTCTCGGCCCTCCCGGAGAGCACCAACCAACGGGCGGATTCAGCCAACCACCTGCAGCCAACGAGGGGGAAACTGAGGCACGAAGAGAACCCCCCGTGGCCCCGTGACCTTCCCCGAGGGACGCAAATGTCCTACCAGGAGTAGAGGAGGAAGACGAAGAAGGGCAGAGAGACGGTGAGTTGGAGCCAGCGCCAGTGGGGGACAGCGTAGGCCACGCCGGCCAGGAGGATCTGGCCCAGGGTGTAGGCGAAGCCCGTGATGGCCACCGTGATGGCACGATAGGGCGTGGGGATCCACTCCACCACTGCAAGGGACCATGGGGACACATCTGATTGGATGTCCCACCCCTCCGTGACTCTTCTTGTGAGCGTGGCTTCCCCATCGTGGCCAGATGTGTCCACACCACATGGTCCCATCCCCGGCCACGGTGATGTCCCTACCGGTGACCACTGGGATGTCCCCATCGGCAGCCATAGGGACATCTCCATCTCTGGGTGGGATTGTCCCCATCCAGAGCCATGTGGCCATCCTTATCACTGTCCCCACCCCTGGCCACTGGGGACATCCACATCCATGGCTATGTCCCTCTCCATGGCCATGCTGGTGTCCCCATCCATGGCCACGGTGATGTCCCCACCCGTGGCCATTGGGACATCCCCAACCACAGCCATTGGGTTGGCCCCATCCATGGCCATTGGGGACAGCCACATCCATGGCCATGGTGATGTCCTTCTCCGTGGCCATGCTCATGTCCCCACCCATGGCCATGGTGATGTCCTTCTCCGTGGCCATGCTCATGTCCCCACCCCTGGCCATTGGGACATCCCCAACCACAGCCATTGGGTTGGCCCCACCCATGGCCATGCCGATTGTCCCCACCATGGTCATCCTCCTCCCCGTCCCCTCACCCAGGCAGGCGATGCTGAGGCCGAAGCCGGAGAGGGCCATGCCACCGGCGAAGCGGAAGACGCAGTAGGACGCGTAGTTGGGGGCGAAGGCCGTGCAGGTCCCCATCACCCCCAGCTGCAGGTAGGACCACATCAACATGGCCTTGCGCCCAAACCTGCAACGGGGACGCACTGGGTGCCACTGGGTGCCACTGGGAGATGTTCTGACCAAGGCCCCATGGGGAAACTGAGGCACGGGGAGGGGTCTCTGCTGCCTTTACCTGTCTGAGAGGCCCCCCAGGACCAGGGCACCCACCAGGACCCCGGCCATGTAGATGGACTGGGCCATCTGCCGGAGCTGCCGGTAGCTGCAGACGAGGTCCCACTGCGGGGTTGAGGATGAGGTGAGGACAACCTGTCCTCTCCTTCCACCCATCACTCCCTCCTATTTTCTCCTGTGCATCCATCCATCTATTCCACCATCTTCATCCTGTCATCCTCATCTTCTCCATATGGGTCCATCTCCACCCCTTCATCTCTGTAGACCTCCACCTTCATCCTCCCAACCCTGGTTGACTCCATCTCCTCCTCTCCATTTCCATATGGCCCCATCTCCATCCTTCCAACCCTATATGGCCCCATCTCCATCCCTTCAACCCTATATGGCTCATCTCTTCATCTCCATATGGTTCCATCTTCATCCCTCCAACCCTGGTTGACTCCTCCTCCTCCTCTCCATTTCCATATGGACCCATCTCCATCCCTCCAACCCTACATGGCTCCATCTCTTCATCTCCATATGGTTCCATCTTCATCCCTCCAACCCTGGTTGACTCCTCCTCCTCCTCTCCATTTCCATATGGCCCCATCTCCATCTCTCCAACCCTATATGACTCCATCTCTTCATCTCCATATGGTTCCATCTTCATCCCTCCAACCCTGGTTGACTCCTTCTCCTCCTCTCCATCTCCATATGGTTCCATCTCCCCCCTTCTATCTCCACGCGGCTCCATCCCTCCATACCTGTCACCACCTTTGATAAGTTGGTGGCCACGTGGACACCAGGGTCATCTTCCCACCCTCCACCCCTCCCCACCTCATCCTCACACCCACCTCGGTGACGATGGTGGCCACGTAGATGCTGCGGTCGTAGTCCCAGCCATCGTGGCAGGGCTCGGTGGGCCAGGGGCCAGTGCTGCTGTTGGCGAGGGATGAGGCCACGTAGCGCCGGCAGGACCCCAGGGTGGCATCGGGAGGCCCCAGGGTGCCATTGGACCACCCCAGGGTGGCATCAGGTGGCCCCAGAGTCCCATTGGAGGACCCCAAGGTGGCATCAGGCTGGATATGGGTGCCATCAGGGGGCCCTGGTAGTCCATCAAGTGTGACGTGGGTGGCACCAGGGATGTAGGTGCCACCAGGAGACCCCAGGTTGCCATCAGGGGACCTCAGGGTGGCACCAGGGGACCCCAAGGTGCCATCAGGAGACCTCAGGATGGCGCTGGAGGACCTCGAGGTGCCATCAGAGGCCACTGAGGTGCCATCAGAGGCAGCCGAGGTGCCATCAGGGGTGGTTCCGGGTGGCCCTGGGGTGGCGCTGGGGACACCTGGGGTGGTACCGGGACCCGGGGTGACACTGGGGACGTGGCAGCGGTGGGGTGGGACGGCAGCGGTGAAGTTCTGCAGCAGGTTGTGACTGGCCATGAGCAGGATGGGCACCGCCAGCAGCGCCGTCTGCAGGACCTGGAAGCGTCCCAGCCCCCCGACCTGCTCCAGCACCGCCCCGAACGGCATCCTGGGACGTGGGGACACCATCAGACATGGGGACACCAGGACACGGGGAACATCATCGCTCATGGGGACACCACCACCACCCCCCTGGGGACACCATCAGCCGTTGGGATGCCATCAACCCCACAGCATTTGGACGTGGGGACACCGCTGGACACCAGGGTAGGGGAGACACCATCACTTGTGGGGACATCGTCACTCGTGGGGACATCATCACTTCTAGGGCCACCACTGGCCACCAGGGTATGGGCAACACCATCACCCAAAGGGACATCATTGGACACAGGGAGAACCAGGGCATGGGGAGCACCACCACCCATGGGGACACCATCACTCGTGGGGACAGTCATCTACAGGAGCACCATCATCCATGGGGACACCATCATCCATGGGGACAGTCATCCACAGGAGCACCACCACCCATGGGGACAACATCATCCACGGGGACAGTCATCCACAGGAGCACCACCACCCATGGGGACACCATCATCCATGGAGAAAATCATCTACAGGAGCACCATCATCCATGAGGACACCATCATCCATGGGGACACCATCATCCATAGGGACAGTCATCCACAGGAGCACCCCCACCCATGGGGACACCATCATCCATGGGGACACCATCACTCATAGGGACAGTCATCTACAGGAGCACCACCACCCATGGGGACACCATCATCCATGGGGACACCATCATCCATGGGGACAGTCATCTACAGGAGCACCACCATCCATGGGGACACCATCATCCACGGGGACAGTCATCCACAGGAGCACCACCACCCATGGGGACACCATCATCCACGGGGACACCATCATCCATGGGGACAGTCATCTACAGGAGCACCACCACCCATGGGGACACCATCATCCATGGGGACACCATCACCTGTTGAGTGACCGTCACCCACAGGGACACTGTCACCTACAAGGACACCCTCAGAGGGGACGTTGCCACCCACAGGGACATGAGCGTTGTGTGTTCACGAGTCAGATGCCACCAGGAGCGAGGAGATGGGGACAGGAGGACATGGGGACAGCAGGACATGGGGATGGGGACACGTGGTGGCACCCGTCAGACGTGGGGAGGGGACACGGGGCCGGCAGAAGGACAGGGACCATGGGTACACGGTGGGGAGGACACGGTGACCACCAGGGAACGGAGCAGGCAGGGATGGTGTCACCACTTGCGTCACGCGTCCCCAACCCCTCCCGATGTCCCCAACCCCCCCTGATGTCCCCAACCCCTCCCAGCGTGTCCCTGTTCCGGCTCCCTGGGGACGAGGACATCCGGCCAGCTGTGACTCCCGTGTCCCCAAGGTGAAGGGTCCCTTCTTTGATGTCCCCAGCAGGTTCCTGGCCCCGTGTCCCCTGCTCCTTGTGTCCCTTCTCCAACGTCCCCATCCCCTCAGTGACCCAAACTCACCCCCACGTACCCTCTTCTGGTGTCCCCCAATGTCCCCTGGTCCCCAACCCCTCCTTGATGTCCCCAACTTGTCCCCACTTCAATGTCCCCGACCCCTCCATGATGTCCCCAAGTCCCCAACCCATCCCAGGCACTCTCCATGATGTCCCCATCATGATGTCCCCAACCCATCCCCATGTCCCCCAACATCCCCAACCTGTCCCACTGTCCCCCTTCTGATGTCCCCACCCCATCCC
>NW_015090788.1:29992-31468 GCF_001431845.1 Calidris pugnax | reverse complement strand
AAGTAACCCCTATAGGGTCCCGATGCTGCCCACAGGGGCCCTATAGATCCCCCCAGAGCCCCTATAGATCCCCCGAGAACCCCTATAGATCCCCCCAGAGCCCCTATAGATCCCCCCAGAGCCCCTATAGGTGCCCATAGTGGCCCTGAGGGTCCCCTATAGCCCCTCTAAAACTTCCCAGGGGACCCTATAGACGGCCCTTGACTCCCCCTTGAGCCCCTCCAAGGTCTCCTACAGGCCCCTATACATCCCTGTAGACACCTATAGAACGCTGCCGTGCTCCTATAGACCCTTATAGCCTCCTATAAACCCCACCCAGACTCCTATAGATTCTCTACAGACCCCTATAGCCCCCTTTATATCCCCTGTGGCCCCATGTACCCCTTTAAATGCCCCATAGACCTCTTGTAGCTCCCTCCAGATCCCCTATAGATTTCTTATGAGTTTCTATAGACTCCTATAAACCATTCTATAGACCCTATAAGCTTCCCTATGGCTCCTATAGCCCTCTATAAACCCTTTCTGGGCTCCTATAGAACCCTAAAACCCCTGCCATGAGCTCCTATAGATTCCGTACAGGCTCCTATAAACCTCCTTATGGGCTCCTATAGGCCTTAGAAACCCCCCTATAGGCCCCTATAAACTCCCCTATGGCCTCCTTTAAATCCCTGTAACCCCCCCCAATAGACTCCTATAGATCCTGTAAGTCCTGAGGGTTCCTATAGGTCTCTATAATCCCTCTATAGGCTCCTAAAGGCTCCTATAAGCCCCTCTAAATTCTCCTATGGGCTCCTTTAAGTCCCTAAAACCCCTCCTACCCCCCCCAACAGACCCCTATAAATCCTATAAGGACACCTATAGATCCTATTAAGTCCTGGGCCATCCTATAAGGCTCTATAATCCCCTAAAGGCTCCTATAGGCCCCTATAAACTCTTCTATGGGCTCCTTTAAGTCTCTATAACACCCCCCCACCACCACCTCCTATAGATCCTATAAATCCTGGGGGATTCTATAGGTCTCTACAATCCCTCTATAGGTCCCTATAAACTCTCCCGTGGGCTCCCTTAAGTCCCTATACCCCCCCCGCCCAGACTCCTATAGATCCTATAAGTCCTGGGGGCTCCTATAGGTCTCTACAATCCCTCTATAGGTCCCTAAAGGCTCTTACAGATCCTATAAAACCCCCTATAGACCCCTATAAACTCACCCGTGGGCTCCTTTAAGTCCCTATAATCCCCCCCGATAGACTCCTATAGATCCTATAAGTCCTGGGGGATCCTATAGGTCTCTACAACCCCTCTATAGGTCCCTATAGGCCCCTATAGACCCCAACGGGCCCCTATAGGGCGCTCCCGCAGGGGCTCTGCTGCCCCCCAGTGGTCGAGAAGGGAACCACAGGGGGGCACCCAGGAATTGGGGTGACCCCCAACAAACCCCCCCCTTCCCGCCCCCCATAAGGGGGACCCAAAATTGGG
>NW_015090788.1:27267-29594 GCF_001431845.1 Calidris pugnax | reverse complement strand
GAGCTGGTTTTGAAATTATCTGCTGAATACAAAGGATCAGGGATTATGCAATCTGAGATTCTGAGGCAGGCATAAAATACAGCACAGTTGTGTTTTAGGAAAAGACTGAGAAGATCCATGGCAGGGTTTTTGATAGTTGGGGAAAAAAAAAAAACCCACAACAAAAAAACAGTAGCAGTAACAGCAGCAAAAGTCACCTAAACTAGATTATTTTTTTTTTTTAAATGAATGCAATCTTCAGTGGGTTTTGGTGGTTTGGGTTTGTTTTTTTTTTCCTCCTCAAAGATCTAAGAAATACAGGTTTTAATATCTCACAGACACATGGTGAATGTGAATACTGGAAAGGAATGCTAGAGAAAACATTAAAATGAAAGCTTGCCTGCAAATATTTTTATTGGTTTTCCCTAATATTTTCTGTGTCTTTACTATAAGATTAAAAATATTTTAGCAGCTATCATTTCCAAGCTAAATTCCATATTTGACTTCTGAAATCTATCTACTTAATATTTATGCTAACACCAGCCACTTTAAGTAAACAAAACTTCATAGTATATTTTTAAACTTTTGCTTCAATATGTTTATAGAAGGAGCTATCACTTGGTATATTACAGAGGTTTGATTTATATTAGTAATGATGCAGAAAGCTCATTTATTGTGTCAGATTTCCTAATTTAATTGTTATTTCTGAGTTCATTACAGTAGAAATGTATATTTAATTTTCTTAGACTTCAGGTGTCAGAACATAAAATTGATACAAATTTACAAATAGCTGCTGACTATTTAGTAGATATCTAGAGAAGGACTTAATTTATTGCTACTGAGGCTAATTGTGAAATAAAATAGTTCTGAAATATGAGCTATCCTGAGGATAGTTTACAACTGTTGCTCTATTAGCAAATCAAAATTGTAAACTGCTGTACAAAAGAGCATGTCGATACTTCTTTCTCTTTGTGATTTCCTAAACTATTGACTTGATATAAGCTTACACTAAAAATCTTCTTTAGGGGCAAAGGGAAACACACATTATATATGAAGTCAAGAATTTCTTTTTAGCGTAACTAGAATTTTCACAGGATAAACATTATTAGTGTAGGTGTCTCTATTACAGAAAGGGAGAGACTAAGTCTATGCAGGAAAAGTCTCACTACTGAAATACTACTTACAAAATAAGTAAGATAAGTGTAAAACAAATTAATGGTAGACACCTCCTCAATTAGAAAAATTGCAGTTACAGCTAAACCAGGTGAAACAAATCACACCTGAGAAGCCTCTGTTAGGAGACCTTGCAGTCTCAGTATAAAACTCTAAGGCTTGCACCTGACAACGCTTTCTTGAGCTTCACTGGAGATAGTGGACAATAAGACAGTCTAACTGGAGTATATTGATTGGATCAGCAAAACAAGGTTGTATTGCCAATAAATTAGACTAGGATTTTAGCCACAATTTGATATTACAATCCCAAGTTTAATAGAATGTGTATGCATATAGGTATTATTTTTGTGATGTATTTTTATTCATTTAAGCTAACTTTTTTTTTTCCAATTATTTCATACATGAATTTATTGTGCCTGGAGGTATATCAATGGTATTTTGCTAACTATCAGTGATTGCTTGTCATTCTTTTGGCTAGGACTACACGTGATAAGTGCAGAGGAAAAATACAGCCATATTCAATGTTGTATGATTGGGTCTGACCTTCTGGCAAATATGTTTTGTTTTGGTTTTTTTTTTGTGTAGCCTTCCTTGCTACACAAGGAGTATTTTGCATATACTAACTGGAATCTTGGGCAGAGGTCTAGCCCAAAGAAACTAGAAGGCTCTTCAGAGTATATGCCCTGTCACAGTAACAGGTGCCACAGTTTCTGTCAGCCAGCCACAGAACTACCTCCCTCTTTGGTCTGCTATGTCCCAATTTCTCTAGCAAATGGTAGACTGACAACTTGGACTTTAAGTTAATATGACAGAACACTCTGATTTCATGAGGTCATATCAATCTATTCTGCAAAGCTGCCTTCCATCTTCTGTATTTTTCTGCTTTTCTTTGTCATTCCACTTCTCTTCCTGTTCTTCACTATTGGGTTTTTCTTTGCAAGCCTTCTCTGCCCTGTTTCCCAACCTGAACCAATGAAAATAAGTCAGTAATGTGGAGACGTCTAATGTGTATTATATCGTATCCCTGTGGCACCCACATCGGGACCCCCAGGTGTCAGGGAGGGACCCAGGTGTTCAGAGAGGGAACCCCAGCACTTGGGGGGGGACCCAGCATTTTTGGGGGACCCAGGCATCCGGGGGGGACCCCAGCATTTGGGGGGGGATCCAGATATCCA
>NW_015090788.1:25484-26732 GCF_001431845.1 Calidris pugnax | reverse complement strand
GGGACACCCCCCCTCTCGTATCCCTGTGGCACCCACATCGGGACCCCCAGGAAGCAAGGAGAGGACCCAGGTGTCAGGGAGGGGACCCAGGTGTTCAGGGAGTGAACCCCAGCATTTGGGGGGGGACAGAGCATTTTTGGGGGACCCAGGCATCCAGGGGGGACCCCAGCATTTTGGGGGGACACCCAGGCATCCGACCCACCTTCGGGGTCCCCTCTCTCCCTCGCCGTGGGGCTCCTCCCCCTCCCCCTGCATGTCGGGGACGGCGGCCACCAGGTCCTTCAGGAAATCAAATTGCTGCTCCAGCTCGATGCACTGCTTCCTGGGGAGGGGGAAAAGGGGCGGGGCCTCAACAGACCACGCCCATCTGCCACACCCACCCATAAACTGAAGCTCTGTTTTGTTCCACTGGAAGGAGAAACTCAACAGCTTCACGTGGGCCACCAGGGATGGGGCCAGTGGCTCTGGAGCATGAGACGCCCACAGCAGAGGCAACGCGCCCACCACGCGCCAAAGGCTGGAGCAACCAGAGCCGTTGGTAGCACTCGAAGGAAGGGGCTGGCTTGCCATTAGCTGCTAAGCCACCTTGGACTGTGGCAACACTCAGCACTGCAGGAAGAGGTATGTGTGTGTTTATATAATAAATAAGATGTACACACACGTGTATGTAGACAGACATAAACCAAATGGCTATTAAGTATTACAATTAAATATAATCACTCAACATATCCCCACCCCCACAGGGCACCCAGGTGTTTGGGGGGCCCCTCCCCACCCCCAAAGGGCACCCAGGTGTTTGGGGGGATCCTTACCCCGCCCCCAAAGGGCACCCAGGTGTTTGGGGGGGCCCTTCCCCACCCCCAAAGGGGACCCAGGTGTTTGGGGGGGCCCTTCCCCACCCCCAAAGAGCACCCACGTGTTTGGGGGGACCCTTCCCCACCCCCAAAGGGCACCCAGGTGTTTGGGGGGATCCTTACCCCGCCCCCAAAGGGCACCCATGTGTTTGGGGGGGCCCCTCCCCCCCCCCAAAGGGCACCCAGATGTTTGGGGGACCCTTCCCACCCCCAAAGGGGAACCACATGTTTGGGGGGACCCTTCCCCATCCCCAAAGGGCACCCACGAGTTTGGGGGGATCCTTACCCCCCTCCAAAGGGTACCCACGTGTTTGGGGGACCCTCCCCACCCCCAAAGGGCACCCAGGCATCTGGGGGGACCCTCCCCCCCCCCCAAAGGGCACCCACGCGTTTG
>NW_015090788.1:13035-16410 GCF_001431845.1 Calidris pugnax | reverse complement strand
GGGACACCCCCCCTCTCGTATCCCTGTGGCACCCACATCGGGACCCCCAGGAAGCAAGGAGAGGACCCAGGTGTCAGGGAGGGGACCCAGGTGTTCAGGGAGTGAACCCCAGCATTTGGGGGGGGACAGAGCATTTTTGGGGGACCCAGGCATCCAGGGGGGACCCCAGCATTTTGGGGGGACACCCAGGCATCCGACCCACCTTCGGGGTCCCCTCTCTCCCTCGCCGTGGGGCTCCTCCCCCTCCCCCTGCATGTCGGGGACGGCGGCCACCAGGTCCTTCAGGAAATCAAATTGCTGCTCCAGCTCGATGCACTGCTTCCTGGGGAGGGGGAAAAGGGGCGGGGCCTCAACAGACCACGCCCATCTGCCACACCCACCCATAAACCCCGCCCCTCACTCATAAGCCCCACCCCTTGCTCCTAAGCCCCGCCCCTCGCACCGATTTCTTCCATAAGTTTTGGGGGAAAAGTGGGGAAACTGAGGCAGGGAGTGTAAAAGGGACCTGGGCATTTGGGGGGGACCCTTTCCCACCCCCAAAGGGCACCCAGGTGTTTGGGGGGACCCTCCCCACCCCCAAAGGGCACCCAGGTGTTTGGGGGGATCCTTACCCCGCCCCCAAAGGGCACCCAGGTGTTTGGGGGGGCCCTTCCCCACCCCCAAAGGGGACCCAGGTGTTTGGGGGGGCCCTTCCCCACCCCCAAAGAGCACCCACGTGTTTGGGGGGACCCTTCCCCACCCCCAAAGGGCACCCAGATGTTTGGGGGACCCTTCCCACCCCCAAAGGGGAACCACATGTTTGGGGGGACCCTTCCCCATCCCCAAAGGGCACCCACGAGTTTGGGGGGATCCTTACCCCCCTCCAAAGGGTACCCACGTGTTTGGGGGACCCTCCCCACCCCCAAAGGGCACCCAGGCATCTGGGGGGACCCTCCCCACCCCCAAAAGGGCACCCACGTGTTTGGGGGGACCCTCCCCATCCCCAAAGGGCACCCACATGTTTGGGGGGACCCTTCCCCACCCCCAAAGGGGACCCAGGCCCCCAGGGGAGCTTCCCCCACTCCCACAATGGGGACCCAGGTGTTGGGGGGACCCTTTTGCACCCCCCACCTCCTCCCACCCCCCCAAAAAAGGGGACCCAGGCATCTGGGGGGACCCTTCCCCACCCCCACAGGGCACCCAGGTGTTTGGGGGGCCCCTCCCCACCCCCAAAGGGCACCCACGTGTTTGGGGGGACCCTTCCCCACCCCCACAGGGCACCCAGGGGTTTGGGAGGGAGGGACCTTGAGGGGGACAGGGGGACACCCCAGAGGGACCCAGGGGGATCCAGGGGTTTGGAGAGGAGGGACCCTGAGGGGTCCCAGGTGTCTGGGGTGGGGGGGGACCCCAAAGGGACCCAGGGGTTTGGGAGGGAGGGACCTTGAGGGGGACAGGGGGACACCCCAGAGGGACCCAGGGGGATCCAGGGGTTTGGAGAGGAGGGACCCTGAGGGGTCCCAGGTGTCTGGGGTGGGGGGGGACCCCAAAGGGACCCAGGGGTTTGGGAGGGAGGGACCTTGAGGGGGACAGGGGGACACCCCAGAGGGACCCAGGGGGATCCAGGGGTTTGGAGAGGAGGGACCCTGAGGGGTCCCAGGTGTCTGGGGTGGGGGGGGACCCCAAAGGGACCCAGGGGTTTGGGAGGGAGGGACCTTGAGGGGGACAGGGGGACACCCCAGAGGGACCCAGGGGGATCCAGGGGTTTGGAGAGGAGGGACCCTGAGGGGTCCCAGGTGTCTGGGGTGGGGGGGGACCCCAAAGGGACCCAGGGGTTTGGGAGGGAGGGACCTTGAGGGGGACAGGGGGACACCCCAGAGGGACCCAGGGGGATCCAGGGGTTTGGAGAGGAGGGACCCTGAGGGGTCCCAGGTGTCTGGGGTGGGGGGGGACCCCAAAGGGACCCAGGGGTTTGGGAGGGAGGGACCTTGAGGGGGACAGGGGGACACCCCAGAGGGACCCAGGGGGATCCAGGGGTTTGGAGAGGAGGGACCCTGAGGGGTCCCAGGTGTCTGGGGTGGGGGGGGACCCCAAAGGGACCCAGGGGTTTGGGAGGGAGGGACCTTGAGGGGGACAGGGGGACACCCCAGAGGGACCCAGGGGGATCCAGGGGTTTGGAGAGGAGGGACCCTGAGGGGTCCCAGGTGTCTGGGGTGGGGGGGGACCCCAAAGGGACCCAGGGGTTTGGGAGGGAGGGACCTTGAGGGGGACAGGGGGACACCCCAGAGGGACCCAGGGGGATCCAGGGGTTTGGAGAGGAGGGACCCTGAGGGGTCCCAGGTGTCTGGGGTGGGGGGGGACCCCAAAGGGACCCAGGGGTTTGGGAGGGAGGGACCTTGAGGGGGACAGGGGGACACCCCAGAGGGACCCAGGGGGATCCAGGGGTTTGGAGAGGAGGGACCCTGAGGGGTCCCAGGTGTCTGGGGTGGGGGGGGACCCCAAAGGGACCCAGGGGTTTGGGAGGGAGGGACCTTGAGGGGGACAGGGGGACACCCCAGAGGGACCCAGGGGGATCCAGGGGTTTGGAGAGGAGGGACCCTGAGGGGTCCCAGGTGTCTGGGGTGGGGGGGGACCCCAAAGGGACCCAGGGGTTTGGGAGGGAGGGACCTTGAGGGGGACAGGGGGACACCCCAGAGGGACCCAGGGGGATCCAGGGGTTTGGAGAGGAGGGACCCTGAGGGGTCCCAGGTGTCTGGGGTGGGGGGGGACCCCAAAGGGACCCAGGGGTTTGGGAGGGAGGGACCTTGAGGGGGACAGGGGGACACCCCAGAGGGACCCAGGGGGATCCAGGGGTTTGGAGAGGAGGGACCCTGAGGGGTCCCAGGTGTCTGGGGTGGGGGGGGACCCCAAAGGGACCCAGGGGTTTGGGAGGGAGGGACCTTGAGGGGGACAGGGGGACACCCCAGAGGGACCCAGGGGGATCCAGGGGTTTGGAGAGGAGGGACCCTGAGGGGTCCCAGGTGTCTGGGGTGGGGGGGGACCCCAAAGGGACCCAGGGGTTTGGGAGGGAGGGACCTTGAGGGGGACAGGGGGACACCCCAGAGGGCCCCGGGTGTTTGGGGTGGGGGGGACCCCAAAGGGACCCAGGAGGATCCAGGGGACTTGGGGGGATAAGGACACCCCAGAGGGACCCAGGAGTTTGGAAGGGAGGGACCTTGAGGGGTCCCAGGTGTCTGGGGTGGGGGGGGACCCCAAAAGGACCCAGGGGACTGGGGGGACCCAAGGGGACCCAGGGGTTTGGGAGGGAGGGACCTTGAGGGGGACAGGGGGACACCCCAGAGGGACCCGGGTGTCTGGGGTTGGGGGGACCCCAAAAGGACCCAGGGGACTGGGGGGGGA
>NW_015090788.1:11568-11850 GCF_001431845.1 Calidris pugnax | reverse complement strand
AGCCCCCCAGTAGCCCCCGCAGCACCCAGTAACTCCCAGTTAGCCCCCCAGGCTCCACTAGAAGCCTCCCAGTAACTCCCAGTAGCCCCCCAAACCCTCCAGTGCCTCCTAAAAGCCTCCCAGTAACTCCCAGTAGCCCCTCAGCCTCCCCTAGAAGCCTCCCAGTAAACCCCAAGCCCCCCCAGTGCCCCCTAAAAGCCTCCCAGTAACTCCCAGTAGCCCCTCAGCCTTCCCTAGAAGCCTCCCAGTAAACCCCAAGCCTCCCCAGTGCCCCCTAAAAGC
>NW_015090788.1:7529-9876 GCF_001431845.1 Calidris pugnax | reverse complement strand
GGCAGGGGGCTGCGCTGGACGAAGGAGCGGAAGGTCTCGCGGGTTCGTTTGCGCTTCTCCTCGATGCACTGCAGGTCCCCTGCACCAGTAACCCCCAGTTACCTCCCAGTTACCTCCCAGTAACACGCAGGCACCACCCCCACCCCCCCAGTAACATCCCACTTGCCTCCAGTCACCCCAGTTACCTCCCCCCAAGGAAAAAACCCAGTTGCCCTCCAGTCGCTTCCCAGTCACACCAGTTACCTTCCAGTCACCCCCAGTGACTCCCAGTTGCCTCCCAGTCATTGCCCGCTCGCTCCCAGTGACCTGACCAGTCACACCAGTGACCCAGGAGCACCCCGGGGTGACAGTGGGGGACCCAGGAGCACCCCAAGGGGACCTAGACGTGTCATCGGGGTGGCAGAAGGGGACCCAGAAGTGCCCCAAAGGGACCCAAAAGTGCCCCAAAGGGACCCAGAAGTGCCCCCAGGCACCCAGGGGTACCCCAAAGGGACCCAAAAGTGCCCCAAAAGAACCCAGAATTGCCCCCAGGCATCCAGGGGTACCCCAAAGGAACCCAAGTGTACCCCAAGGGGACCCAGGCACACCCCTAGGGGACCCAGGAGGACCCCAAAGGGACCCAGGGTGCCAGAAGAGGACCAAGGGGTACCCCAAAGGGCACCCAGAAGTACCCTAAAGGGACTCAGAAGTACCCCCAGGCACCCAGGGGTACCCCAAAGGAACCCAAGCGTACCCCAAGGGGACCTAGGTGCAACCCTAGGGAACACAGGGTGCCAGAAGAGAACCAAGGTGTACCCCAAAGGGACCCAGGGTGCCAGAAGAGGACCAAGGGGTACCCCAAAGGGCACCCAGAAGTACCCTAAAGGGACTCAGAAGTACCCCCAGGCACCCAGGGGTACCCCAAAGGAACCCAAGCGTACCCCAAGGGGACCTAGGTGCAACCCTAGGGAACACAGGGTGCCAGAAGAGAACCAAGGTGTACCCCAAAGGGACCCAGGGTGCCAGAAGAGGACCAAGGGGTACCCCAAAGGGCACCCAGAAGTACCCTAAAGGGACTCAGAAGTACCCCCAGGCACCCAGGGGTACCCCAAAGGAACCCAAGCGTACCCCAAGGGGACCCAGGTGTACCCCTAGGGAACCCAGGGTGCCAGAAGAGAACCAAGGGGTACCCCAAAGGGACCCAGAAGTACCCCTAGGGCACCCAGAGTGCCTTAAAGGGACCCAGAAGTGCCCCAAAGGCACCCAGAATTGCCCCAAGGGGACCCAGAAATGCCCCAAAGGGACCCAAAAGTGACCCAAGGGGACCCAGGCACATCCCTAGGGCACCCAGGGTGCCAGAAGGGGACCCAGGGGTACCCCAAAAGGATCCAGAAATGCCCTAAAGGGACGCAGAATTGCCCCCAGGGACCTAGAAGTGCCCCAAAGGCACCCAGGGGTACCCCAAAGGGACCCAAGCGTACCCCAAGGGGACTCAGGCACACCCCTAGGGCACCCAGGGTGCCAGAAGGGGACCCAGGGGTACCCCAAGGGGACCCAGAAGTACCCCAAAGGGACCCAGAAGTGCTCTAAAAGGACCCAGAAGTGCCCCAAGGGGACTGAAGAGTACCCCAAAGGGACCCAGAAGTGCTCCCAGGCACCCAGAAGTGCCCTAGGGAATCCAAGCATGACCCTAGGGCACCCAGGGTACCAAAAGGGGACCCAGGGGTACCCCAAAGGGGACCCCCAAGGCCCCAAAGGGACCCAGAAGTGCCCCCAGGCACCCAGGGGTACCCCAAAGGGACCCAGGAGGACCCCAAGGGGACCCAGGCATGACCCTAGGGCACCCAGAGTGCCAGGAGGGGACCCAGGGGTACCCCAAAGGGACCCGGAAGTGCCCTAAAGTGACCCAGAAGTGCCTCCAGGGACCCAGGGGTACCCCAAAGGAACCCAAGCGTACCCCAAGGGGACCCAGGTGTACCCCTAGGGAACCCAGGGTGCCAGAAGAGAACCAAGGGGTACCCCAAAGGGACCCAGAAGTACCCCTAGGGCACCCAGAGTGCCTTAAAGGGACCCAGAAGTGCCCCAAAGGCACCCAGGGGTACCCCAAAGGGGACCCCCCAAGGCCGCCCGCCCGCGCAGGCCGTACCCTGGTGGGGCAGGTAGCGGAAGTCCATGGGCTCGCTGCGCTCGCGGTCGGAGGGCCGCTGGAGCTGCATGCGGACGGTGACGGGGTGGCGCAGGGCGGGCTCCCGGTACGGGGGGGTACGGAAGACGATGGCGACCTGGCGGTGGACGTCGGCCTGGGCGAAGGAGCCCTTGGCCTCCCAGCCCTCCGCCGAGAAACGCACCTCGATGTCCTCTGTGGGGT
>NW_015090788.1:4056-5843 GCF_001431845.1 Calidris pugnax | reverse complement strand
TTTGGGGGGACCCAGGAGTTCGGGGGGACCCAAAAAGCTGGGGGACCCAGGAGTTTGGGGGGGACCCAAGAGTCTGGGGGGGACCCAGGAGTTTGGGGGGACCCCCAGGTGCCCGGGGGGGGGGTGTCCTGACCTTTCTGGACCTTGTCACAGAGCAGGAAGATCTCGTCCCCCCCCCGGCAGCTCCCCGAGTTCCGGTTCACCCGGCAGATCCGCAGCTCCGCCGTGCTGGGGGCGCCTGGGGGGGACACCGGGGGACACGGGGTGACACGGGAGGTGACACGGGGTGACACGGGGTCATACAGGGTGACATGGGGTGACACGGGGTGACACGGGGTCATACAGGTGACATGGGGTGACACGGGGTCATACAGGGCCACATAGGGTGGCATGGGGTGACACAGGGTGACATGGGGGTGACAAGGGGTGGCATGGGGTGACACACGGGGTGACACGGGGTGACAGGAGGTGACACGGGGTGACACAGGGCCACATAGGGTGACATGGGGTGACAGGAGGTGACACGGGGTGACACAGGGCCACATAGGGTGACATGGGGTGACAGGAGGTGACACGGGGTGACACAGAGTGACATGAGGTGACACACGGCCACACAGGGTGACATGAGGTGGCACAGGGTCATACAGGTGACATGGGGTGACACAGGGTGACATGAGGTGACACAGGGTCATACAGGTGACATGGGGTGACACGGGGTGACATGAGGTGACATGAGGTGACACAGGGTCATACAGGTGATGTGGGGTGACATGGGTGACACAGAACCACATAGGGTGACATGGGGTCATACAGGTGACACGGGGTGACACAGGGTGACAGGAGGTGACGTGGGGTCATACAGGGTGACATGGGGTGACACGGGGTGACACAGGGCCACATAGGGTGGCATGGGGTGACACAGGGTGGCATGGAGTGACACGGGGTGACACAGGGTGGCACAGGGTGACAGGAGGTGACACGGGGTGACACAGGGCCACATAGGGTGACATGGGGTGACAGGAGGTGACACGGGGTGACACAGAGTGACATGAGGTGACACACGGCCACACAGGGTGACATGAGGTGGCACAGGGTCATACAGGTGACATGGGGTGACACAGGGTGACATGAGGTGACACAGGGTCATACAGGTGACATGGGGTGACACGGGGTGACAGGAGGTGACATGAGGTGACACAGGGTCATACAGGTGACATGGGGTGACACGGGGTGACATGAGGTGACATGAGGTGACACAGGGTCATACAGGTGATGTGGGGTGACATGGGGTGACACAGAGCCACATAGGGTGGCACGGGGTGACACAGGGTCATACAGGGTGACAGGAGGTGACACAGGGTCACACAGGGTGACACAGGGCCACATAGGGTGCCATGGGGTGACACGGGGTGACACAGGGTCATACAGGTGACATGGGGTGACACGGGGTGACAAGGGATCATACAGGATGACATGGGGTGGCACAGGGCCACATAGGGTGACATGGGGTGACACAGGATGGCATGGGGTGACATGGGGTCACGCAGGGTGACATGGGGTAACACAGGGTGATACAGGGTGATACAGGGTGGCATGGGGTGACACAGGGTGACATAAGGTGACACGGGGCCACACAGGGTGACATGGGGTCATACAGGGTGACACGGGGTCATTCAGGGTGACACAGGGTGACATGGGGTGACACGGGGTGACGCGAGGCCACACGGAGAGACCTGTAACCAGCTATAGGGTGTCTGGGGGGGCACTGGGGACACTGGGGGGGTACT
>NW_015090788.1:0-367 GCF_001431845.1 Calidris pugnax | reverse complement strand
TTTTTTGGGGGGGCACCCCATATATTGGGGGGACCCAAGAGTCTGGGGGGGGCACCCCATATATTTGGGGTGACCCAGGTGTCCGGGTGGGGGTCACCCCATATATTTGGGGGGGGTCACCCTATATATTTGGGGGTGCCCAGGCATTTTGGGGGGCACCCCATATATTTGGGGTAACCCACACACTTGGGGGGGTCACCCCACATATTTGGGGGGTGCCCAGGTGTCTTGGGGGGGTCACCCCAAATATATAGAGTGCCCCCCCACATATTTGGGGTGACCCAGGCATTTCGGGGGGGCACCCCATATATTGGGGGCACCCAAGAGTCTGGGGGGGGCACCCCACATATTTGGGGGTGCCCAGGTG
>NW_015090787.1:1406802-1417154 GCF_001431845.1 Calidris pugnax | reverse complement strand
GGACACTCCACCACTGTTTCAGTCCTGAGGCATCACTGATGTGTCTTAGACAGGAAGGTGACAAGGAAAGAACAATTCAGCCTTTCTACAAAATGAAAGTGGCTTTTTTTTTTTTCCCCCTAAGTGTAGCCTAAAGATGATAAAACAGCCATTTAAAATGTTGTGGTCTTAGCAGTCTTAGCAGTTCAGCAAATCTTTTTTTTTTTTTTTTCAGTGCTACCATTATATAAAACCTGCTAGTTTTTTAAAGCCAACATTTGCTGGCCGTGCCAGCAAATGTGTTTGTCACTTGTCAAAGCCAGGATGGGCTGAAATTGGGGCTCTCAGTGCCCAGCCTCCCCTGCTGCTCAGGTGCAGCGTGGCCAAAAGGGCTCCTCTGGACCCCTTTCCCCCCCAAAAAAAAAAGTTGGGGGTGAAATAAGCATTTTTTTAATGCTAATGGTGTCTTAGACGGGAAGGTGACAGGGAAAGAACAATTCAGCCTTTCTACAAAATGAAAGTGGCTTTTTTTTTTTTCCCCCTAAGTGTAGCCTAAAGATGATAAAACAGCCATTTAAAATGTTGTGGTCTTAGCAGTCTTAGCAGTTCAGCAAATTTTTTTTTTTTTTTTTTTCAGTGCTACCATTATATAAAACCTGCTAGTTTTTTAAAGCCAACATTTGCTGGCCGTGCCAGCAAATGTGTTTGTCACTTGTCAAAGCCAGGATGGGCTGAAATTGGGGCTCTCAGTGCCCAGCCTCCCCTGCTGCTCAGGTGCAGCGTGGCCAAAAGGGCTCCTCTGGACCCCTTTCCCCCTCAAAAAAAAAAAGTTGGGGGGAAAATAAGCATTTTTTTAATGCTAATAAAAAGATTTAAGGTTCTGGGAAAAGCTTATGGGTTTTTGTGTGAGTTTTCAAGGAGGCAGAACTGGGAGAGAACAGTTTTGGTACCTGCATCCCTTACATAAGTTGCAGCCGTTGGGTTTTGGGTAACGCATCCATCCCTCCTCCTGCCAAAGGCAGCAATTCCCCAAAGCCTGGAATTTCACTGCAGAAAGCCTTTGTGCCTCTTCCTCCCTTTTTTTATTTTTTGTTGTTGGGTTTTTTTGTTTTTTTGGTTTTTTTTCTGCCCCCTTAGATCTCTTTGGAGATACAGGAGAGAAAAAACACCGGTGGTTTTAATCTGGAGCTCTGCAGGAGCTTTCCTTTCACCACATATAATCCGAATAACTGGTGATTCATCAGAAGTCATGTCTCTTGCAAAAAAAAAAAAAAACCAACAAAAAAAAACCTTCACGCCTTGAACAAGCTTTTTTTTTTTTTTTTTCTTCCTGCTGATCTTTTGCTGTGTGCGCTGGCACGGGCGGACCTTGTGGCATCAGTACACACAGCTAGTGCTGTTTTTTTCCCCAGAGAAGGTGTCGGAGGGCTCAGCACGGGCCAGGAGTCTCGGGGACAGTGACATGTGCCATCATCCGGAAAACTCGGGAGCACTAAAACATGATCTCTGACATAAATCTGCGCCGTGCCTCTGGGAAAGCCAAGGGCTCCAAGGAGAGAATGATGAGGACCCGCTTCCCTGCTGCGGCTGGCGGCGTTTGAGGGATGCTGGGGGGATGCAGGATGTCCCCGGTGGGGCTGGGGGCTGGTGGTGAGGAGGGACAGGGACGTGGAGATGCTGCTCACTAAATATAGACCCGAATTGCTCCTCTCTCAGAAATTCACAGGTGAACAAGAAAACTCCACAGTGCTCAAATTCAACCTATCTTTTTTTCATTTAAGCGTAAAAATGGAGATCTTAATTTTATTCTCATCCTCCTACCATCGCTCCCTCTCCTGAGTTGTATAAATGATTTAGGGATTTTTTTTTTTTTTGGTATTTCTGGACAGAAAAAAGCTGTGGCTAACAGTAACCCCGGTACTGGAGTCACAGTGATGCTGCTGGGGATCTGCAGGAAGAACAGTTTAAGGACCTGTGTAATTCAGGGGGTGGTAAGGGTTGGGTCAGGATCCGAGTTCGAGCCATTGTGAATCTGAGGGACATTTTATTTAAATCCACTTGGGCCATTTTGCCTGTTCCTGGTGCTGTGTTTGTGCAGAACAAGCACATCTGAGCCAGCAGGAGAGGTCCCAGTGCCCTGGGCTCTGTGGTTGCAGGGAACACTCAGCCCTTTCAGTCCCTGACCCCCCTAAACCCCAGGCAGGGTTGATATAAAGGATGGAGACATTAATTTCCCAGCAGCAACCACCCCACAGACCAGGCTGGGCTTCCAGCAAGAATTTAATGGGAGTTAAATGGGAAAACTTCCATTTTTTGGTGTTGTCACAGCAATGCATTCCTGCTTCCAAGAGCTGCACTTTTTAGCCATTTCCTCATATATTGCATCTTTCCCTTTTTTTTTTTTTTTCTTCCCCTCTTGCTTGTTAACATTATTGTGAAATAAATTTTAAAAATTGCCTTCTTGCAGGCAGTCATGTTCTCTCCTGCTCAGCAGCCCCGTTCCTCTGCTTTGGGAGGAAATTAAGTCGATTTGACCTGATCTGCTCTGACAAATCCATTTTTGCCCCTGCTCGCAACCTTGCTGTCTTCCAGCTGATGGAAATTGTTTGATTACTTCATGTGGCAGCTTTCCTGATCTGAACTTGGTGGGATGGGGCTGTAAAGGGGCTTTCTGAGGCAGGGGATGAGCAACGGGGCAGCAAATCAGCAAAAAAAATCTTGTGCTATCAAGGGGTGGAAATACCGATATTTCTTGGGAAATACATATGGAGTTGGAAGGGACCTCTGGACATCATCCAAGGCTCCTAATTTGCTGTACTCTTTGGAAGCATAGCTGCTGTGGCTTACCGGTGACATCCTTCTCTTTGTCACAGCATATACACACAAGTTTTAAGTAAACCATCCTAATTCAGCTTTATTTAATGGTTTTAAACTGAAAGAGGGGAGATGGAGCTGAGATGTGGGGAAGAACTTCTTTGGTGTGAGGGTGGTGAGAGCCTGGCCCAGGTTGCCCAGAGAAGCTGTGGCTGCCCCATCCCTGGAGGGGTTGAAGGGCAGGTTGGAGGGGGTTTGGAGCAACCTGGGCTGGTGGGAGGTGTCCCTGCCCAGGGCAGGGGGTGGCACTGGATGTTCTTTAAGGTCTCTTCCAACCCAAACCATTCCATGATACTAATTCAGAAGGACATGGACCAGGTGAGGCTGTGCCGTCCATCCGTCCCCCAGCCACTTGGATACAGCTGTACTATTGTAGTATTTGTAGGATTTTCCTAAATTCTGCACTTGACCAATGATGAGGAATGATCTGCCCAGGATTCCATGGGTGGGTTTGGGTATCTGAGTTGCATGGAGTTTCCTTGGGGTTTTCTCAGCCAGCGAGCACTTCCATCAGACAGGTAGCAGGTTTCTCCTGAGCGTGCTGGGGTGGCATGATGGTGGGAAGGAGGGAGCCTGACCTTTTGACACTCCCTACATTTATGGGATTTCTTCTGGGGTTCCCTATGAACTGTCGCCAGGAAGAGTGATTGTGCCAATTTTGTTTTATTAATAATGAATAAATGCAAATATACTCTTCAGGAGTTTCCAGGGTGCATCTGAAGTGGCAAAGATTTGTGTGTGTTCCCAAGAAGAAAATAAGTGCTCGTTCTCTGTGTGCTTTGGTTATTAATTAACAAAGCCTTTCCCTTCTCTTCAACGTTTGCATAATCACTTATGTGGGCTTTTAAAACTCGTTAAAAAAATTGTATAGGCATTTTATTCTATATTGAAGTTACTGAAGTTACAATATTTCACGGTCTGTTGGTGGCAGAAAGGCATTAGGATGAGTTTCAATTCTTGGAGAGTCTCTTGCTGCTTTATTATGCTGCTCGGGTCATTTTTATTGGCTGATACTGGGCCACATCATAGGGTGATAATGTAGTGTAATAAATATAGTATAGAAATTTGTATAAGTAATTTATGTAGAAGTATCTAAGTATAGTAAATTCAGCCCTGTAGAGGGGTACATGAGGTGGACACCTCCGGCTGATGTACAAAGCCGTGGTCTGTGGTATAAAGTGTCTTCAGTGTCTTTGGTGTTGGCAGGGTACAAAGGGATGCCATGGCTTAATGGATGTGATTGAGCGTGCGTGGTAGATGGCTCTTGAGAAGATGTATTTCTTTCATTAGGTACAGAAATGCGCTTTCTTTCCTAATTTCCATCACTGCAGCCAAGTCTATGAAGACTCATTCTGTTTTAATTTTTTTTTCCTCATGTTGAAACCTTGATATTGAAACTATCCTAACTGATGAAAGTGTCAGGGAAGAGAAAATCAAAATCAGGCTATGCCTTTGAGATGCAGATGGAGTCCCCTGAGATACCTGAAATCACCACCTTTTTCTGAAGGACCACCTAGCTACCCTTATTTGCCCCATAGGTGACATGTCTTGGCACGGTTGGGAAGGCATCAAAGTCTCAAGACATCAGCAAATGCTTTAGAATAACTCGGTGGGAATTCAGTTCCTGGGACTAGGTAGGAAAAAGATCTGTGGTACCAAGATAATTGTGTAGCAGATTGTTAGTAAAGACACGTCTCCAAGCATATCAATAATATACCTTGAGTAAAGCATCTGATGATATATTCTCTGTATGTACCTTAATTTCTACTGTGGGCAGAGAGGTTATTTAGTGGGAAAACACATGGCCAGTAACTGGAGTTTGTTTCATTCTGGGGAAAAAAAGAAAAAAAAAAGAAAGAAATAGCTGCATTTCACCCTTTTAAAACTAAATCTGAGCTCCTCCCAACTTCTGACCATAAATGATGAATAAGTATATAAGGCTGTGGCTTCCTGGTGGGAAGGACGGAGGGGAGAGTCCTCTGGGACGAGGGAGGAGGGGAGGAAGGGCAGGCAGGACCGTTTGAGGAGGCAGAAACAATGAAATTAAGCCCGTTAAACTCAGTTAAGGTAAAGCACTGTCTGCTGACTCTGTTTCTTGCCGGGTTGCCTTTTATTAATCAAGGACATGCTTGTCCTCATGGCTCCTCAGAGCCCAGCCTGGCCTTTCCCTGGGGTTGTGGCTGCTGGGGAGCTGCCCGGGAGGATGGTGGAGTTGGGGTCACCCCAAATCCCACACTGCCTTGGCTGGGACAGTCCCAGTGAGGAGGCTGGGTCTCTCGTTCCATGCACTTACCTGGAGTTATGGTCTATTAATCCATTATTATTATTTTTTGTCTGTTTGCTTGCTCAGTGTAAAAGACAGCTCCAGAACTAGCTCTTCTGTTGTGTTTTCTGGTTGGAGAACAGCTCTCCAAAAACCCAAGCCCAGTTTTGGAGGTTTTTGGAGGTTTTTCCTGCCTCTCCTGGGAGGCAAGCTCGGTTATGGCTGTTAGAAATCATGTCCCAGTACAAGGAAGGGGCTCAGTCTCCTGTGCCCATGTGTTTCCATGGCTTGGCATGGCTGGAGCAGGTGGGAATGGGGCCACTGTGGAACTCCTCATGGTGGCCAGAGGGTGTTGGGTGCTGATCCCCACATCCTACCCGTGGTTCTACACCAGGACCTGCACCAAGATTTATTTCTTGTGGAGATGAGCCTGAATATTCCCTGTCCTCTTGGCTTTGGTGTCAGTCTGGACACATAAAAGATGCCGTATCCACTTTATTTTTTGAAATCCATGGGCTTTGGCAGTGGGACAAGACCCGTCAGTGTCCTCATCGCGGTGAGCGATGCACTTTTTTCTCTGTTTCTCACCAAGCCTTGGTGGGGAAATAGAGTAAATCTCCTCGGTTTTGGGGCATGCAGCTCACTGGGTATTTCGACAGGGAAATCCCCAAGGCCAGAGCTGGTGAGATGGCTCATGGTGGCCAAGGGTTGTCTTGGCCTCAGGGATGTATTTGCCATATTTAGGCAATACATTGTATGTATTTGGGCAGCGATGGGGCTGGGGGTGCTCTGCTTTAACCAGAGTATTTTGTGTTTTGTATTGAAGTCTTAGCCAGTATTTTTATGTAGCAACTCATTTCCTTGGGGATGGGGCCACTGGACCCTGTGGAACTCCTCATGGTGGCCAGAGGGTGTTGGGTGCTGGTCCCCACATCCTACCCATGGTTCTACACCAGGACCTGCTCCAAGATTTATTTATTGTGGAGATGAGCCTGAATATTCCTTGTCCTCTTGGCTTTGGTGTCAGTCTGAACATAAGAAAGATGCCGTATCCACTTTCTTTTTTGAAATCCATGGGCTTTGGCAGTGGGACAAGACCCGTCAGTGTCCTCATCGCGGTGAGCGATGCACTTTTTTCTCTGTTTCTCACCAAGCCTTGGTGGGGAAATAAAGTAAATCTCCTCGGTTTTGGGGTGTGCAGCTCACTGGGTATTTCGACAGGGAAATCCCCAAGGCCAGAGCTGGTGAGATGGCTCATGGTGGCCAAGGGTTGTCTTGGCCTCAGGGATGTATTTGCCATATTTAGGCAATACATTGTATGTATTTGGGCAGCGATGGGGCTGGGGGTGCTCTGCTTTAACCAGAGTATTTTGTGTTTTGTATTGAAGTCTTAGCCATTATTTTTATGTAGCAACTCCTTTCCTCTCCCTAGTTAACACATCAGATCAACCAGCAAGGCAGACTTTCCCTGGATGGTTATTCTCAATAAATTATTAATGATATTGTCGGGGTTTTTTGTCAGCAGCCAATAGATACCTCTTCAGCATTATTTAATTTTTTTTTTAAATAGTATTCATTGGGGTACCTGCCTTTGACAGATGTTCTCTCTGTTTAAAACCTGGAAGAAATGCCCAGCTGTCTTCTCCATGGATACCTGCTGCTGGTCCTGGATACCTTTATGCTCGCTGTTCTTTATTTGGAGCACTGCACAATGGGAGGTTTTTTGCCATATTTCATCTCACGGGTGGTTCCTCACGCACTTGCTCACCTAAAGGATCATGAATTGCGATCTGAGGAAAAAAACAACAAATAAAATATCACTGAAAGCTCTACCATTAGTGGTTCTGGAAGCCTGAGAAGAGGCTCCTTCTAATATCATTTGTATGTTTGGAATGCTGGAGGACACTTGTTTTGTTCTAAAGAGCTTATCTGGGGTTTGCTTGCCCTGAAGTACGTGGTGTCCTGGGCTGTTTGGGTGGGTTGAGATGTGGCCGTGCCGTGTGATGCTCGGGGATGGCAGGGGTGGCACAGGGATGGTGCACGGGGGGGCTTTTCTGCTTATGGCTGAAAATGCTGTTTACAGCAAACTGGTCACCATCAAGCGCAGGGAGTGTTGGGATGGAGTCCCATGGTCCTGCTGAAGAGGCAGCAGAGCCCCAGTGGTGTCAGGAACAGGAGCCTGTGGCCGTGGAGGGATGCGGTGCCCTCAGCATCTCCCTCTGGTCCATCCATCCAATGTGGTCATTTCGTGTGACCGTGGTATTTACAGTTTTTTCCCCCAAACATGGTCTGCGCAGGGCTGTCTGGGAGCCCCTGGGAGCCTGCTGAAGGGCAGGCAGGGACCACAGCCCTTCCCAGAAGTGGGAAAACTGGTGGAACTCCAGTATTGCGTTTCCAAACACGCATTTCTATTTAGCCAATTTAGCAAAGCCAAAAAAACCACCAGCCCCCGGCCCCTCCCAGCCATCCCCAACTGGGTTACGGCTGCTGGGGGGCTCATCTGTGAAGGAGGAACCTCCATAAAGGTTCGTTCTTTCACCTGCAGGGAGGGATAATTTGCAGCCACTTGGCACTGGCTGCAGGGCTTCTGTGGTTTCTGGGTGGCATAAAATAGCATCTGTGAAGGAGGAACCTCCATAAAGGTTCGTTCTTTCACCTGCAGGGAGGGATAATTTGCAGCCACTTGGCACTGGCTGCAGGGCTTCTGTGGTTTCTGGGTGGCATAAAATAGTTGTAGTTTTCTTTTAGAGCCTTGTTATGTGTCTGTTTTGGTTTTGTTTTGGTTTTGTTTTTTGTGTCAAGCCAAGGTGAGATTTAAGCTAAAGAGGACAGCTGTTTTAGCTGTGTGTGTTAATAAATCAAACCTTCGCTATGTGCTACTTTTAACCGACTGAATTATAGTAGAATTCTTTGGCAGGAAGAAGGGGAGAAAGCCTTTTGTGGGTAAAATGCTGTGATGTTTCAGGAGGACGCTGGGGAAGGCTCATCTGAGATGTAATGAGGAGCTTCTGTGTTTTATGGAGGGGAAAAATGTGCTTGGGCTGGGAAGAGCCTGGAGGCTTTTTCTGCATAGGGCTGGGTTTGGGGGGGGGAAGAGGAGCAGCCTGCAGGCACTGTGCTCGTGGGGGGAGGCTGGGGGGCAGCTGCAGCCTTGCATTCCTGCATCCCCACGTCCTTGCAGCCCTGAATCTCTGCAGCCCTGTGTCCTTGCAGCCCTGCATCACCGCATCCCTGTGTCCTTGCATCCTTGCAGCCCTGAATCCCCTCATCCTTGCATCTTTGCAGCCCTGAATCTCTGCATCCCTGTGTCCTTGCAGCCCTGCAGCCCCTCATCCCCTCTTCCTTGCAGCCCTACACCCCTGCATCCCCACATCCTTGCAGCCCCACATCCCTGGAATCCTTGCAGCCCCGCATTCTTGTAGCCCTGCATCCTTGCACCCTACATCTTTGCATCCCCAGATCCTTGCAGCCCCTCATCCCCGCATCCCTGGAATCCTTGCAGCCCCACATCCTTGTAGCCCTGCATCACCACATCCCTGCATCCTTGCACCCTACATCTTTGCATCCCCACAACCCCGCATCCCTGGAATCCTTGCATCCCTGAAATCCTTCCATCCCTGAAATCCTTGCACCCCTGCATCCTTGCAGCCCCACATCACCGTATCCCTGCATCCGTGCCCCCTGCATCTTTGCATCCCTACATCCCTGCAGCCCCACATCCCTGGAATCCTTGCACCCCTGCATCCTTGCACCCCTGCATCCTTGCAGCCCCGCTTCACCGTATCCCTGCATCCGTGCACCCTGCATCTTTGCATCCCTACATCCCTGCAGCCCTGAGTCCTTGCATCCCTGCATCCCTGGAATCCTTGCATCCCTGCATCACCACATCCCTGCATCCCTGCAGGCACACTGCTCCCAGTGCTGGTGGGATGTACCCCCCAGCCTGCCCGCTCGCTCCTCCTGCAGGAGCCATCCCACCTTAACACAGACACGCTTTGACTGAGTTATTTAACACTCATCTGGTATTGGAGGCATCCAGTAAAGAAGATTATTATCTTGGCTCGTTACACTGAATTATCCTGGAAGTCAAAAATAAACCCATTAGCAAGTGTGGTGGGGTTCAAACGTTAACGTGTTACTGATAAGCGGTAAACTATGGCTGTGGATAAAGTTTATTAAAAAAAAAAAAAAGTTGAAGAGAAAGGAAGGTGAAAGAGAGACATGTGATATTGCATCCAGGAGTCTCCATCCTTTCCTGTTCTGCTTGTACAAAATTTCCAGCTACAGCAGAAATAAGGGAGGAATGGAGAGAACTGGCCTGTTACGTTTATCTGCGCTGACTGCAGAACCCAGCACGTCTGCTCTGACCTGCTGCTGGCACATCAGCCTTCGGAGGGGAAAAGAGTTGGGGGTGAGCTGGGTTCACAGGGGTGCAAAGAGGTTTTTTTTATCTGTGTATGTCATAGCAGCATTGGGAAAATATTAAGACAGGCTGGGAGAGTTGGGGGCGTCCAGCCTGGAGAAGAGAAGGCTCCAGGGAGACCTTCCAGCCCCTTCCAGTCCCTCAAGGGGCTGCAGGAAAGCTGGGGAGGGACTCTGGATGAGGGAGGGGAGCCCTAGGAGGAGGGGGAAGGGTTTGACCCTGAAAGAGGGGAGATGGAGCTGAGATGTGGGGAAGAAGTTCTTTGGTGTGAGGGTGGTGAGAGCCTGGCCCAGGTTGCCCCGAGAAGCTGTGGCTGCCCCATCCCTGGAGGGGTTGAAGGGCAGGTTGGAGGGGGCTTGGAGCAACCTGGTGTGGTGGGAGGTGTCCCTGCCCATGGAACCATCTTGTTGGAACTAGATAGAATCACGGTATTATCTAGGTTGTAAGGGACCTTTAAGATCATCTAGTCCTAAGTTCCCTTCCAGCTCTAACCATTCTATGATTCTAAGATGCTGGGCATCCTGGCTTCCAGAGGACCATCAAGCCCAACACCCAAAAGTCCATTTTCCTTCCTTTTTTTTCACTAAATTCTCATTCTTGAGGTTAGGAACTTTTATTCTTGTTGGGAGATCCGGGTGCTCGCTGTCTGCCTTCCTCCCTGGCGGGGTCAAAAGTGTTGCTTTCGCTGTAATTCTCTTCTTCCAATTATTTATAACTTTCCAGTCAATTAACTTCTAAGACTGGAATTTTTTCATGCTCGGAGGAAAATATATTTTGGCAAGTCGGTAGACCAAAAAAAAAAACCATTAGCAT
>NW_015090787.1:1352992-1403305 GCF_001431845.1 Calidris pugnax | reverse complement strand
TTCTTTGGTGTGAGGGTGGTGAGAGCCTGGCCCAGGTTGCCCAGAGAAGCTGTGGCTGCCCCATCCCTGGAGGGGTTGAAGGGCAGGTTGGAGGGGGTTTGGAGCAACCTGGGCTGGTGGGAGGTGTCCCTGCCCAGGGCAGGGGGTGGCACTGGATGTTCTTTAAGGTCTCTTCCAACCCAAACCATTCCATGATACTAATTCAGAAGGACATGGACCAGGTGAGGCTGTGCCGTCCATCCGTCCCCCAGCCACTTGGATACAGCTGTACTATTGTAGTATTTGTAGGATTTTCCTAAATTCTGCACTTGACCAATGATGAGGAATGATCTGCCCAGGATTCCATGGGTGGGTTTGGGTATCTGAGTTGCATGGAGTTTCCTTGGGGTTTTCTCAGCCAGCGAGCACTTCCATCAGACAGGTAGCAGGTTTCTCCTGAGCGTGCTGGGGTGGCATGATGGTGGGAAGGAGGGAGCCTGACCTTTTGACACTCCCTACATTTATGGGATTTCTTCTGGGGTTCCCTATGAACTGTCGCCAGGAAGAGTGATTGTGCCAATTTTGTTTTATTAATAATGAATAAATGCAAATATACTCTTCAGGAGTTTCCAGGGTGCATCTGAAGTGGCAAAGATTTGTGTGTGTTCCCAAGAAGAAAATAAGTGCTCGTTCTCTGTGTGCTTTGGTTATTAATTAACAAAGCCTTTCCCTTCTCTTCAACGTTTGCATAATCACTTATGTGGGCTTTTAAAACTCGTTAAAAAAATTGTATAGGCATTTTATTCTATATTGAAGTTACTGAAGTTACAATATTTCACGGTCTGTTGGTGGCAGAAAGGCATTAGGATGAGTTTCAATTCTTGGAGAGTCTCTTGCTGCTTTATTATGCTGCTCGGGTCATTTTTATTGGCTGATACTGGGCCACATCATAGGGTGATAATGTAGTGTAATAAATATAGTATAGAAATTTGTATAAGTAATTTATGTAGAAGTATCTAAGTATAGTAAATTCAGCCCTGTAGAGGGGTACATGAGGTGGACACCTCCGGCTGATGTACAAAGCCGTGGTCTGTGGTATAAAGTGTCTTCAGTGTCTTTGGTGTTGGCAGGGTACAAAGGGATGCCATGGCTTAATGGATGTGATTGAGCGTGCGTGGTAGATGGCTCTTGAGAAGATGTATTTCTTTCATTAGGTACAGAAATGCGCTTTCTTTCCTAATTTCCATCACTGCAGCCAAGTCTATGAAGACTCATTCTGTTTTAATTTTTTTTTCCTCATGTTGAAACCTTGATATTGAAACTATCCTAACTGATGAAAGTGTCAGGGAAGAGAAAATCAAAATCAGGCTATGCCTTTGAGATGCAGATGGAGTCCCCTGAGATACCTGAAATCACCACCTTTTTCTGAAGGACCACCTAGCTACCCTTATTTGCCCCATAGGTGACATGTCTTGGCACGGTTGGGAAGGCATCAAAGTCTCAAGACATCAGCAAATGCTTTAGAATAACTCGGTGGGAATTCAGTTCCTGGGACTAGGTAGGAAAAAGATCTGTGGTACCAAGATAATTGTGTAGCAGATTGTTAGTAAAGACACGTCTCCAAGCATATCAATAATATACCTTGAGTAAAGCATCTGATGATATATTCTCTGTATGTACCTTAATTTCTACTGTGGGCAGAGAGGTTATTTAGTGGGAAAACACATGGCCAGTAACTGGAGTTTGTTTCATTCTGGGGAAAAAAAGAAAAAAAAAAGAAAGAAATAGCTGCATTTCACCCTTTTAAAACTAAATCTGAGCTCCTCCCAACTTCTGACCATAAATGATGAATAAGTATATAAGGCTGTGGCTTCCTGGTGGGAAGGACGGAGGGGAGAGTCCTCTGGGACGAGGGAGGAGGGGAGGAAGGGCAGGCAGGACCGTTTGAGGAGGCAGAAACAATGAAATTAAGCCCGTTAAACTCAGTTAAGGTAAAGCACTGTCTGCTGACTCTGTTTCTTGCCGGGTTGCCTTTTATTAATCAAGGACATGCTTGTCTTCGTGGCTCCTCAGAGCTCAGCCTGGCCTTTCCCTGGGGTTGTGGCTGCTGGGGAGCTGCCCGGGAGGATGGTGGAGTTGGGGTCACCCCAAATCCCACACTGCCTTGGCTGGGACAGTCCCAGTGAGGAGGCTGGGTCTCTCGTTCCATGCACTTACCTGGAGTTATGGTCTATTAATCCATTATTATTATTTTTTGTCTGTTTGCTTGCTCAGTGTAAAAGACAGCTCCAGAACTAGCTCTTCTGTTGTGTTTTCTGGTTGGAGAATAGCTCTCCAAAAACCCAAGCCCAGTTTTGGAGGGTTTTGGAGGTTTTTCCTGCCTCTCCTGGGAGGCAAGCTCGGTTACGGCTGTTAGCAATCAAGTCCCAGTACAAGGAAGGGGCTCAGTCTCCCATGCCCATGTGTTTCCATGGCTTGGCGTGGCTGTAGCAGGTGGGGATGGGGCCACTGGACCCTGTGGAACTCCTCATGGTGGCCAGAGGGTGTTGGGTGCTGGTCCCCACATCCTACCCATGGTTCTACACCAGGACCTGCTCCAAGATTTATTTATTGTGGAGATGAGCCTGAATATTCCTTGTCCTCTTGGCTTTGGTGTCAGTCTGAACATAAGAAAGATGCCGTATCCACTTTCTTTTTTGAAATCCATGGGCTTTGGCAGTGGGACAAGACCCGTCAGTGTCCTCATTGCGGTGAGCGATGCACTTTTTTCTCTGTTTCTCACCAAGCCTTGGTGGGGAAATAAAGTAAATCTCCTCGGTTTTGGGGTGTGCAGCTCACTGGGTATTTCGACAGGGAAATCCCCAAGGCCAGAGCTGGTGAGATGGCTCGTGGTGGCCAAGGGCTGTCTTGGCCTCAGGGCTGTATTTGCCATATTTAGGCAATACATTGCACGTATTTGGGCAGCGGTGGGACCGGGGGTGCTCTGCTTTAACCGGAGTATTTTGTGTTTTGTATTGAAGTCTTAGCCATTATTTTTATGTAGCAACTCCTTTCCTCTCCCTAGTTAACACATCAGATCAACCAGCAAGGCAGACTTTCCTTGGATGGTTATCCTCAATAAATTATTAATGATATTGTCGGGTTTTTTTGTCAGCAGCCAATAGATACCTCTTCAACATTATTTAATTTTTTTTTTAAATAGTATTCATTGGGGTACCTGCCTTTGACAGATGTTCTCTCTGTTTAAAACCTGGAAGAAATGCCCAGCTGTCTTCTCCATGGATACCTGCTGCTGGTCCTGGATACCTTTATGCTCGCTGTTCTTTATTTGGAGCACTGCACAATGGGAGGTTTTTTGCCACATTTCATCTCACGGGTGGTTCCTCACGCACTTGCTCACCTAAAGGATCATGAATTGCGATCTGAGGAAAAAAACAACAAATAAAATATCACTGAAAGCTCTACCATTAGTGGTTCTGGAAGCCTGAGAAGAGGCTCCTTCTAATATCATTTGTATGTTTGGAATGCTGGAGGACACTTGTTTTGTTCTAAAGAGCTTATCTGGGGTTTGCTTGCCCTGAAGTACGTGGTGTCCTGGGCTGTTTGGGTGGGTTGAGATGTGGCCGTGCCGTGTGATGCTCGGGGATGGCAGGGGTGGCACAGGGATGGTGCACGGGGGGGCTTTTCTGCTTATGGCTGAAAATGCTGTTTACAGCAAACTGGTCACCATCAAGCGCAGGGAGTGTTGGGATGGAGTCCCATGGTCCTGCTGAAGAGGCAGCAGAGCCCCAGTGGTGTCAGGAACAGGAGCCTGTGGCCGTGGAGGGATGCGGTGCCCTCAGCATCTCCCTCTGGTCCATCCATCCAATGTGGTCATTTCGTGTGACCGTGGTATTTACAGTTTTTTCCCCCAAAACCTCTCTGCGCAGGGCTGTCTGGGAGCCCCTGGGAGCCTGCTGAAGGGCAGGCAGGGACCACAGCCCTTCCCAGAAGTGGGAAAACTGGTGGAACTCCAGTATTGCGTTTCCAAACATGCATTTCTATTTAGCCAATTTAGCAAAGCAAAAAAAAACCACCAGCCCCCGGCCCCTCCCAGCCATCCCCAACTGGGTTACGGCTGCTGGGGGGCTCATCTGTGAAGGAGGAACCTCCATAAAGGTTTGTTCTTTCACCTGCAGACAGAGGGATAATTTGCAGCCTCTTGGCACTGGCTGCAGGGCTTCTGTGGTTTCGGGGTGGCATAAAATAGTTGTAGTTTTCTTTTAGAGCCTTGTTATGCGTCTGTTTTGGTTTTGTTTTTTGTGTCAAGCCAAGGTGAGATTTAAGCTAAAGAGGACAGCTGTTTTAGCTGTGTGTGTTAATAAATCAAACCTTCGCTATGTGCTACTTTTAACCGACTGAATTATAGTAGAATTCTTTGGCAGGAAGAAGGGGAGAAAGCCTTTTGTGGGTAAAATGCTGTGATGTTTCAGGAGGACGCTGGGGAAGGCTCATCTGAGATGTAATGAGGAGCTTCTGTGTTTTATGGAGGGGAAAAATGTGCTTGGGCTGGGAAGAGCCTGGAGGCTTTTTCTGCATAGGGCTGGGTTTGGGGGGGGGAAGAGGAGCAGCCTGCAGGCACTGTGCTCGTGGGGGGAGGCTGGGGGGCAGCTGCAGCCTTGCATTCCTGCATCCCCACGTCCTTGCAGCCCTGAATCTCTGCAGCCCTGTGTCCTTGCAGCCCTGCATCACCGCATCCCTGTGTCCTTGCATCCTTGCAGCCCTGAATCCCCTCATCCTTGCATCTTTGCAGCCCTGAATCTCTGCATCCCTGTGTCCTTGCAGCCCTGCAGCCCCTCATCCCCTCTTCCTTGCAGCCCTACACCCCTGCATCCCCACATCCTTGCAGCCCCACATCCCTGGAATCCTTGCAGCCCCGCATTCTTGTAGCCCTGCATCCTTGCACCCTACATCTTTGCATCCCCAGATCCTTGCAGCCCCTCATCCCCGCATCCCTGGAATCCTTGCAGCCCCACATCCTTGTAGCCCTGCATCACCACATCCCTGCATCCTTGCACCCTACATCTTTGCATCCCCACAACCCCGCATCCCTGGAATCCTTGCATCCCTGAAATCCTTCCATCCCTGAAATCCTTGCACCCCTGCATCCTTGCAGCCCCACATCACCGTATCCCTGCATCCGTGCCCCCTGCATCTTTGCATCCCTACATCCCTGCAGCCCCACATCCCTGGAATCCTTGCACCCCTGCATCCTTGCACCCCTGCATCCTTGCAGCCCCGCTTCACCGTATCCCTGCATCCGTGCACCCTGCATCTTTGCATCCCTACATCCCTGCAGCCCTGAGTCCTTGCATCCCTGCATCCCTGGAATCCTTGCATCCCTGCATCACCACATCCCTGCATCCCTGCAGGCACACTGCTCCCAGTGCTGGTGGGATGTACCCCCCAGCCTGCCCGCTCGCTCCTCCTGCAGGAGCCATCCCACCTTAACACAGACACGCTTTGACTGAGTTATTTAACACTCATCTGGTATTGGAGGCATCCAGTAAAGAAGATTATTATCTTGGCTCGTTACACTGAATTATCCTGGAAGTCAAAAATAAACCCATTAGCAAGTGTGGTGGGGTTCAAACGTTAACGTGTTACTGATAAGCGGTAAACTATGGCTGTGGATAAAGTTTATTAAAAAAAAAAAAAGTTGAAGAGAAAGGAAGGTGAAAGAGAGACATGTGATATTGCATCCAGGAGTCTCCATCCTTTCCTGTTCTGCTTGTACAAAATTTCCAGCTACAGCAGAAATAAGGGAGGAATGGAGAGAACTGGCCTGTTACGTTTATCTGCGCTGACTGCAGAACCCAGCACGTCTGCTCTGACCTGCTGCTGGCACATCAGCCTTCGGAGGGGAAAAGAGTTGGGGGTGAGCTGGGTTCACAGGGGTGCAAAGAGGTTTTTTTTATCTGTGTATGTCATAGCAGCATTGGGAAAATATTAAGACAGGCTGGGAGAGTTGGGGGCGTCCAGCCTGGAGAAGAGAAGGCTCCAGGGAGACCTTCCAGCCCCTTCCAGTCCCTCAAGGGGCTGCAGGAAAGCTGGGGAGGGACTCTGGATGAGGGAGGGGAGCCCTAGGAGGAGGGGGAAGGGTTTGACCCTGAAAGAGGGGAGATGGAGCTGAGATGTGGGGAAGAAGTTCTTTGGTGTGAGGGTGGTGAGAGCCTGGCCCAGGTTGCCCCGAGAAGCTGTGGCTGCCCCATCCCTGGAGGGGTTGAAGGGCAGGTTGGAGGGGGCTTGGAGCAACCTGGTGTGGTGGGAGGTGTCCCTGCCCATGGAACCATCTTGTTGGAACTAGATAGAATCACGGTATTATCTAGGTTGTAAGGGACCTTTAAGATCATCTAGTCCTAAGTTCCCTTCCAGCTCTAACCATTCTATGATTCTAAGATGCTGGGCATCCTGGCTTCCAGAGGACCATCAAGCCCAACACCCAAAAGTCCATTTTCCTTCCTTTTTTTCACTAAATTCTCATTCTTGAGGTTAGGAACTTTTATTCTTGTTGGGAGATCCGGGTGCTCGCTGTCTGCCTTCCTCCCCGGTGGGGTCAAAAGCGTGCTTTCGCTGTAATTCTCTTCTTCCAGTTATTTATAACTTTCCAGTCAATTAACTTCTAAGACTGGAATTTTTTCATGCTCGGAGGAAAATATATTTTGGCAAGTCGGTAGACCAAAAAAAAAAAAACCATTAGCATTTTGTGGATTCTGCATTCACGGTGCACAGCTGCGTGTCCCCGGCCGGTACAGGCAGCTCTCGTGGTAGGCAGGGAGAAGAAATGCAGCAAAAGAGGCAGAATTAACATTGCTAAAAGAAAGTTTTTTTTCCTTAACGTGACCTGATTTCAATCTCCCGTCACATGTGACTTGCTAAAGAGTCTCTTAATTGCCTGAGGATCCCTAAATACTGAGCGGCGTGTGATATCATGAAGCACAATTTCCGATGTATTTCTGTGGGATGATGTTTAGGAGCTCACGGGATTCACCTTGGAACTTCCCGAAAGTTTCAATTTTCTTTAAAAAAGTTGTCGGATGTCAAGTAATTAATTTCTCAGTGAAAGTTAGGAAGAGCCTTGCTTGTTGGTTGATATTCGGTGTCCACGGTGTCAGTGCCTTTTGGTAGGAATTCCTGGTTTGGATTACTTAGGTGAAGAAACTCTAGCCTGGCACCGCCGTGTGTTCTGCTGGGGTGACGGCGTGTGGTGCTGCCGGCTGGTTATTTATTGATGGGCTTTGTGCCATGTATTGATTTTCGAGAGAGAAAAATGCCACGTGCCAAGCCATCGCCAAGGTGATGTGTGATTGTAGGGTCTTTGATCATTGTACCGTAACTGCTGCTGCTTCAAAGCTCTCAATAAATGCAGTAGTTGAGGAACTGATGTGCCATTAGGTGCCTGCTTGGATTTTTTCCAGCTAAATGCAGGTTTGGAAGGGTTATGACTACCCTTTCCTATTTCCTGTCTTCCCATGGTGTGGAAGTTAAGTGTCGGAGAGGTCACCTGAGTGTGGAGAGCCATCACCAATGCCATGGTGATTTACTTCATAACAAACACACAGGGCTCAGCCCCGTTTTCTATTCCTCAGGGGAGATGGATGGGCAGGTCCTGAGAGGAGGGAGGTTTGTGGTCCCTGGGGGCTGCGATGTCACAGGACAGAGCATCCCTCCTGCCCGCGATGCAGCTCAGGGGTGTCTTGTCACACAGATATCCAATTCCTCTTGTAGTTAATTATTAACAAAAGTCAACATTTGTGCTGTATCGATGAGTTTGGGAATTCGGTTTGGATCTGAACGTAGCGGTTGAAATGCTTCCTTGTGTCTGTGGCTTATTTATTGGTGTCTCCAGCGATGCTCCCCTTCTACCGTGGGAGCCAGTGGCATGTTCTCCTTGAGGCCATGGTCCTCCTTGAGCCCCCAGAAGTGAACTTCCCCAAAAGGGAAGAGCTGTAGGGGTTATTTTCCACCTCATGGCAGTGGGCAGGCAGTCTGGTTACACACCCCAGCTCCTTGCTGGGGCGGACACGGTGACTTGGCACCACTCAAATATTGTAAACCAGAGAAAAAGTCAGCGTGTTGGGTGTTCACCAACCAAACCTCTAGAGTTGGGGTTGTTCAGCCTGGAGAAGAGAAGGGAAGGGGAGACCTTAGAGCCCCTTCCAGTCCCTCAAGGGGCTCCAGGAAAGCTGGGGAGGGACTCTGGATGAGGGAGGGGAGCCCTAGGAGGAGGGGGAAGGGTTTGACCCTGAAAGAGGGGAGATGGAGCTGAGATGTGGGGAAGAAGTTCTTTGGTGTGAGGGTGGTGAGAGCCTGGCCCAGGTTGGCCAGAGAAGCTGTGGCTGCCCCATCCCTGGAGGGGTTCAAGTCCAGGCTGGAGGGGTCTTGGAGACACCTGGTGTGGTGGGAGGTGTCCCTGCCCAGGGCACGGGGTGGCACTGGGTGATCTCTGGAGGTCCCTTCCGACCCAAACCATTCTATGATTCTATGTACTATTCACCTGTATTTCTTTTTATCAGCCCTCACAAAAGTTGTTGTCCGGAACTCCTCGGTGGGTCTGTACTGTGAAGCCTTGGGATGGATGCTGCTGAGCTTTTATTTGCAAGGAGTTCCTGGGTTTAATGTTTAGATTACCCTGAGCTGTGCTTGGACAGGGGATAACCAGTCCTGGTCTTGGTCTCTGCTCCATCAGCTTGGCACGTAAGCTCCCACGGCTCATTGCCAAGGTCTTAGCATCTTCCTCATAGAGCGGTTCCTTGGGTCTTTATCATTTGTGACAAAACCTGAGCACAAAGAATGCTTCTAGGAAAAAAAAACCTGAAATAAATCCTCAAGAACAGAAGGGATTTTAACACAACGGGCAGGGCACGTGCATAAAGCGGATCCAGAAGCTGAATAAGCAGCGGATGGTTTCCAGCATCGTGTCTGCCCCAGTCACACACAGATAACACGCTGAACCAGCTCCAATCCCACAATCAATAAATCTCCGGATAAATAAGCTTCATGGACTGTTTTACTGTCTGGTGGTGGAATCACTTGTTTCTGTTAGGTTTGGTTTTTTTTTGTTGTTGTTCTGCCAGCCCCAAATGTGGTTGCAAAATCTGTGTATTGACAGAAAGTCAGTTCCTTGGCATAGTTAAGACAGGCAAAAAAAAAAAGAATTGAACATGATATGCATTAAATATCACTAGTAATTACAAGAATGCCTGTGTTGGTGATAGGACATCAATCTGGGAGTGTGATGTGTCTAATAAGGTTTGGGCAGCCTGGTGTGAGCACAGGGAGCATCCACAGGGATGAGGATCCACCAGCCACCGCTGCCCCTCTGGGTCCCTGCCCGCTGTTGGGGACATGGTGACATCAGTCCTGCTCAGTAAGGGGCAGAAAATACACCTAAATATACTGAGGGCTGACAGGGGATACTGGTTAAGCAATGCTTTTCTTTTTTTTTTTTTTTCATTAACGTACATTCCCTGCGGTCAGCTCTGCCCCTGCAGAGCCAGCAGGGTGTCTGAAGGCTTTAAAAAAAAAAAAATTTAAAAATTAATGACCTGTGCTCGAGCTAAGCAAACGATGTAAAAAGCCTACTTACCTATTAAAAAGGCAAAAGTTTAAAAAGTAATCGCCTCCTTAAGTCATTTCACCCTAATGGGTTCCCCCAGCACAGGCGCTGTCGGAAATAGCTAATTTTGGCGACGAGGCGATGCTGAGAGCAGCGATTGGGGCTTAAGGAGACCAAAAAAAGGGTGAGAATGTCCAGGGAGGGTGAGCGCTGCCTGGCGTGGGGACACTTGCTTTTGGAATGAACCTCTGAGAAAGGGATGGTGCAGCTGCACTGGTCCTCCCTGCTGGGAGAGGTGGTGTCAGCATCCCTTCCACAGGTGTTAAAAAAAAAAAAATTTAAAAATTAATGACCTGTGCTCGAGCTAAGCAAACGATGTAAAAAGCCTACTTACCTATTAAAAAGGCAAAGGTTTAAAAAGTAATCGCCTCCTTAAGTCATTTCACCCTAATGGGTTCCCCCAGCACAGGCGCTGTCGGAAATAGCTAATTTTGGCGACGAGGCGATGCTGAGAGCAGCGATTGGGGCTTAAGGAGACCAAAAAAAGGGTGAGAATGTCCAGGGAGGGTGAGCGCTGCCTGGCGTGGGGACACTTGCTTTTGGAATGAACCTCTGAGAAAGGGATGGTGCAGCTGCACTGGTCCTCCCTGCTGGGAGAGGTGGTGTCAGCATCCCTTCCACAGGTGTAAAATGGGCTTTTATGGAATATTTGTGGTAGTGATGGGGTTCGCTGCCTGGCGTGGGGACACTTGCTTTTGGAATGAACCTCTGAGAAAGGGATGGTGCAGCTGCACTGGTCCTCCCTGCTGGGAGAGGTGGTGTCAGCATCCCTTCCGCAGGTGTAAAATGGGCTTTTATGGAATATTTGTGGGAGTGATGGGGTTGAGGTGCCGTGGGGGGGTCCCTCATGGCTGCTCCGGTGCGAATCAGGCACCCTGGTCCCATCCAGCATCACCACGTGTTTGGTCTGAGCAGGTGGAAGGGTAGATAGCACCGAAACGCAGGAATAAGCACAGGAAAATGAGTTGGCCTCTTGGAGCAAGCATTTTTCTAACGAGGTTTCCTCTGCTCCTTGTTAAGATATCGATCTGTGTCTGCGGGGGGATAATTCAGGACAAAGCTGAGCGCGCCCGTCTCCCGCATAAATAACCGAGGAGGCAGCGTGACTAATTGGTTGTGATTAAGGACACGTGTACGCCGCTGTGTCCAACCAGCCCGGGTTGCCTTGAGGTCTTTCCATCTTCTCTCCTTCAATCACTGGGAGCTGTTTCACGGGCGCCTTGCAAAGGGCCTTCTCCAGCAAACTCCAGATGCTCTGGCTCCCATCTCTTTTTTTTGTTTTTTTTTTTGTGGTTGGACTCGATGATCTCAGAGGTCCCTTCCAACCACTAAGATTCTGTGATTCTGTGATTCTGAGGTGCCGTCGGGGGGTCCCTCATGGCTGCTCCGGTGCAAATCGGGCACCCCAGTCCCACCCGGCATCACCACATGTTTGGTCTGAGCAGGTGGAAGGGTAGATAGCACCGAAACGCAGGAATAAACACAGGAAAATGAGTTGGCCTCTTGGAGCAAGCATTTTTCTAACGAGGTTTCCTCTGCTCCTCGTTAAGATATCGATCTGTGTCTGCGGGGGGATAATTCAGGACAAAGCTGAGCGCGCCCGTCTCCCGCATAAATAACCGAGGAGGCAGCGTGACTAATTGGTTGTGATTAAGGACACGTGTACGCCGCTGTGTCCAACCAGCCCGGGTTGCCTTGAGGTCTTTCCATCTTCTCTCCTTCAATCACTGGGAGCTGTTTCACGGGCGCCTTGCAAAGGGCCTTCTCCAGCAAACTCCAGATGCTCTGGCTCCCATCTCCTGGGTCCCCAGCGTAGGGGAGATGTGGGCTGCTGGCCCCTGACTGAGAGTTGGAACAACTTTAAAGTTAAAATTATGACCTCAGAGTAGAGGAAGGTGGAAGGGGAACGAAGGTGGTGCCTGGATGGAGTGGTGGTATCAATCATGCTCTGCTTTGGGCGCTGAGTTTGGTTTCCTTTCCATGTGGAAACCCATGGTCCCAGCCCATCGCCCCCCGGGGCTCTCTGCTGGTCACCCCCCTCTTGCCTTCCCTCCTGGGAAGCTGTGATTTTGGTTCCCACGTTAAAAAACTACATTTCCACCAAGTTCCCAGCTGGGGTGATGAGTGCTATAGTGGCATTGGATGTGCAAGATCTCTAATTTGGGAATATTACCCTAGATAAGAGGCCAAAATTGGTGCTGAGGTAATACAGCTGTGGACACCAAGTTCCCAGCTGGGGTGATGAGTGCTGTAGCGGCGTTGGAAGTGCAAGATCTCTAATTTGGGAATATTACCCTAGATAAGAGGCCAAAATTGGTGCTGAGGTAATACAGCTGCGGAGGGCACATGCCAGGCAGGGGTTGAGGCAGGGACGTGTCTTCTCAAGAGTCTGTTGAGAGTTTCTGGAGGCAGCTTGGGCACACGGAGCTGGGACAGCATTAAAACAGAGTCCAGTCTGCACATCCTTAGGGGTTTTGGTTCTCCTGCCCTCAGCTTGCATACTGGTAGTAGTACAGCAGCTGTAGTGCATCACGGGGTGATGGGGTGATGCTGCCCCATGTCCGTGGGACACCCAAGGGATGGGGGTGGGTGCCATGCTGCTGGTTGGGCTGGCAGTTTTCCAAAACAGGTTTTTTCTTCCTTTGTCTTAATCTCAAAGTAGCTGAACCTTCTGTCTTGTTTAAATTATTAAATCCTTCCCAATATTTTCCATGTACGCCTAGTTTGCATGCTGTCATGACTTGACCAAGTGAATCTCTCAGTTTTTGCTTCTCAGCCGGCTTCTGCAGAGCAATAATTGGGTTGTTTTTTTTCTTCTTGGTTCCTTGTCTCCAGTTTGTCACCTTCCGTGTAACAGAGAATTTGCTCCCAAATGTTTTGAGTCTCAGAGTGGCAATTTCAGCTCTTGGAGATGCTGCTGTCTACAGTATGGAAACCTCACTGGGAAGGGAAGGGACCTGGTGCTTTGTGCTGAGGGGCAATCGTAGAATCATTTTGGTTGGAAGAGACCTTTAAGATCATTGTGTCCAACCGTTAACCCAGCACGGCCAAGTCTACCACTAAACATTTGAACATTAGGAAGGAAGTTTTCACTAAAAGAGCGGACGGGCATTGGAATAGGCTGCCCAGGGAGGGGGTGGAGTCACCATCCCTGGCTGTGTTTAAGGGCCGTTTAGATGCAGTGCTAAGGGACATGGTGTAGGGGAGGACTTTGTAGAGTAGGGGAGATGGTTGGACTCGATGATCCCAAGGGTCTCTTCCAACCTCAATGATTCTATGATTCTATTCTATGATAAACCATGTCCCTCAGCACCACGTCTGCACTTGGAGCAACCTGGTCTAGTGGTCGGTGTCCCTGCCTGTGGGAGGGGGTTGGAACAAGATGGTCTTGAAGGTCTCTTCCAACCCAAGTGATTCTACACTTTTTTTAAATACCTCCAGGGAGGGTCCGGAGTCCGAAGACTGGAGAGAAAGCAGACCCCAGAGCCTCTCTCTAAATATAGCTGTGTTCCCAACCACCCTGCAAAGCCCTATTCATTATTCATTCTTTTTTTTCCTTCTATTTTGTGGCGTGGCACTCCACATCCATCAGCTGCAACCATCTAATGGGGCACAAACCGTGGTGCTAAGCATATTTGCGGCGTTTCGCTGGAGCTCCTCTCGTCTTCCTCATTATGCTGCAGATGCTTTAAATTCAGGCGGTACGTGGTAATGGGGATGAAATTTCCCAGCGTGGAACATTGCTGACTTAATGTTGCGTGATGAAATAGCACAGATTTATATTTAATATTTCTTTGCAAGCGGGCGTCGCGGAGCCAGATTTTTCTCCGCTTGTGGCTGTTTCTGGCGGCGCCGCTCAGCAGCCAGACCTGGGCGGGATTTTAAAGCTGTAGGAGATTCATATAATGTTTTATTCAGGCCTCATAGATAACAAAAAAATTGATTTATATATATATATTATTTTTTTTTAACCCAGAAGAGTTTAAGACTTTAAAACCTGCCCGACAAACACGTCTCAAGGTGTTGCTTGACCCATGATGCCCCTGAAACCATCCCGTCTTTCCGCTCTTCAGTGTGTCTCCGGCTGGAGAGCTGCCGGGCAGAAAAGGACCTGGGGGGGTTGGTTGACTGTCGGCTGAACATGAGCCAGCAGTGTGCCCAGGTGGCCAAGAAAGCCAACAGCATCCTGGCCTGTATCAGGAACAGTGTGGGGAGTAGGGCCCAAGAGGTGATTGTCCCCCTGTACTCGGCACTGGTGAGGCCCCACCTCGAGTACTGTGTCCAGTTTTGGGCCCCCTACCATAAAAAAGACATTGAGGGGCTGGAGCGGGTCCAGAGAAGGGCAACAAAGCTGGTGAGGGGTCTGGAGAATAAGGCTTATGAGGAGAGGCTGAGGGAGCTGGGGGGGTTCAGCCTGGAGAAGAGGAGGCTGAGGGGAGACCTTGTTGCTCTCTCCAACTCCCTGAAAGGAGGGGGTAGAGAGGTGGGGGTCGGTCTCTTTTCTCAAGTCACAGGCGACAGGACAAGAGGAAATGGCCTCAAGTTGCCCCAGGGGAGGTTCAGGCTGGATATTAGGAAACATTTTTTCACTGAAAGGGTTCTCAGCCATTGGAATGGGCTGCCCAGGGAGGTGGTTGAGGCCCCATCCCTGGAGGTGTTCAAAAGAGGGGTTGATGTAGTGCTGGGAGGTCTGGTTTAGTGATGATGCTCCTTGTTTGTTGTGTGGGTGTCTATTTTTGTCAGTTAGGTTGACGGTTGGACAAGATGATCTTTGAGGTCCCTTCCAACCTAGAAGATTCTGTGATTCTGTGTTTGTGGGTATATATTACCCATGGGACTGTGTCGTTAACAGTAGCATTAAGGTAAATAATATTTTCTGGGTCCGGTGGCTCAGGGGACCTGGCCCCACGGGGAGGGGAGGCTCCTGCAGGAGGCTGAGCTCGCCTTGTAATTAATTCATCAGCAAAACTCGCTGGAATTAGAGCTCTGTTCTGCGAGAGGCTTCTAATTGAGAGTAAATGGCTCATTAGCGTGGAACAGATCAACCCGAGAACATCAGTAAACACAAACAGGGTGATTAATGACTTTCAGGTAGTGCGGTAATTCCAGCTGCTCCCTGCGAACACGGTGGTGGGTCTGGCCCAGGTGTGGGTTGGAACAGCCGGATTTGAGGGATTTTGGGGGTTCTGTGAAAAGCCTGATTTCCATGGGGTCTATGGAAGGTGCTGAGGGATGGCCATCACCTTCTGCTTAGATGCCTTCAGCACAGCACGGGCAGTGTCCTCCCTGGGAGCCTGGTTGAAAAATGCTGTGTTGTCTTGCTTGCTCTCTTGGGAAACAGATTGGAACCCAGACATATAACTAGACTGTTTTTTGGTTTTTTTTTTTTTTTTTCCTTGAGGAAAAGTGTCCACTGTTATGTAGAGTTAAAGGGAAATAACATTTTTGCCAAAAACACATGATTTTAAGGAGCACTTCCCACGTTTGAATAGAGACTTCGAAGTAATCTGAGCCTTCCCATATCTTACTTTCAGACTTTAACTTACTGTACAAAAGTAGAGTAACTACTCTCAATTTTCTTTGTTTAACTTACTTTTGACAATAATTAAACCTGCTGATCGATTCTTGTGGGATTTAATCTCCTGCTCTGTGGTAATTGCTTAAATGGGCTACTCTTGGAAAAGTTAATATAAGTAGGACACTTTTGTGAAATGTGTTATAATTCTGCCTTGCTTTAAATCGTTGCTTTCCTGATGGAGGTTAAAAGGGAAGGGCCAAGTGTGCTGCATGGCTGTTAGGAAATCTAGGCAATTTATTAATTTTCATAAATACAGGTTTTGTTAGCATGTCGTTTACTTGGGTTTAGATTCACTTAGGGTAAAATTAACAAACCAACTTAATTACAAAAGCAAATCACGTGTGATGGACCAGAATTTACTTTTGATAACGGGCATTTGGACTCCTAGATGCCTTCCTAGACTAGGTCAATGAGAAGAATAGATCTTTGTTTTTTAGAAAAAAAAAATGTATAAAATGAGCAGCAGTGGCTGTTATCCAGAAATTTATAAAAGCATATAAAGGTAATGAAATATAAATAAAATATCAAAGTTATGTTTCATATGAGGGGCTGCAACAGAGAAGCAGCATCAGAAGACCTTGTCTCTCTGTTAGGTCTGAGGAACATTGCATCTCTCAGAGAGAGAAGGATAATAGCTTGGAAATGCACAAAATGGTTTTTCATACCTCAGCGCACAGAGAAGTGAGTAATACATACAAAAAAAAGAAATAGACAAAAGAAAAAGAAAGGACTATTTTATTTTTTTTTTTGCAAATGGAGAGGACAACTATGCTCTGGAGAGCATCTGCTGATGCCAGGTCATGGTTCCTGCCAGAAGCCAGGATTTTTGAAATGTAGCTGGACTTGTCTTAGAAACTGATTAAAGTTCACAACTTTGCGTTTATGCAAAATTTTATTGAATTTTTTTTTTTTTTAAATGTACATAGGCAGTGTGACATTGCAGAGGAAAGTCCTTCAGAGAGAGAGAGAGACAAAGAGCTGCAGATTCTGGCTACAGGCGCTGGCAGCCAGGAAAGGGCATCCTTGACTCCCTTCCAAGGAGTCACCTTTGCTGACTTTGAGTGGAAAAAGGGAGGTTTTTTTTCTCTGGGGGGCTGTGTGGACCATGCTTGTGCCTCCAGCTTGTCCTGGCATTGTCTGGCTTTCAGGTGATGAAATTGTCCTTGCTTTTAAAATAATAATAATAGTCATCGAGGTGCCCATCTTCACTGGCTCCCATGTAGGGAGGTTAAAGTAGGAGAAGAGAGGCTTTGGTTTTGTTGTAATGCAGTCTTTTTTTCCCTAGAATTCAGAACATTTCCATCATCCTTTATCATAATGTCTCTACTGGAAACCTGATTAATTTCAGCCTTGCATTTTTGTTGCTGCGTTGAACAGCGATGGCCGGGGGGGCTAATCAATCTCCTGCAAAACTGTCGGTACCAAATGGGCTCTGGTGAGAGATGGTGGCAGCCACAAGTACTCAACAGGGCTGTGGGAAGGGGAAAAAGCTCATCAGGTGCCCCAGCACTGGCACAAGCATGGAAACAGCACATTTGTAACCTGGCACAAAGAGTTGCGTTCATCAGTTGGTTAAAAATCTGTATTTTCTCAAAAGAAAAACCTACAACACCTCTTCTCCCAAGTAACCGGTGGTAGGACTTGAGGGAGTTGTGCCAGGGGAGGTTTAGGATGGATATTGGGAAAAATTTCTTCATGGAAAGGGCTGTGAAGCCTTGGCAGAGGCTGCCCAAGGCAGTGGGGGAGTCTCCACCCCTGGAGCGATTTAAAAGCCGGGCAGACGTGGTGCTGAGGGACATGGGTCAGTGGTGGTTTGGTCAGTGTTGGGTTGATGGTTGGACTCAATGATCTGAAAGGTCCTTTCCAACCTGGACAGTTCTGTGATTCTAAATGACTTTTCCATAGCAAAGAATGACACAGCCCTGGCAGTGTTTGTGCCTGTCATGTTGAATTTCTGAGTACAACCATATCACAAAAGAGAGAAATTGCAGGGGGGAGAAGAGTGCAAAGGAGGGGTGTTTTTCCATAGAGTGCTTCATGGTCCTGGTTTTTTTTCAGAGTAGTTGTTGGTGAACTGGGTACTTTCCAGCAGCTTCTCCTTCTCCTCTACCTCTTTTGCCCATCCATCTCCATCCCTTGCCCCCTTCTTTCACCTCTTTTACCCATCCAGCTCCATCTTTTGCCCTTCTCCTCCTCTCTTGCCCATCCACCTCCGTCTCTTGCCCATCCATCTCCAGTTCTCTTGCCCATCCATCTCCAGCTCTCTTGCCCTTCCATCTCCATTTCTTTTGCCCTTCCACCTCCACCTCTTGCCCTCCACCTCTTTTGCCCATTCATCTCCATCTCTTGCCCTCCTCCTCCACCTCTCCATCTCGACCTTGCCCATGCAGGTCTCTCTGGCAACCTTGGGCAAAGCCAATGCTCCGGCTTCCCTTGGCAGCATGGCAGGTCCCCGGCCCTGAGGGTTCAACCAGGTCCACCAGCACCTTTTGGGAATTTATTACCAAATCCTTGAATTAGGGAAACAACTTAGCTCAGAAAAGCTTGCTAGATTTTATGTGTTCATCAAAGGCTGTCTCAATACTTTCTTGGTTTTATTTTTCACATTTCCTAAAACTGAGTAAGTAATGGAAAACAGTGAACACTGCTCTTGAGTTTGAACAGTTCTTTCATGGTGGTTGCCATCTAAACAGCTCAATGCTTTGTGTTAACTCCTTCTGCCTGGCCCTGTATGAAGGATCAGAGGCCCCTCTGCAGCCCAACAGATCTTTTTTCTAGAGGAAAAGCAGTTTGGGATTGGAAGTGACAAAGAATACCATGCAAGATTCACAAGGAAGTGTCGAAAAAATGCTGACTTGCTTTTGAAATTTTCAGAAAGAAAAGGCATGTTTTTCCCCAAAATGTCAAAAAGGGCCCAGACGTACAGGGTTTTAAGCCAGCCCAGTGAGAGTTAATATCAGAGCAGTTCGAATGTAAGGAAAAGGGGTTGTAGATAAAATTAGAAACTCCTCATAGGCATATGGTTATTTGTACAGTACAGCTTTGAGTTGGGGCTTATTTATTCTCCTGGGGTGCCCATGAAAATAACAAGTATGCTGCACGACATCACATTGCAGTATATATAGTCACTAATTAACCTTCACTGACTGCTGTAATAGTCTCACTCCTGTGCACGCTGCAGGAAATTATTTTCTGCTATATTATCTTCTTGATGCTTTGTATATAAACCCCTAATGGAAGATGGGGCCATATGAAGAAAGCAGCGTTCAATAACTCTGAGCCTTATCTGCTATTCCTGCCTTCGCACCAGGAAATATCGGTCCTGGTTTATTTTGGGATTTTTTTATTTTTGTTTTAATATGGGTGAGGTTTGATGATGCTGCATTTGTTGTGCACCTGGTGATATGAATGCACCTGTACCATCTGTAGAGATCAGCCCAATAGATTGCAGAGGGGAAAAATGAAGCGATGCAGAATTACTGAATGCACGAAGAGGCATTTTTGAAAGCTTCTCTGGAGGCCTGAGCTCAGAGGGGTGAGAGCTCGGTGGGTTGGGGAGGTAAGGGGAAGATGTTCTGTTCGTTGTAGGAAAAGGAGACCTTAGATTTCACATCTCAAATTTGTGGAAAGACCCGATTTTCATTGGTTACAAGTAGTAAGGCTTCTTTACATCTTTACCATTGAGATGTTGACCCAGTACGTTAATTCAAAGAGTAGAAGGCAGCTGCCAGGTGGTCTCTACCTCCTCGGGTTCTTCACTCCACACCACCATGGCTTCTCCAGGAGGATGGAGAGGTTGACAGCTCTCAGCCAAGGGAAAGGTGACCTTTCCAGAGGGCAGCACAAGGTCTGCTGGCCCCCATGGACCCACGAGAAGGGGTTACGGGTAGGTCTTCCAGGGACCTCCACGCAGAGGGTATGATCGCTGGTACAGGAGGAGAAGGCAAAGGATGGATTAGGGCACCTCTGGGCAGGAATACTGAAGGTGAACTGTCCCATTTAGCTGCTTTTTTTTGTCTTAAAGCTGCTCACGTGTTGAGAGCTCCAGCTTGAGCCTGCCTCTAAACCACCTAAGGCTCATCCCCTAGGACCAGTCACACCTGAAAATGGGATGCTCTTCATTGGCTCCTGCAGGAATCTGGGCCAGGACCATACCCCGTGGAGGCTCTCTTGTGGGATTAACACTCCCACCACTCTGTCCTGAGGTAGAGGGGGAAACAGGGTCCCTTGTTGGCAAGGAGCAGCCCAGGGTTGAAGTTGCAGAGCCCCTCTGGGTGGAAGAAGGGTGAATGGTGCCACCACTCACCAGCTGGAGGGATCAGCCCACCATTGTCTACCCAAGCTCTTCTCCAGGGCTTTCCCAGGGCTTTCAGACCTGCACCACAGGCATTAGAGACAAGAAAACGTGAACCTTTCTGTGCTTGGCCCATTTTAAAATTGTTTTTGTTATTAAGAAAGCATGGTGCTTGGCTTGATGTAGCCAGCAGCCACGTGACAGTAGCCACACAGCTCTGCACACTTTCTTCTGAGAAATAAGGGGGAAATGAACTAGTCACATGGTTTTTCATGGGATTAGAAAAGAAAGAAAAGCATCTTTTGTCTTGCATCATCTCTGCCTTAAAGATAAAAGTCAGGGCTTAGGGACTGGCCTTGGACAGGGACCGGAGTGGTGGATGAGCCCTGTCATCAAAGGTTGAAAACCCAAGGTAACGGGAAACTTATTTCACCACTCTTTGTGGCCAGAAACGGCTCAATTGGGAAGAATGAAACCCAATTATGTCCCACCAGGTACCTGGGGCTTAGTCACGGCTCTTAGGAAAATTAAAGCCATTATCACAGAATCATAGAATCATAGAATGGTTAGAGTTGGAAGGGACCTTGAAGATCATCAGGTTCCAACCACCCTGCCCTGGGCAGGGACACCTCCCACCACACCAGGTGGCTCCAAGCCCCCTCCAACCTGCCCTTCAACCCCTCCAGGGATGGGGCAGCCACAGCTTCTCGAGGCAGCCTGGGCCAGGCTCTCACCACCCTCACAGCATTCCTGTTAAATAATGCTAAAAAACACTCTTAAAAAATGCAGCCATTTCAACTTTAGATTTTAGCAGCGTTCCCAGTTGGTTGGGTTGAGCAGAGTCTGCCCAGCTGGTCACAAAGGCAGGCAGTGGTGTGCACTGGTGTTTGGGATCACACCTCGGGAGAGCTTTTTTTGCACTGAAAATAGGAGTGAGAAGACCATTTTGCCTCCTCGCTCAGGGCTGAGAGACGTAGCATCTGACTCAGCCCAAAAAGCACCACGTCCTGATCAAAGGGAGCAGAGCAGGTTTGTTGAAGCTCATCCTGAGCTGGTGGTGAAGCATCTACAACACGCTGGGGAGGGAGAGAAACCCAGAGTGAATGTTCATTACCTCCCAAAATGTAAATAGCTCTGGGGTTAGATTATTCCAGGAGCTACCTGCCACACCATTAACAAATTACTGCACGCAGATGAGAAAATCCTGGGGCTTTGGGTTTTTCTCCTTGCTGGAGTTCTTGGTTATTTTGAAACCTCAGAGGCGTTTCTGGACGTGTATACACTCACCATGTTCCTGAAAACCTGAAAATGTTCTCAGGAAATGAAGCCTGATGAAGGACTGTATTTGCAAGGGATGTACTGCCTGGTTTTCCACTCGCCTTCCTGCAGCTGTGTTTATTTTCCGTGGGAGCTGCCGGGACTAAGAGCACTATTTAAAACTGCATATTTTGGGTGGGCACCTGGCTGGGCCTTGGCTTCTCCTGGAGGAGCATCCCATTTCTCCCAGCCTTTGCACGGATGCTCTTCTCGCGGATCGCGGCTGAAAAGCTGTACAAACACTGTGGCTTTTGCATCTTTGCTGTAATTTAAGTGTAATTCTCAGGGTTAAAACCCTGCACAGATAATTGATGCTGGCACTCAGGTCCCTGTAGCAACCTGTGAGGCCACTCTCCTGCCAAGGGGCATGGAGTGCTGTGCTGAAGGGCACAACTTGTATTCTAAATATATATATCTCTATGGCGTATATATATCTCCGGTGCAGGAAAGTGTGTCTGGTTTCCTGGAGAGATTTTTACAGCCCAGAGATTGTCAGGTCTGGCCTGAAACTCATTTTCCCCGGCGCTGACAGAATTGATGCGTCCCCTTCCCTGGGAAATTCTGCGTGCCTGGCATGTTTGCAAGGATGTTTGTCAGCTAAAACCGAAGCCTGCGCGGCAAACGCTATGTTTAGTTCAAGGGATCTCGTGTTAAGCGCTGTGCATTAATTTTAAATACATGACAGAAGCTGTACCGGGCTGGGAGATGCTGGTGATGGAGCTGGGAACTCTGAAAGCTTCAAGCGCAAGGCGGGCGCTGGGAGATAGATAGATGTGGGTGAGAGAGCTGTAGTGAGAGAAGCTGGTTTAGAGATAACGTCAGGACTTCTCTGTGCAGCAGAAAGGAGCAGAACAGTCCCCGGGTGCAGAAGGTGGTGGTTTGGGGTTGTTAGGGTAGCCAGTGTTGGGCAGTCCCCTTCTCCAGGCGTTTCATAGAACCATAGAATGGTTTGGGTTGGAAGGGACATTAAAGCCCCCCCAGTGCCACCCCCTGCCCTGGGCAGGGACACCTCCCACCACACCAGGTTGCTCCAAGCCCCCTCCAACCTGCCCTTCAACCCCTCCAGGGATGGGGCAGCCACAGCTTCTCTGGGCAACCTGGGCCAGGCTCTCACCACCCTCACCGCAAAGAACTTCTTCCCCACATCTCAGCTCCATCTCCCCTCTTGCAGTGTCCAACCCTTCCCCCTCCTCCTAGGGCTCCCCTCCCTCATCCAGAGTCTCTCCCCATCTCTCCTGGAGCCCCTTGAGGGACTGGAAGGGGCTCCAAGGGCTCCCCGGAGCCTTCTCTTCTCCAGGCTGAAGCCCCCCAACTCTCTCAGCCCCCCTTCCCAGCAGAGGGGCTCCAGCCCTCCCAGCATCTGGCCCCTCTCCAACAGGTCCATGTCCTTCCTGTGCTGTGGGTTGGCTCTAGTCCCAAAGCAGGAGATCATTCGTCCCTTTCTCCCCTCTCTTTGGGGACAACCCCCAAAGGGTACACAGGAGTACTAGGCAAAGCGGCGACTACCGCAGTTTTTTAATAGTAGAACAGCACGAGAGGAAAGTAAATAAGGTTTTCCCTATTTCAGGGTCTGTATGAGGGGTGTCCCGTGGTGAATCTTCTGTTTGCAGTGGCCACGGGCCAGCGGAGCTGTGGGTCAGGGGCAGGAGTCACCCCTGGGAATGGTTTGGTCTGAAGCAGTTCTGGGGGTGAATTGATTGCCTTTAAATGTTTAGCGTGGCGAAGGTACTCAAGAAATTAATAGATGTGTCAGAGCAACAACACTAAATAAGGAATGTTTATTTCCCAGCGCAGCTCCGTGTTGTATTTCATCCTTCTATTGGTACAGTTCATCCCCAACAGCACATTATTTTCAGCTGAGAAATCGGCTGCCAGGTTTATGGTATATTTAAACATAAGTCTCCCAGGCATCCCCTGAGAGCCTTTTCCCGTAGCTCCAACGCGGGCAGGGATGCAGGGATGCAGGGATGCTGGGAAGGAGGTGCTGGTCCTGCAGCAGGTCACACTCCACCGCCACAGGCAGAGATGCTCCTGTAACCTGGAGCCCAAAAATCCACGTACTACGTGGCCGTATTGCATAGCACCAGCAAATGGTACTTTTCCATATGAAAAGAAATAGTTTTTCCACCCCAGGAAGGCAGTCTCTAATGGGAAATGCTTCTTCAGACTATTTTTTTTTTTTTTTGAGGTCTGCCAAAGCCCTGAAGATTGAAGAGCTCTATTTTGGTGCTGGGTGGCATATGGCTGGGTGGGTGTTTGGAGAAGCACGGGGCCGCTGGAGAAATCGCGTGTTCCAAGGGAAGGGCTGAGGCTTGGGTTTGTGTTTCTTGCCTCGTGGTGAAAACATTCTCATTTGAGGAGAATTATTTATTTTAAATGTCTTTTTTCCCCCGTTTCTACCTGACTGATTGGCAGACTTCCCTCACGCTGTATCTTCCTGAGGCATCCTCTGACCACAGGTTTTAACAAAACAATCTCTGCTTCCCCTGTCTCCTCCCCAGCATCCCCAGTGCACGCTTACATTGTGCTCCAAATCAAAACACTGCATTTTTTGGCTGCAGGGACTCCATTAATTGCAGAACTCAGCTTTTTCGTTCTTGCTGAAAGACTGTACTTGTGATTTGAAGAGAAATCCAACCCAGAGGCACCTTACCCCGAGCTTTTCTTTAAGCAGTCGAGGCGTCGATTCAGGCAGTTGGAGGTTAGGGGACGTGGCTTATGATAGTGAACAAGGGAAGAAGGTTATTTTGGTATTAACTAAGGAAAATGGAGTATGTCGTGCTTTTAAAATTAGAGGTTGCTATTGGTGGAGCAGGGGTGAAATAATGAGGGTGGTGGTTTCATCCCTGCCCTCCAGCTTGCCCGTGGCCCTGGGAAGGAGTACCCTTCCTCACGGCCGAGGAAAATGGTCATAGAATCACAGAATGGTTTGGGTTGGAAAGGATCTTAAAGATCACCCAGTTCCAACCCCCCTGCTCTGGGCAGGGACACCTCCCACCAGACCAGGTCATCATGGTGGGGAAGTCCCAGCATCGCCTTAGATTAAATTTCCATGCGGAATTTCTGCAGAATTCCAGTGTATGGGTGGGATGCAGTGCCCGAGCTGGGGCTGGGGAGGTTGCCCATGCCATCCCCACCTTCCTGGCAGGGCCACCAAGGCAGGAGGGCTCTGGTACCCTCTGCCACCGGCGATGTGCCTTCCCTGTCTGCTCCAACTTCTTGTTTTGAAACTATTGTCAGCTATTAGGTAAGGCAGGAGGGCTCTGGTACCCTCTGCCACTGGCAACGTGCCTTCCCTGCCTGCTCCAACCTCTTGTTTTGAAACTATTGTCAGCTATTAGGTTGGAATCCTGGGCTGCACAGGGAAGAGTGTGGCCAGCAGGTTAAGGGAGGTCATTCTCCCCCTCTGCTCTGACTGGGGAGGCCACAACTGGAATACTGTGTCCAGTTCTGAGCTCCCCAGTTCAAGAGGGACAGGGAACTGCTGGAGAGAGTCCAGTGTAGGGCAATAGAGATGATGGAGGGACTGGAGCATCTCCCTGATGAGGAAAGGCTGAGAGAGCTGGGGCTCTTCAGCCTGGAGAAGAGAAGGCTGAGGGGAGACCTTATTAATGCTGACAAGGACCTAACGGGTGGTTTTGGGGAGGATGGAGCTGGACTCTTTTCAGTGGTTCCCAGTGACAGGATGAGGGGCAACGGGCACAAGCTGGACCATGGGAAGTTCCACTCCAATCTGAGGAAGAACTTCTTTGGGGTGAGGGTGACGGAGCCCTGGCAGAGGCTGCCCAGGGAGGGTGTGGAGTCCCCTTCTCTGGAGATCTTCAAGCCCCACCTGGATGGAGTCCTGAGTGATGTGCTCTGGGCAACCCTGCTTTGGCAGGGGAGTTGGACTGGATGATCTCTATGAGGTCCCTTCCAACTCCAACAGTTCTGTGACTCTGTGATTAGCGTGAGGAGGGTTGTCACAGGACTGTGTTATCTGTGAAAACGAGAGAATACTTGAGGCTGGAGGGGGGCTCTGGAGAGCATCCACTGCGCTTTGTTAGGGCACGGATGGGCAACTCCATTTCACAGTGCCACTTTATAAGTGTTGCCAGCTCTGCTTGTGAGCATCCCATAAGGATCTCCATCCCAGAATGGGTGCGTTGCCTCTCCCTGCGACCATCCCTCTTTCATCCCACTATCCCATTCCTCCTTCGCGGTGCCTGGCACCGGAACCCTTCCCGACACATCCCAGCAGAGAACTGCCTGGAGACGGGAATTAAATACATCCCTTTTGGTGCTGCGGCTGCTCCTTCAATAACATCCCGGTAGGAGGGAAATGATGCAAAGAACTGGGAACGTGGCAGATGGCTCTGCAACAAAAAAAAAAAAAAAAAAAAAAACAAAAAAAAAAAAAAAAAAGTAAAAATCTGCTCCAAGAGGGTGAAGGGGCTGAAATCAGAAATCAGCCCTGACGCACTCCCCCATGGAGGGAGAAGGGAACGGATCGGAGTCTCTCAGAATAATATGGGGGGGGTGGGTGGGTTAAAATAAAATTAAAAAAAAATAAAAAAGAAAAGGAGATAATAAAAATACCAGGCCAGATTCTCAGACAGCGTGAATTTCCGTCACTGCAATAAACGTGCATTAGGCAGTTTTCTTCAGAAAACTGCGCTGCTGGCTCTGTTTTTCCAAAAAAAACAGGAAATGCTGCTGCAGTTCGCTGCGCAGAAAGGCAGGTTTTTCCCCTTTTTTTCGGGTAAGTGGCTAATAGGAGCGAGGGGAGGCGAGCCCAGAGGGCAGTAGCCTGCTGCCTGCCTTTACCTGGGAAGGGCATCAATATGTGTGGGGCTGCCTTGCTCCTGAAGCACAGATTTTATGACATTTTTGAAACCTGCTATAATTTGCGCTAACGACGGGTAGCCGCCGTCCCGAGCAGCATCCAGGCGAGCTGCCTGCGAGGTGTCAGAGAGCTGTGCCTGTGTGAGTGATTAAAAATTACCCCGAGAAGAGGAACCGGCTGATAAGAAAAATACCTTGGCTGTCAACCGCTATTTTGTTTTTTTAAGTGTCAAGATAGCTCCTAGGAGAAGAGCACGGTCTGAATAAACCGGGGAGGTATTTATAGTGCCGGCGCATAAACAACGTGTCTAAATTGAGCAGGGGAGCAGAAACCTGGGTTTGCTGTGGGGCACGAGGAGAAATTAAGATGTTTAGCATCAGCCCGGTGTCTGGCTCTCGCAGGGAGGGGTGAGCTGCTCGGCTCCCCCTCGGTTCCCTTGCTGCAAACGGGCTGAATTTGTTTCATCTCTGACCGCCTTTCCTTGGGGGCAATGTCTATAGTTCAGGGATAAGTGGTGATAAAGCATTCGGTGTTCTGGGAGGGCCTGCTGCAGACTTAGATTTCCAGAGAAATCACAGAATCGCAGAAGGACATGGGGTTGGCAGGGACCTCTGGAGATCATCTCCTCCAACCCCCTGCCAGAGCAGGGCCACCCAGAGCAGGTCCCACAGGAACGTGTCCAGGTGGGTTTGAATGTCTCCAGAGAAGGAGACTCCACCACCTCCCTGGGCAGCCTCTTCCAGGGCTCCGCCACCCTCAAAGTCAATAAGCTCCTCCTCGTGTAGAAATGGCACTTCTTATATTCAAGTTTGTGCCCATTGCCCCTTGTCCTGTCCCCGGGCACCACTGAGAAGAGTCTGGCGCCATCCTTTTGCCCCCTGCCCTTTAGCTCTTGCTCAGCATTGATGAGATCCCCTCTCAGGCTGCTCTTCTCCAGCCATATTTTTTTCTCTTTAAAAAATTGTTGTTTTTTTAATTGGAACATTACTTTTAAAGTAACGAGACGTATGAAATGCGTAGATTTGTAACTGCCCATCTCCCTTCTAGTAAAGAAAATCAGGCTGCCAAAGTACTGGCGCACTAAAGCAGAGGCTGCCAACCACAAATTGACAGAAAGTTTTATTGCGCTTCAAACTATCGTCAGTTTAATAGGAAAAAAAAAAAAAACAACAACCAACCAACCAACCCTCCGAAATTGTGATGGGAAGATGTTAGTGCTAAAAATAACTGTTCTTTCTGCACAGATGGGCAGCGGTAGAGTTTAGACACTACGCTCCCCCTCTGCTTAGAAGCCCCTCATCTCAATTCACCTTAAAAAATAACCTGGCGACGAACGCAGGGAGGAAAAGCTTGAGAGCATCCTTCACTCCCAGTTCTGGCTCCGGCCTCCTGTTTCGGGCTCCCTTTTTGTGGTTATCACAGAATTCAGACAGTTATTGGTGTTTCAGATCCAGGGTGGCGCGGGGGCCAGATGTTAATATCTGGGTATCACGCTCTTACTTAGCCAATGGGATAAAAACACAGGGTTTTTTTCCCCCCTATTTTCTCTACAGTCCTGGAAGAGGAAGGATTGCAGTGGAAATTTTTATTTTTATCTCCCTTTTTATTTCTAGAGCTGTAAATCTTCCCTTAGTCCTGCAAGAGGGACTGTATTTTTATACCAGGTCTCGCATCAAGTTTGGCTCTTGCCTTCACGGGCCTTAGACTGCAGTTGTGAATTGGCTTAATTCTTTGTAATTAATTTACCATTGCTGGGTGATTAACTTTTAACACATTGTTTTTGAGGCTTTTGAGAGAAACTGTGGGTTTAAGGGAGGTAGCACCCCCCCCCGAAACGCACATTAAAGCATGTGGAGGGAAGGGCCACGCGGGGAGCCAACGTAGGTCTGAATGGGCTCTGGCTCTTAATAATAATAAAAAAAAAACATCTGACAAAATATTAGGCCCCATTTTTTGGATTTGTGTGGTTTTGCCAGTAGCTTTTGCTGGAGGGTTTCTCTTCGCTCCCCTCCCGGGGGGTGGGATGCCAAGACCCCCCGTTTCGGTGCTTTTGGGATGATGCGCTGTTGAGTTATCGCAATCCCAAAATATTTTTTTTTCCCCACCTGGTTAAGATTTATTTCTCCATGTTTCCCCATTACGAAGGACACCTCCTCCTGTCCCTGCCTATATCCCAGCCAGCAAATTGCAGCCCAGAAACCCCAAAAGATTTTAAGGGGAAATTTCTGGCATTACTTTGGAGAGAGAAAAGAGCTGTGTAACCTTTGTGTGGCCAAATGGCTTCTGGAGACTCTCACGGGGGGGCAGGGGGGAGTTGTTGCTGTTATAAACTTACTAGTGATCTATGATTTTTCAACTCGGCCAACTCTTGCAGTGAAATAGAAGAGGGTCATATCAATAAGAGATTTTTTTTTTTTTTTTTTTTTTCTGAGGCAGTATATTCCGAGCTCTAGAAATTGCCTGATTGCAGCCAGCTCCATCTGGGTGCTTCAGAAATTTAGACATAATTTGAGGGTTATTATAGGATAGAATTAGCCAAAGCGCTTATTTACAGATTTATTTATTTTTTGTCCTCCATCTGCCCCCTGATTAACGGGGAGAGGCTGCTCTCAGCAGTGGGATGCTGTGGTTTTTCACTGTTCTCTGGCCGCTTCAGGAGGTATCTCAGGACCCTCCTGAGTGTCTAAAGCCAGCGCTAATCATGGTATTGACCATGGTGTGGGGATAGAGGATGGGTTGTCCACATCCTACTGTGGTACCTTCCCCTGGGAGCACGGTGCCCATCACCACCCAAAGCCAGCAATGGGGACATCGTGGCCAACGTACGTGGGATGGGATTCAGTGCAGTGATGGATTTTTGGTGGGTTTGGTGGCCACAACCATTGTCCTTCGGGATGCCTTTGCCTTCCTGGGGAACTGTAGGGAATCTAGGAGCTATCAGGCTCATTAACTGAATTATTAGGGTTTCAGATGCTGGGGAATTCTGACCCCAGCATCACCCCAACGCCACCAAACCTCCTCTGTGTTATGTGTTTATCGAGCTGTCAGGTGTCTCTAAGGATTTGCACAACCCCGTTTCTCACTGGTGTTTCCTGGGAACGAAATATTGAGTCTAAACCTGCCATAGCCAGAGACAGAGAAAAAAATAACAGCTTAAATAGTCTGCTCTTTGGCTGGGGGTGGGATAATTGCATCGCCTTTTTCAGCTCAGCTAGGTCTCTAAACCCAAGAGCTCTACCTCATTAGAAATAACAACTTGTAATTAATAACTTATGAGAGGACAGATGTGGACAGAAATAGTCTGCTCTTTGGCTGGGGGTGGGATAATTGCATCGCCTTTTTCAGCTCAGCTAGGTCTCTAAACCCAAGAGCTCTACCTCATTAGAAATAACAACTTGTAATTAATAACTTATGAGAGGACAGATAGATGCATTTTTCTCCAGTGGTAGCACTTGCTGCAGATAGAGCGAATGCTGGAAGCAGAAGGCATGATTATTAAAAAAATAAAATAAAAGATACTTTCATATCAAACTTGAGGAGAGAAATCCATCGGTTGAACCTGTGCTCATCCTCCAGAGCTGCTCTGCTCTACATTATTTAAGGAAGTTAATGGACATTTTTCCTAAATTAGGATTTTCCTGTGTTATGGACTATGGCATTACGTGCTGGACTCTACAGAGGGATGCCAGATCACTATGGGTGGCTGTAATGACTGAATTTAATCAGCAGCAAAATTTCTAATAATGTCTAATACTAAAGCTCTACTTTAATGCCATTTCAGCCTCTGCCCGGGAGGAGACGAGTCCCAAAACTTTGTCCTTGCCTTCCTTTAAGCTCATTATTTTTAATACTTTGAGAACAGCGGCAGCTCCTGGTTTGTGCAGAAGGAATATAATTCCTGGAAACAGCGAGAGATGGTCTGGGAAGGGATGGCCCCAGGTACCCTGGAGTGACATTGGTGAAATTACAGGGAATTCAGGCAAACTAGCATTGGTTTTTCCCTCAGGAGCCCTGCTGCCGGCTGGGAAACTCTGCCCTTGGACACAGCAAATGGTGTTTTCACAGCTTCTGTTTTTGAATAATAGAGAGAGGTGTTTTGTTGGACACTTAGTTTGGGTTTTACGTTGGAATATAGGCCCAAGCATCCCTCTTTTCAGGTGCGTTGCTGTGATTTGTGTGCAGGCAAAGCTTTCCTTTGCAGTCACTGGCCATTAACGGCCCTGGAGAGCACATCACAGGATCTTCATGGTTGGAAAGGACCTCTGAGGTCATTGAGTCCAACCATACAAACACACAAATGACCCCCACAGTCTCAGGCACTAGAGCATGCCCTCAAGTGCCACATCTACTTCTTCAGCCTGGAAAAGAGAAGGCTCTGGGGAGACCTTATAGTAGCCTTCCAGTGTCTGAAGGGAGCTCCGGGAGAACTGAGAGAGACTCTTTGTCAGGGAGTGCAGTGACAGGACAAGGGGTAACGGTTTTAAATTGGAAAAGGGGAGACTTAGATTAGATAGAAGAAAGAAATTCTTCACTGTGAGGGCGGTGAGGCACTGGAACAGGTTGCCCAGAGAAGCTGTGGCTGCCCCATCCCTGGAAGTGTTTAAGATCAGGCTGGATGGGGCTTGGAGCAACCTGGTGTGGTGGGAGGTGTCCCTGCCCAGGGCAGGGGGGTTGGAACTTGACGATCTTTAAGGTCCCTTCCAACTCTAACCGTTCTATGATTCTGTGATCCTACGTGCTTCTTAAATCCCTCCAGGGATGGTGACTCCACCACCTCCCTGGGCAGGCTGTTCCAGTGTCTGACCACCCTCTCAGGAAAGTCATTCTTCCCAATATCTAATCTAAACCTCCCCTGACCCAACTTCAGACCATTTCCTCTGGTCCTGTCATTATTCCCTTGGGAGAAGAGGCCAACCCCCACCTCTCTACACCCTCCTTTCAGGTAGTTGTAGAGGGCAATGAGATCTCCCCTCAGCCTCCTCTTCTCCAAACTAAACATGCCCACCTCGTGGTGGAAGCCTTCTTTAGGAGTGATAAGAAAAGCCTACCAAAACCTTTAACTCTGGCAAATGGGTGGCTTTTTAATTGTATGCACGGCAGAACAGCATGTTTGCTTCCAAACCAGAGTTTAAAATTTATATGGCGAGTGAATATTAATAAAATAGACAACTTGGTAAAATTTTAACGGGCCCATTAACATGATGAAGGCACAGAAGGATCTGCTGGCTGCCTACTCTACTGATGAGTAAGTTCTTAGGGAAAAGAGAAAAAGCACCCCAAAAAAAGCACAAAAAAAGCCTTTCATACCAAGAGAAGGAGAGGAAAACTTGTTAGTCTGATGTGTTAGAGGCCGTTGGGCCCTGCACGGCTGCCGGCCTCCTCCTGCTTTGTGCATCTTAGGTTTTAAAGGTCATCACGAAACTACTTCTGCATTAAAGTAAGAGGCCTATATTTATCTGGCCATAAATTAATGGAAAATAGTCCCCAGGCGGTTATCAAGAAGGGCTGTCAGGAGCACCCAGCTGCTCCTCCTGCTTTTTTTTAATGGGAAATCATGGAAATACCGGTTGATTTTTGGTGTGGTGCTTTCCTGCCCGGGCAGGGGATGGTGCAGGTAAGGGGAGAGCTGGGCTGTGGACGATGTGTTTTCCCATCATGAAGATGGTGTGGGAACCTGCCTGGGCTGGGGATGGTCCTGTCCTTGTGGTGGGAAGAGGTGGAATGGTTTTGGGCTCCTTGGAGCGGGATGAGGCGTTCCTGGTGTGGGATGGGGATGCAGACACCGACACCATGTGGGATGGAACCCCCAAGGACCATTCCTCTCCCCAGCCCCACTGCCAGCTTTAACTCACCCAAAACCAACACAAAGGTGATGGTTACAGCCAGGGCTGGTGGGCACTGGCTACTTGAAGCCCGTCACAGCAGAAACCCACTGCAGAACTTAGAGCTGGGAGTCTGAGGCTTTCCTGAGAAAACAGAAAGGGAAGGGCAGGCCGGGAAACACAACGGAATTGGAGGAAAATGGGAAAATTGATTTCTTGTCCAAGGGCTTCTCAGAGCAGGTTAGCACCTCTCAGCATCGTCTGCTTTGTGTGACAGGTATTCCCTGTAATGACGAGCTCTTCATCCTGAGAGGCTGTTAAATAATTTGCACCCTTGCGTTTGTTAGTGAATAGGATAAATTGATTTTGAAAGAAAAATTATATACCTGCAAATATTTTTCTCTCTCCAGTGAGCTTACAAGGGGTTCCATCAATGGAACAAAACATGAAGCTGGTTTTCCTGAGATTCAGATCATTTTTTTGTTAGGAATCAGGTATAAAATTCCTCCTGTGAAAGCCTACTGGTTTGGGAGAGGCAGGATGAGAGGTTGGGAGATAGAAACAGCAGCTGGCAGGGATGGGGCAGCCCAACCCAGCGGGTGGCAGGTCCTGTGCCCCGACATTGCCTGGGGAGAGCAGCACCAGCCAGGGGATCTCTTGGGGATGGGGATGGGATGGGGGTACGGATGGGATGGAGATGGAGGTGGACATGGATGGGGATGGGGGTGTGAATGGGGATAGGATGGGAAGGGGATGGGGTAGGGATGGGGGTGAGATGGGAGTGAGATGGGGTGGGATGGGGATGAGGATACAGATGGGGATGGAGATGGGATGGGATGTGGACAGGGATGCAGATGGGATGGGGATGCAAATGGGGATGGAGATGGGATGCAGATAGGATTGGGATGCAAATGGGGATGGAGATGAGATGGGATGGGGATGACATACAGAGGGGATGGAGAAGTGGATGTGGATGTGGGTGCAGATGTGGATGGGATGGGATGGGGATGTCATGCAGATGGGATGGGGATGCAGATGGGATGGGGATGCAGATGGGGTGGGGGTGCAGACGGACTGGGATGGGGATGTGGATGGGATGGGAGGGGATGGGGAAGGGCATGTGGCTACAGAGGGGATGGGGAAGTAGATGTGGATGCAGATGTAGATGTGGATGGGATGGGGATGCAGTTGGGATGGGGATTGGGGTGTGGATGGGGATGGGGAAGAGGATGGGGATACAGATATGGATGCAGGTGCCAAGTGGTCCCCTTCCCTGAGCCCTGGCAGTGTCGCTGACCCATGTGTTTCCCCCACTGCCCTTTGTTGCACCCCCCATGGCATTTTGATAGCAAACCTTTGACAATAAGGCTTAATACTTTTTTTTTTTTTTTTTTTAGTTTTTTTAGTGTTAGCAAGGCAAAGAAAAAGCCTGGGAGGGGGGGATTCCCACCCAGCAGTCAGCTCCCTGCAGAGCAGTGTTGCTGTGGCCGGGGTGGCCACCCTGGCAGTGTCCCCAAGGTGGGGGACAGCTCCCCCCAACCCTCAGCAAAGCCTGAGACACAGCCAGGGCCACGATTATCACCTTCCCTATACGGGGAGAATTGCATTTTAAGCAATTTGTTTTCTAAAGCGTGGGTCAGGGGAGTTAAGCAGCCATCTGCTTTCACAGGCACCGCTGAGCCCCTTCCAAGGGCGGCTCCCACCATTTGCATGCGGGATGAGACACGTTCGTTAGCTAATGAGGTCTCCCTCGGAAGTCAGGTCTGAAGAAGCAGAGGGGGAAAGGTCTGGGCTTTCAGGGGGAAGGTGCAGCTAACAAGCAGCTGCAGAGCAAAGGACACAGATGGAAGAAGTGCTCACCCCAATTACCATTTTTCTAAAAATGGCAGGTTTGGGTTTTTTTTTCTATGCCCGTTAGATATGTGATTGCTTCCACTTCACGTAGTAAACAGAAAACACACCGGTGACCGGGGTGAAAATACACCATATAAAGTGTAAAATGGTGTCCTGGCTGGGTGTGTGGGAAGGGGGGAGGAGTGCTGGGTTTTGGGGGATGCTCCAGGAGGGGTGTGGGCTCAGGTGAGCGCAAAAAACCACCGGGGTCCTGTTTTTCTCTGAAGAGATAAAACAGAAAACTGAGTTTTATGTCTTGTGTTACGCTCGGGCGTATTAGCAGTGGAAATCACGATGCACAACTAACGCTTTAGTTCCATTAGCAGTAGCATAAAGTGTAATAAAATGTTATTTTTCTGGCTGTCACCAGGCGCGTATCCGTCCCCGGCTCCCCCTCGCTCCAGCCCCGCTGTCGTTTTTCTTGTGCCTTCCAAAGTTGCCTTTGATTTTCTCCTGACTGAGAGGCATTCCTGCCAGCTAAGCAGAGGATGTGTTTGCAGAGGTAGATTTAGCTTCCTGAAAACCAAATGTCATATTTCCAGTTTGCTGTACTAGGATAAAATGGCAGGGTAATTCTATTTACAGATTGCTACAGATACCATTTAAAAAAAAAAAAAAAAAAAAAGGTAAAAAGCAAGGAGCAGCAGGATTTCTTCTAGAAGCCTCCAGAGATCCGCAGGCATGGTTTCCCTCTGGTTCCTGAGGCTGGATGGGTCACTGGGATGGCCAAGTCTGGGAGGAGGGAGGCGGTGGAGGAAGGGCAAGGGCGGTGTTGTGCCTCTTAGTCATATTTTTTTTTTCCCTTTAAATTTTTTGAAGCTTGGATCTCAGCCTGGCAGCGCAGGCTGGGTGAGCAGATTGCTGGTGAAGCCCTTAAAGAGGAATCAGTGTATTTTGTAGGATCTACCTGCTGCTGGCTGGTGGGTCGGGACGCACGGGCACGGGCTTCGTTTGTGCGTACGATGCAGAAAGCGGAGGGTTTGTGGGCATTCATCAATGCAATGAAAATATGGAATAAATTAGTCATACTTTAAGATCTCGACAAGTCCAACTTTACATTGCAGTTAGCAGCTCTTGCTAATTTAATATTCAATAATAATTTAATAAACGGAGCTGGTGAGGGGTCTGGAGCTCAAGTCTTATGAGGAGAGGCTGGGGGTGTTCAGCCTGGAGAAAAGGAGGCTGAGGGGAGACCTCCTCGCTCTCTCCAACTCCCTGAAAGGAGGGTGTAGCCAGGGGGGGTCGGTCTCTTCTCCCAAGGAACAGGCCATGGGACAAGAGGAACCACCCTCAGGTTGTGCCAAGGGAGGTTCAGGTTGGAGATTAGGAAAAATTTTTACACAGAAAGGGTTATGAAGCTTTTGAATGGGCTGCCCAGGGAAGGAGTTGAGGCACCATCCCTGGAGGTGTTCAAAAGACGGGTTGACATGGTGCTGGGGGACATGGTTTAGTGATGGGGTTTTTTTTGTCAGAGTTAGGTTGATGGTTGGACTAGATGATCTTGAAGGTCCCTTCCAACCCAGATGATTCTATGATTCTATAATAGGAAGGTCCTTTCCAACCTAGATGATTCTATGCCTCTGTAATAGGGGAATCAGTTATTCCCTGTGTCTCCCCTTGTCAGCAGCACCTTCAGAAGTGGCCACGGTGGTAGATGTGAATTAATTCAGTTACGTTCCCTTTATTTCTGGCTCCTTTCACCTTCAGGGTGACAGTTTAATAGCTGCTGTGTGTAAATGGCAGCCATGCCAACGCCTTTCCTTTTATGCATTTAAAAACATCAAATATGTGTCACTGAAAAATTCAACCACCCCCCCAAAAGATTTATGTGCATCCACCATTGTCCATAACTGGTGGGAGTTTTTCTCCCTTGCTCGTTGCAGGGATGACGTGCCAAGCCAGGACATCCTACACTGAGGATGAGGTGCTCTGGGGTCATCGGTTCTTCCCTGTCATCTCCTTGGAAGAGGGGTTCTTCAAAGTTGATTACTCCCAGTTCCACGCCACGTTTGAGGTGCCCACCCCACCCTACAGCGTGAAGGAGCAGGAGGAGATGCTGCTCATGTCCTCTCCCTTGATAGCCCCCGCTGTGAGCAACAGCAAGGAAAGGAACAACTCAGTGGAGTGCCTGGATGGGCTGGATGAAGTTGGCACAAAACTGCCTTCAAAACTGCAGAAAATAACCGGGAGGGAAGACTTCCCCAAAAAACTCCTCAGGATGAGTTCCACCACCTCTGAGAAGGCCTACAGCATGGGAGATTTACCCATGAAACTCCAGCGGATCAGCTCGGTCCCGGGGAACTCAGAGGAGAAACTGGTGTCTAAGACCACCAAGATGATGTCGGATCCCATGAGCCAGTCGGTGGCCGACCTCCCTCCCAAGCTGCAGAAGCTGTCGGGGGGTGGTGGCCGGATGGAAGGCAACCTTCCCCCCAAACTGCGAAAAATGAATTCGGATCGTTTCACATAACCCGGCGGGGCCTGGAGCTGCCGAGTCGAGCTTGAACTTCTGCTGGTGAGGAGCAGGGTGGGCCAGGAGAGTGGACACCCCCCCAGCTCCCTGACCAGCCCGAGGTGTCCTGAACTCTGTGTGGTCCCCTGTAGAGCATCCCCAGGGGATGTTCCTACTGTAAGTAGGAACCCGGGGACGACGGGGCGAGCGGATGTTCGTTGGCATGTAGTTATCACAACGCGCATGCAATAATAGTGTGCAATTTTTGCATATAGTTTTACGGCATGACTCCTATTATATTTATACTGTATATTCTCCAAAAAAAAAAAAAAAAAATACGGGAAGGGGCGTTCCTTTCCCCTGTATTTCTTAAAGAGTAAGTGGTAGGTAAAACATGCGAGTGGGTAACTTTCAGGGTAAGTTATAATTTGATTTGAAAATGGTTTGGTTTGGTTTTTTTTTTTTTTCTGATGTGGATTGTGATGTTTTGTTCAACAAAGTAGTTATGGTGCATGGCATTTTTCTTAAAAGAAAGGTGTATTAGTTGATTCCTCACACCAAATCTGCTAGCCTTAAATGAACCGCTGGTTTCTATTTTGCTTTAACGTTTTCTTGGGGTTTCTTTTCCTGCGTCTAGGCTACCCAAAAAGAGTTCAAATGTATTTCATAAGGCATTGTTTAGAGGAGAAACTTGTACTAATAAGCCTAGGCAAAGCACTCAATAAATGAGTAAAACTCACAATTTAGATACAATTAGTAAAGATTTTTTTAAAATCTTCGTGATTTATAATATATGTGCAAGAAACCCATTTTAAGCAAGCAGGACAAGCTTGATTTCTCCTGTTGGCAGAATAACTAAACGTGAAAAGAGCTGAATGTCTCCACGAAGCCAAGCAGGGGTTAACTCTGGATGAACTGCACCCCAAAGGCTGAGTTAGTTCCCCCTGAGTCCCGCAGTGCCCACGTTTCTCTCCCTGGGTTTTGCCAGCTGGTGGTGATGCCAGGGATGGTCCCAAGCCTGGGCAGGCACGTTGCTGCCTTGCGCCTTACTGCTTTCTCTGTGGTGAAAATGATGTTTAAACATGTTCTTAACTGAAGTTGACCCTGTGGGTTTCAAAATGAGTAATACTTTGTATAAATGTTTGGTTGGATGTCCTTCCGCCCTTGTGTTTGGGTTTCCTCTTCCACCTTGTTTCGCCCTGGGAGGGGTTTGAGCTGGGAGGGCTGGGGTGCGGGTGTCCCCATCACTGTGGTTTTCACTGCTGGAGCACCCCAAAATGTGGGAGGTCAGCTGTTGTGGTGCCTGAGGACACCCGTGGTCCATGGTCTGGGTTGCGGGTTCAAGTCATGATTGCTTCCCAGGGGCTTCTTCATGGAGGAGAAGGTCTGGGTGAGATGGAGCGATGGGCAACACGGATGGGGAGGTGGGTATGAAACCCACCACCACCAGCAGGTAGGAGAGGGCTCTGTGTGACACCCTGGAGACCAAAGCCAGGGGGCATGGCCAGACGTGGAGCAGGAGGTGTCCCATGGCTCCAGTGGTGGCCAGATACTTCTGACACACAGGCTCTGGACCATCCTGCACCGATGCTGATGCTTGCTGCATAACAGGTAACAACAGATCTGATGATCTTTGAGGAAAAATAATTGTTTTTGTTCCAAATGTTGGCATGGAGTAAGAGCTTGGAAGCTCAGCTTGGCTGAGGGTTGGCTCGGACACGGCTGGGCTCAGGGCTTTCCCTGGAATTGCAGTGTGCGACCCATCGGTTGTACCCCCAAGGACTTTATACTTGACTTCCAAAGTTTCTTTTCATCGTTGATCATGGGGTTTGGGTGGCACTGCATGCTTTTTACACCTCCGCCTGGACTGCAAGTCTCTGCTCGTTGCTGTGGAAGGGCAGGGCGTGCTGATGTTGTCCTCTCCACGCGTGGTGAGCAGATTGCTGATGCAGCAAGGTGAAACCCGGACTTTTGCCCGCATTTGCTAACACTTCCTCAGGTTGCCTTGTAAAATACCGCTGATTTTTGTACCACTCTTCTACCAGTCCTTGACTGACAGCAGAAATAGCCATGTGCAATTGCCATGTGTCAAGAGTAAAACCACCACCGAGACCAACCCAGAGACCCAAGAACATTAATTAGCATGGTGAGATGGTTTAGAAGACAGGGTCTCCAGCAGCTCTCCTCAAACCCCCCTTTGGTTTATCCATGGTGGATGGAGGACCACTGAGATGCTGCCGGAGCTTGACCCATTGTCCCACTCGGTGACACTGCTCTGGTGTCCCCATTTTTGTGGCTCAGGTACCAAAAAGTGCAGCTTTGAGCTGGTATCTCCATCCCGGGACATCAAGGTCCCACCTGGTGGCTGCCCATTTTTGCCCAGGTCTCCCACCAGCTGCGGGGGTGGCTCATGGTCCAGTTGACATTTCTTTATGGAAAAGTAGATGTGACGTGTCCCCAGACTGGGAGCAATGGTATTTCACCAGCTGTGCCCTGTGGCCACCAGCATCTTCCCACCTATGGGGTGACCCCAGGTCCTGGCTTCAGGAGGGCCAAGGGGCGGTTTTCTTTGGGAAACTATGGGTGAATCTGTGTACGAGACTGAACTAATTAGCAGTGTGGATGTGTTCTACAAATTGAACTTAAAATAGGTGACAGGGAGAAGTGTCATAGCTGTAAAATATATTGTCAACCTGAGTGGCTGCAGCCTCCTCAGTAGCCTCTATAAACCCATCCTAAAGTATGTGAAAGTGTCCTCACTTTTATTTAAGTTAATGCCATAGAAAATACTAAGTTATGATTATCTGAGAAGCTTTATTTTATTTTATTTTATTTTTTTAAATCAAAATCTGCGTACGTGTCTGTCATTAACCAGAGTGAAAGTACAGGCACGGATGGTAACTTTCTTTAGTGACTCATTTTAGGAAGTTATTTCTGGTTACTCTTTCATTTTTTATTGGTGTGGTTGGTGTGGCCACTTTTTTTTTTATTTTTTATTTTCTCCTAATTAACATTTTAGCCCAGCCCTAACGCTTATGCTAAGAAGAAGTGAACTGTTTGATTGCACAGCCGGTCTGTGTTCTCTACTGCTGAATTAATGCTTGAATTATATTGTAAATTGTACATATTCAGATTAGAACAAACTAAAAGCATTTTCTGGCATGCAGTCTATAACTGTATAAATGTACAAGTTTATTTGGATTATACAGAATAACAAACTCTTGTATTCATTAATACTGCAAGCTCAGTTTTATCTAAAGCTCTATTAAACTTTCAAAAATTGTTCGGTTTAAAGCTGTTTGTCTTTTCTCCGGTCCACTTTTCAGTACTTTAATAAATGGCGATGTCTTTAAGCTGTTTAAGGGCTTCTGATTTCCCCTTTAGCGTGTGCAGCCCCGATATGCCCACCTTCTGCTGAATTTTTGAACTTTATATTAATTTACAAGATGCTGTTTGCTCTGTGGCAGAGGGAGGGAGAAGCTCGTGCTCTCTCTGCACAGAGAAGTAGGGATTTTTATCCTTATCTCCCCCATCCAGCCCCAGGAATTAAAGAAGTCGATCAGGGCTATAAGATCCTTCCCCATTAGAGCAGACCTTCCTCTTTGGTTTTTTACTATAAATTGCCCCGTTAGTGGCTGGGTATCACCCCTCAGGGTGGGAAAAATATGTTCTCTGTGAAGAAAATAAAAATAATAAAAGAATGACAAAAGATACGTGGCGATAGTTGACTTCTTAACTCCTTCCCCTCAAGAGGATGCTGAGGGAAGGTTAATAGAGCGTAACCAAATTTTGTTTTTCCCACTTATCTGCTCTCCTTGCTCTGAGCCCCGACGTGAGGACCATAAAGAGAAGCATCCTGGTATGAAGGCTCTAAAGGAAATATATTCTCCTCCTGTGCTGGGGCAAACGAGGAGGAGAATTTAAACAGCTGAGGTACAGGGGCTTTGTTCTTGCTGGGGGCAATGGTGCTCGAGCCCATTGCTCTCTGGCAGGTTGAACCCCAGATGAGGGCACCACCGGAGGCAGCTGCATCCACAGATATTTTTTTTTTAAATATTAGCTGTGAGTGAATATTGAGGTGGGGGGAGGAGGGGCTGGGGAAGGCAGTTCAACATTCTTGTGTGATAATGGAATTACCGATTCCATGGATTTGAGGTGATTTACAGTTGAGCTTCTTGCATTTCTACTTTATGAAAAAAATAGAGTAAGAGCAAGAAGAAGGAGGAGAGGGGCAGAGAGTGAATGAACTCATCCTTTTATTTATTTATTACCCCTGATTTTTGTGGGGTTATAAGTACTATTTAACCGGTGACGTTAAATCTGCTGACACCACTTCCAAGCACCCTCTGATTGCTGCAAAAATGCACTTGAATTATTATTCCCCCAGATAAACATCTGTGTCTCGTCCTTGGGAGGCTGGGAGGCCCTTGCTGCTATGTTGGGCTGTGCCTGACCCCCCCAGCCCACCCCACTGAGCTGCTTCTCCTCACTTCTGGCACATGGTGAGCTGCTTTTGGGGGAGTTTGAGCAGGTTTGTGGAAAGAGCTGGCCCCAAAGTGGCAGCAAGAGCCAGGGGGGTCTATCCCAGCAGCTCCTGATGACTCTCCACCCATGAGTTCTGCTGTGGGGGATGTGGTTGGAGCCCCGAAGTTCTGCTGTCAGGGACGTGGTTGGAGTCCTGAGAGGTAAGAAACCTGGGGGCATCACACCTGCTACAGCCCACCCATGGCTGGGGGAGAGCCATGGGCTTTAGCACCATCACTCAGGGATGGGCAGGTATCTCATCATTCCCTTCTTCATGAGCAAGGCAGGGAATTAGGGTTCTCCTAGTTCATGGCTATCTATGTTTTGACTATAGACACGACCTCGCTGAGACTCATCCACTGGCTGAGACTTCCCTGACTGTTTCATCCATCAGACACCCACATCAGGAATAGATGTGTCCATCTCCCTGGAGAGAACAGAGCTCTTGACCCAAGTATTGTCTCCACACAGAGTCCTTGCCCAAGCTAATAGATCTATTCATAACACTCATGGACTGTGGGCATCGCCAAGCCATGGATGGAGATAACCCCAACACCACGAGAGGTTTCTCACTATTCAGCCCAGCTTATGGCCATGACCATTAGGCAACTCAGTGAAAGCACCAAGGCTACCATCACTTTCCTCCTGTCAGATGGAGAAGCGAGTAAACATCCCACATGGTAACCAACCATGCAGTTTGTCTTTGAGACTGCTTGCCAGCCCACTGGCACTCACCCAAGCCAACGCAGCCCCAGGCAGCAGCTTCTGTGTCAGTGCCCATCTCTGTTGGACCCAGGAATGGCCTTTGCCAAGCTGGTGGAGCTTTGAGGAACAGCAGGAGCGTGCTGTGAGGATGAGATGTTCTGGTGAGTGCAAACGCCGTGGGCTCAGCAGAGCTTTGTCCGTGTATCCGGGTATGGGAGGTAAGGCAAAATACAGGTAAGAAAATATACAGTGTGCACATAATAATTATATATACATTTTGAGGGACATGAAGGTGGTCCAAGGGCTCTAGCACCTCTCCTATGAGGATGGGCTGAGAGATTTGAGGGGGTTCAGCCTGGAGAAGAGAAGGCTCTGGGGAGACCTTCAAGCCCCTTCCAGTCCCTCAAGGGGCTCCAGGAAAGCTGGGGAGGGACTCTGGATGAGGGAGGGGAGCCCTAGGAGGAGGGGGAAGGGTTTGACCCTGAAAGAGGGGAGATGGAGCTGAGCTGTGGGGAAGAAGTTCTTTGGTGTGAGGGTGGTGAGAGCCTGGCCCAGGTTGCCCCGAGAAGCTGTGGCTGCCCCATCCCTGGAGGGGTTGAAGGGCAGGTTGGAGGGGGCTTGGAGCAACCTGGTGTGGTGGGAGGTGTCCCTGCCCAGAGCAGGGGGTGGCACTGGGAGGGCTTTAATGTCCCTTCCCACCCAAACCCTTCTATCATTATATGATTCTAAGGAAGTGTATAATCTGTGATGTCTATGTAGCCATAATACAGCAGTGGAGATTGCTCTTTGCTCATTCAGATTTATTCCCCATTTCCGCTCTCCAAACTTTTCCATTTGTTTCTGCCTAAAACGGTTGTGGGTTTAGACAAGCGTTTTGGGCGTTGCCTTGGGAGCCGGGTCCTTGGACTCTTTCCACCCCAAGTGCTGCGCGGTGGGGAGCTCGGGACAGATGGAGGAGTGTGGGCACGGCAGCCTCGCTCGCCGCCGGCGTCACCTGGGGACACTCTTCTCTTGGCATCCTCCAGCCTTTCCCTGGGATGGCTCCAGCCGCCGCTTCCTTAAGCGTTCTTGGAGCCTCCGGCAGTCAGACAGAAAAGAAAAGCCAAATTAATGGGCGGCACAACACAGGAACAAAATTAAGCCCTGTGCTGGGGTGATGCTCGGGGGGAATAGAAACGTGACTTTACACCCCACTCCAAGAAGGAACTATACCAAATATATTATATTAATTGACAGTATTGGTAAATCCGCACTTTATAGCAAAGATAACTACAGGAAATATTTTCTACTAATAGATAGTATTGATAAATCCGCACTTTATAGCAAAGATAACTACAGGAAATATTTTCCACTAATTGACGGTATTGATAAATCCACACTTTATAGCAAAGATAACTATACAAAACATTTTATACTAATTAATTGCCAATATTGATAAATCCACACTCTATAGCAAAACTATTTTATTTTTTTAGATTAATTAGCCAAGCTGCCCTTTAAGACCGTAAACCAAAGTATCCTGTTCTTCTTTCAATCAGTGCATTACAAATTTAGATTTTTCATTTCGTGCAAAGTGGGGAAAACTTTCAACATCATACAAATACATTATTGGATAACATACTGTTCCTTCAGTCACAAATTCTCCTTGCTAATAAGAAGAAAAAAAAATGGCAACACCTGTCCGTTGAGGAAATAAGTGCAGAATGGTGGAGAGCCAACGCAGGAATGTTTTTTTCCAACTTATTATTATGGTTTAACCGTGTCTTTAGATGCCTGAACCACATTGCTTTAATTAATAGAGTGCAATGTTAGCTGCCTGTGTGTGCTCCCCCCGGGGTGATGCCCCAGTGTGATGGTGGGGGTATCTGTGAAGGATGGAGATGCCACACGAAGCTTCTGCCACCTCCCTGGGACACCACGGGTAAAACTGGTGGCGACGTGACAGAAAGCGCCACAGCAGTGGGAGCAGGTGCCAAAAGCATCACAGGAAACGAGTTCAGAAACACCACCACAAAAAAAGTTAAAAAAAAAAAAAAAAGAAATCTCACAAACACGTCTGTCTCCTCGGTCTTGCCACCGAAGTTGTTCAGTCTCGCAGACTCTCGGTAATGAGATGATAAAATCCGAAAATACAAATGTGCATGCAAAGAGCAGCCCATAAATATAATTTCCCATTGATGTTTACAGGAATATCGCCATTTGTTCTGCTTCAAGCCCTTCCCTGTGGCACCAGTGAGTGCAAAGCTCTAAGTGAAGATAATTGATTTCTCTTTAACTGGCTTTTGATGGTGTGCAGGGGTGGGGGGAGCCGGGCAGGCGTTAACCACTGCAGGGCAAGGCACTGGCCTTATGCTGGAATGTCAAATTTACCTGTTGGGTTTTTTTGGGTTTTTTTTTTTCCCCTTCTGAAAATCAAAAAGCAGCAGAGTTCGGCTCCCTCTCCCTAAAGCTCAAGACAATAACATGCTGCTTTTTAATACAGGGGCTGCAGCTGGACAATACATGATCTGCCTTGTGCGTGGAGCTAAAAATAGGAATGTACTTTGGACTTGGGAGATTTGAAGATGGAGGTGAAAAAAAATTATGCCGGCTGCAGGCTTGGCACCGGGGGGTCTACCTGTTGGCCAAAACCTGAACGTCCTGAGCTTGCCCAGTTGGGGCATCCTGGGAGTTGGTCCCCAAGTTTGCTGCAAAGCCACAGTGCACAAAATATCCATTGAGAGTAGTATAAATGCAGGTTTTTTTTCTCATTTTTGAAGCACCATGCATTGTCTCCAGCCTTGCGGCACAGCAGATAGAGCCATCGCCAGTACCCCCTGGGAAGCACTGCCACTTTTATCTCCATATACAGAATTTCCTCCTATTTTCGCCTACTCTGCTCAGCACACAGCTCAAGCACCTTCTGCATCAGCAAAAGAGGTGGTGGAGTCACCATCCCTGGAGGTATTTAAGAAACGTGTAGACATGGTTCTTCAGGGCATGCTCTAGTGCCCAAGATTACTGGTTTGTGGTGGGGTGTAGTGTGTGGGTGGGTGATGGTTTTTGGTTTGGTGGTTGTTGTTGTGTGTTTAGGTGGTGGGTGGTGGTTTGTGGTTTTTGTGTGGTGGTTTTTTTTTTGGTGTGTTTTTTTTTGTGTTGGTTGGACTCGATGATCTCTGAGGTCCCTTCCAACCACTACGATTCTGTAACAAATTCTGTAAAAGGGTCCTGATACCAACAGGTATTATTGACATTTTTTGGTAATATTTAGTGCTTTACTGCCGGTTCATGGAAGGAATATTGCCTCACAGGGGACACAAAATACAATTTAAGACGCGTGCTAGGCATTAGTGATAAACATTCAAAAAACTCAATGGCCCCTTCCTAATGCATAATTTAGAATTTAATATTAAAAAAAGCAAGAAACAACAGTTTCTTTGACAAGACCTATTCTTAATTTTTATATTGCGTTCCTAAAGTATCGACTATCAAACTGGGGTGTTGTCTATCAGCTCCAGTGCAGGTCCTGGACAGCACAAATATTTTATTAGCCATCATTTACAATTCTGCACACACACACACAGAGTATTCAACCAGCCCACGTGCCCTCCATACAGACACCTTCATGCTATTGCATAATTTATGTATTTTATATTGTATTTTTTTTTTCCCTCTTGTGTGTACATATTTAGTTTGCTGAGCCCTGAGGAAATCTGTGCTAAGGAAATGGCAGGCTCTGTAAGAAATGTCAGATATTGCTCCCATGCTTCAGCCCCACAGTTACTGGGGCAGAAAGACCACAGTGGAAGGGTGGGTTTAGGTGCTTGTAGGGCTGGGTGTGGGGAAGGCCATTTATTGTCGCCTTAAATCTAGACGTCAAAAATCTCAACTTATAAACAAGTGGATGTGCAAAAAAAAAAAATTAAAATGCTGATTTAGCTGTCAGTGCCTGTCCCTTTCACTCAGGCTGCTTTTGCTCCACAAGCCCTGCACATCCCTCTGCCTCGGGCACAGAGCCCCGGCCGTACCTGGGGATGGAAGAACCAGCCCTTGGCTTCCTCCTGCCACTGACTCAAGGCTCCACGACTCAGCTCAGGTATGGAGAGATTAAATACAAAATTGTTTAAAAGAGTTTGTAAAGGAACTTGTAGTCAAATAGACACATTTGAGGTTTTTCTTTATTAAAAAAAAAACAAAAACACCCAAAAAAAAAGAAAGAAGGGTCCTGGGTAAATGGGAGATGCACATCCCTCTGCCTCGGGCACAGAGCCCTGGCCATACCTGGGGATGGAATAACCAGCCCTTGGCTGACTCAAGGCTCCACGACTCAGCTTGGGTACTGAGAGGTTAAATACAAAATCGTTTAAATAAATCTGTAAAGGAACTTGTAGTCAAATAGATACATTTGAGTTTTTTTTTTTTATTAAAAAAAAAAACCCACAAAAAAAAAGAGAGAAGGGTCCTGGGTAAATGGAAGGGAGCAACCATAGCTTCCCCTGCAGCTCCCACTGAAAATACACACCTGGGCCACAAAGGCCAATTTTAAATGCTGTGCAATCAATGGCACCCCCCTTCACATGATTGATCCAGGTAATTCGGAAAAATACCTGGGCCTATACATAGGCCCATGGAAAGGTATATCAAAACCAGATCTACTTGCGAAAATTGGCTTATAAAAGTAGGCAAAGCACCATTAAAACCATTTCAAAAAATAGATATCTTGAAAGGGCACTTAATACCAAGGATAATATATCTCGCAGATCAGGCTAACTTAAAATCAACATATTTAGAAACCCTCGACTTAGCCATACGAACAACTGTCAAGGAATGGTTACACTTACCAGCATATACCCTTTGGGTTTTTCTCTTTGTTTGTTGGGTTGGGTTTTTTTTTGGTGCTGGTTTAGAAACCCTCGACTTAGCCATACGAACAGCTGTCAAGGAATTGTTACACTTACCAGCATGTACCCCTTGGTTTTTTTTGTTTGTTTGTTGGGTTGTTTGTTTTTTTTTGGTGCTGGTGTTTTTTTCCTTTTGTTTTGGTTTTTTCGTTTTGTTTTGTTTGTTTTAGTTCGTTGGGTTTTTTTTTTTTGCATAAAACTCCTTGCTGTGGGAATTAACAGTTCTCATGTATCTTAAGATGTGAAAAAAGAAAAAAAATAATAATGTTATTTTTCACATTTTTCTCTTTTCCCTCCCTTGATGGGTAGGGAGCAGCGGGTCAGCGTGTCCTAATGGCAGGGTACAGTCTTCTGCCCTATTTGTCACTGTAATGCAAGTGAGCAACCCCAGGCAGGGTGCAGGGCACAAAATAGGTTCTATTTCATTAAGGGCCTTTTTTACAATGAAAGAAAAAATATTCAGGTCTTCCCCTCTGGCTGACATGGGCTTCTCCAGTGAAGCTCCTTACTTTTATATAAATAAGGGAATATTAACATAATGATTGCTATAGTAAAATGTTCAGTTAGTCTGGTTAGGCCAAGTGCCGTAGGAGTCAGGCTGCTGCTGCTTCCATAAATACCTAATCTTCGTATTAAAATGAAAGGGATTTAAGAGATAAAAACTCGAATTACATTTCCAGCGCTCTGCTTCAGTGCCTTTTAAGTAGTTTGGAGCATATAGGCTGCTCCTAGAGAGTTGAGAAATAGCAGCAGCATAGATAGATAGGGTCTTTTTAATGAGAGCTGAACTTCCTTTCCAAGTTTTTCAGAGCTGGCATATTAAAAATAATTGGAAAAAAAAAAAAAATCAGTGTTCTTCAGGCCGGGGAGGGAGAGAGCCAGCATTTCCCCAGGCTCTGCCTCGGGGAGTCCAGTCTAACACCCTGTGACTAAAGTGCCAGGAGCTTTCCCAGCTGGTTTGTTGTGGGACAAGCACATTACAAGTAGTTATTCTGAAATCCCTTTATCTCATGTCACCCTGCCTGGGACTGGGAGTCCTGCAGCCTGGCCACACATGTGCAGCCCCCTCATGCTCCAGCAGAGCATCCTTTCCTTCATCTTATTTGTCCCCTACAAAATATTCTTCAAAAACACAAGAAAAGATTTTGTAACTTAATTTCTGACCCTTCTTCCTGCTCTAGACTTGCCTTTTTCTTTTTTTCCATCAATTTAATAAGGTTGCAAGTGGCTTAAACAACACAGTCGTGGCTGCAAAGGTCCCTTCTTCTCTCTCCAGTGAACGTTCCTCCTGAAGGATGCTTTGTGTCAGGCTCTACAGCTTTTCAACATCTGGGTAAGCGTGAATAAAGGGTTCAGCAAGAGGCCCAGACTCTAAGGAGACGAGAAGGACACACATGCACTGGGATCAGATCCAGCCCTTGGATGTGATTGCTACTTTGGTCCATGAATTTCTTGGGGCTCGTGCAAAGAAATTCATAGACAGGGTCATGATAGGATTGTCTTTGTCCCCGCCATTGCCAGTGGATGTAAGTGTAATTAAATATAATACATATATATATATATAAAAGTAAAATCCACCTGGTCTTTCACACAGCTGGCCTGTCCAGGTGGATGCCCAGCAGCATCCATCCATAGGTGTTGGGGTGAATTAAACATATAAACACCTTTTTTTCCATATATTTTTTTCCCCTCAGGTGCACTCAATGTGGAGAGTGAAGTGCTGTTTAACGAGGCAGCCTGATTCCTGCTCCATCCTCTACACTGGGTTGCTGGAAATGGACCGTTTGTGGTGGATTATCTGTTTCTATGGTGATAGATGGGAATAAACCTGTTGTGGTCCTGGCTGCCTGTTTTCTGCAAGGTCTCCGTTATCAGCAGTGAAAATATTAAATACTAAAACATCTAATTCCATGTAGATCATCAGCTGAGACTTATAGGCAAAAGCTCGGGCTTTAGCCCGTGAAAAATCACTGTGGCAAAACTGCATATGAAAGTTATAGGCCACAGTGAATAACCACCACCGTCCTGATGCCAGGGACATGGGAATTGCTATAAGGGAGGAAGAAAAAATAAAAAGAAAGAAGATGTTTTTCAATCTTGGTCGTGCAGAGCCAGAAATATCGTATTGTCACGGGCAGATGAGAAACTGGAAAATCCATAGATGCCCTACAACATAATAGAAAAAAGGAGGCTGATGCAGAAATGAGTTTTAAAAGCTATAATTTTATTTTGAGGAGCAGTTAATTTAAAAAAAGGCATGTATTTTCTAAATATTCCCCTTTTGTCCTTAGATGTGAAATCTGGCAAATGTTTCCGAATTCGGCTCCGACATCTGAATGCAAAGGGGAGCTCTGCATCCGCCAGGAGAGTTTGCTGCACGGCACGTGGAGTCAGGAGATTTTCAAATGGAAATACTATAAAATCCTTATACACCCGTAAACGCCACTGGGAACTGAAGTTGTTCTCAACGTGGTCTGAAATCCTGGAATGGGAGTTTTGCCGGAGTAAAAAACCGAATGATTACCCTGCCATCCTCTTATGATTCACATCACAGCCGGCAGCCACAGCAGATATCAGCGTGTGCCTCTGCTTAAATCTTTAATATTTCAAATGCATATTTAGATACCTCTTCCCCGATGCGAGAAGCCTCAGCGTAGCACTCAGGAGGATTGCCCTTCGGAGGGAGGTGGAATTGAAATATTTAAATGTGTTACACTTCCAAATGCCAGCTTACCACTCACCTCACTTGGAGAAATAAGAAATAAATAATAGAAGAGCGAATAGAAAAGTGGATCGCATGATTACTCAGTCCCAGAAGTACTAAAGTCATGGAATGACTGGAAAATTACACTTTTACAGAGAGGGAAAATTCGCTCTTTGGGTGAGAAGTGTCTGTGCTTACCTGGAGTTAGGAACAGAGATGAACCCTATCAATTAAAATCAAAAGGTGTTTCCACTTCAACTAGGGTATTTTTCAGCAAAGCTACACTTCCCAAAGATCCCACACAGAGCAGAGGTGAGGTACAGGTTTCCCAGGATGTGTAATACCTAGCAGGGTTGTAAAAGGTAAAATTTAATGTTTAACTGTTTCAGTGAAGCCCTTTGCTTAGGGAAGTTTTGCTGTTGATGACAATTGTAATTAAGCAACAAGCTGCTGTAATGAACAATGGCCTTTTTCCATTCATATTTATATAAGAACAACATCATTTATGGAAGGAGAATATAGACACACATGGGCTTATGTATACACACCTGTATAATTTAACTTGGGGATGGAAAAAGGTGTGTTCTCTCACCAACAACCTTATTTGCTTAGATGAGAACTTTCTCTGCCTTTACCCTTTTTTTTATGGCCGTGTCTTTGTGTTTTGGTGGCCCCAGCACAAGTAACCCTTCCCTCTGGGAACGTCAAACCTCACTGGGGTGGTATGGTTTGAGAAACCCACAATTTATTGTCATTTAGAGAAAAAGTCTATCACCTGATGGATGGCCCCTCCTCCAAAGGGAAATTAGGGAAAAAACAGGAAACCCAGGGGTTGAAATTTATATAAATATATATAAATATATAAATATATTATATAAATATATAAAAATATATAAATATTTATATAAATTTATATATTTATTTTATACTGAATGTGCCGTTCATGATGTGAAATAACCTGGTTGGCAGCTTGGGTTGAACGCCCGGGTCTCGCTCCTCCTCGTCACAGCACCTGGGGAGTTCAAAAACACCAAGACTCTCCAGAGGTCCCTTCCAACCCTGTATCACTCTGTGATTCAGTGATTCTGTAACTAGAGTCTTCTAAAAGTGCAGTTTTTCCCAAGGGTTAGAAGATAAATTAGTCCTGTGTCACCCAAACCAGGACAAGAAGCCAACAGGCATGGCTGGGGGGAACAGCAACTGGCTAGAAAAACCCAACCATTCCTGGTAGTGCTTGGAGGAAGCAATCGGCCTCTGGAACAAATTTCCTGAAGATTTGGCCAAAGACATTTAAGTTAAGGCTTCTCAAGAGCAGCAGGTCAAGGCTCGGTGCAGATGCTGGCAGCATTTTTGGCATGTGCTCAGCAGGAGGCAGCTGATCACCGAGATGCCTTCCAGGCTTTCCATCTCTGTGATGCCCATCTTTCAGTCCAGTGGAGATATTTATCACAGGCCTACCTAGAAACCTCTCACAAATTTTTCGCTAAGACCTTTTAAATTACCAATATAGTGCATAAATTAAGTATTCAGGGCAGGAAAGGTCTGGTAAAAGTGATCAATATACAATAACCACTCTTAGATGTTTTCTTATTTTTGCCCTTGCCTGCGTGCAGGGGAAGCAGCAGTGAGTGTTTCACACCTGATGAACCATTACATGTATTTCCCAGGTTTTTGGCTTTTTT